>NW_021319803.1:637871-778070 GCF_001605985.2 Dendrobium catenatum
AATAATTGATAATAGGTAATATCATCTTTCTTTGGGAGGATATATTATTTTATTATCGCTATTTTGATTATGAAATTAACGATCTCTTATTCGAATTATTATAGTTAAACAATTGATTGAACGTCATTTTGATCTTTCGAGGTCATATATTGTTTCCCCTTGAGTTTTACTACGATAATTCGGATGAATTTAAAATTCTAAAATTTAAAATAGGAGATTTAGAAACCCATTAGGGAACGATACGATCACCTCTTGAGGTTATATATTGTTCATAATGACGTGTTTAATTTTAAAATTTAAAAATTTAATATTCCCAAAGAAAATTAATACATTTTCAAAAATATATATTTTTTAATCAAAACAATGGAAAACTCGACTAATGACTCGTATCCTATCTTTAAGGGTAAAGCCACTCATCCACCTAAGCATCCTCATCTCTGTAACACTTAACTCAATATTATGCTTCTCTTTTAATGGACAATATTTGGCACCATAAAGCATTATAGGTCTCACCACCATCTTATAGAATAAAGTGCTTCGAGTCTTGAGGAAACTCCAAAACATCACACATGAGAGGAAAGAGCATTTGAAAGGGAATTCCCTATTTTGATTTGAGTGTTTTTGACTCATCATGGAGAGGGGAAATTCATTCCTATAACTCCTAAGAAATTTTAAAATTAAATTTGATATGATTTGAACATCTTAGAAGTGTATAGGTGAAATTGTCATTGATAAACATCTAAATAGACCCTAGAGATCAATTTCGACATGGTCTAAGGGAATCCTATAAATACATGCATGCATAAGCTTGTCATTTTATGATGCTCACAAATATCCGAGTCATTCATTGTTGTGTGTGGTCAATTAACTTACAAACTTTACTAAACATGTTTAACAAATTCTAATATATGGTGGGAGTATCTATGAGCCATTAAAAGTCATAAAATACTTCCACCCTCTCTTCACAAGCACTTATAAATATTATAAACATGTGTGGACCTCTGAAAGAGCACCGCTCATGGGGTTCGAACGTAAAGGGTACGACTGCACTATCCCGTATGATAAAATGATCGTAGGCCTTTACACTCGACATGAACAGGTCAATAAAAGGGCAGATTAGATCATGCATATGACTAACCATTGAGGATAGCAGCTCTCACCAGCGCACCCCGATGGGTAGTAATATACACGACCCGATCAAAACAATGGGTTTCCCCCACCCGATATATTAGCTCGTATGGGGTTTAGTAGATGGTGGAATTCAGTTTCCCTCGAGTGCAAACCCCCATGGTTAATTATATCTCATGCTGGAACCTGAGAAGACTCTTGATTAAGGATCATACATTATCCCTTCCGAAGGTGGGATTAGCACAAGGGTATAAACTAGAAAGTCCTACTCAAAAGGAAGAAAATGTCTGACTTGGCTCAAAACATATGCGGGATTTACACTAGCATTCGGAGGGTCTAGGGTACTAAAGAGAAACTGGGAAAAAAGAAAGTCAATCACTCAACCACATGCATGAGAGAAAAGATGGAGGTGGCGTCATCCTATGACGCAGATAAGTAAGATTTATAGTCCCTAAAGAATATGAAACTTACCTATTATTTTAGGCATACTACGAGACCGAATATAGTAGCCTTGAATCTTAAATCTAAGTTAGATTTAGTGTTCTACACACACTAAAACTCATGTTCTAGCTAATATAGTGCAAAACTTGGACTTACCCCAGCCTGGATTGGGGAGCCAGCTAATCACATAACCGCTTTAAAATCATATAGTCTATTCATTTATGAAAGATAGATGGCTAGTTTAGTTTTTGGAAATATGACCGACATCTAGAGAGTTTCCTAATTGGTTTCGGACTTATATTGGATAAATGCTCCTAGCTAATACAATTAAAATTTAATTTAATTGATTACTAATGCAATGCATACTAGTTGAAGAGTTAAATCATAAATGCTTTAGATTTTAAAAACAAGCTTAATATAAAATAATTTTTAAAAAAGACTGGGCATCCCCAGGCCCATCACTTCATCCTCATAGGCCAGATTATCCATACTCTACCCGCAGGCGGGGAGGTGTCTTATAAGAAGGAGAAAGAGAGATGCAATAATATGCATGCGACCCCAGACGCTTCCGACATATCCCTATATTTTTTAAATTTCTATATTATTTAAATCTTAAAATTTTAAATATTGGTTATGAGTAAAAAATATTTTTGTTATCCTTAAAGAGCCTAACGGTATCGTGGCTAAAATAAAAATGGCATGCAAGAAAGAAACTTAGAAAAATAGGTAATTTATACTACACAAGCGTAGTAAACACATCAATATAAATAAACTAATTAAATAAATGTCCATAGGCCAGCTGCCATTAATTATAACCCAAGGTCTATAGAAAATAAAGTGGCCGAGCACCACTACCAACAACCTGGATTTCTAAGCCTATGATTAACGCAAATGACTTTGAGTGGGATATTGGGTCTCAATCCTTCAAGTCTTCAAGTCATCTTTGGATTTGCTCTCCTTGGATCTCTCCTCCTTGGACTAATTGGATCTCTCCTCCTTGGACTCCTTGGATTCGTCATGGCTTTAATATCTAAACGAAGAGATAGATCCACCCTCCAAAGGGCATTGCCTTTTCTCTTTGGATATCTAAAGTCATCCAAACTCGATCTTCCAAATGGAAAAAGACTCTCCCATTTGAGGATGTCTTCTTCTTTTGGAATTCAAGTTGGATAAGAATATCCCAACTCAGAGTCATTTTTACAACTCTCACCAATATTACAAATATTATATTAATAGAAAGCAATAAATTCTAAACTCCCTGCAAGATTATCATAATAAAAATCTCAAGCAATTATAGTCCCAAGCAGTTTATATGGAAAGAAAAGTACACATCACAGCCATACTTGGCCATGCTCTTAATTATTGAGGGCTAATGCAGCTTCTAGAGCACCTATAGCAGTTATTATTAATGATTTTAGCCCTCATTTATTTAAAGGGGCAGAGCAAGCACGTGCACAAAACAATATTAGAAATCATGATATTTTGTCCCCCTTTTATTTATGGTGGGTGACTTTTTAGTTTTGATCCAAACCAGTTCCAAAATGATTGGAATCACACCCAAAGGTCAGAAATAACCTAAGAAGGTGTTACTAAGTGTTTGGAAAAAATTTAAAAATTTTAAAAATTTATTAGGGGCAAAAAGATAATTTTAATTAAAGTTAAAATTAAGGGTCAGATTGAGGTCAACCTAAGGAGCCCTATTTATCTAAGGTTAAGGACCTAATTATGAAAAATTTTAGGTATTGTGGATATTTTTATGAGTTTAAATGGATTTATTGTAATTTTTAGAAGTTACCGGGCCCTATTTAATGGGTTAATTAGGGTTGGTTAATTAAGGGGTCTAAAGAGTCCTAAAAAAAATCCTAAAAATTTTTGAGAGGTTTAAGATGTCACTAAGTTTAAGTGTTGAAGTTTTCATATCAATCAGGAATTTATCCTAGCTCCTATAATTTTTTTGAGTTCGCTAGACGGTTCTTTAATTATTATCCTTAGGGTGTCACTATGTTATGGGGGTTTAAAATATAGTTTTAGACTAACCCTCAAGGTAATAATGAATGGAGTACACAAACAAAGTAAATACACCATGTCCTTAGATCTAGGAGAGCTTAAA
Source organism: Dendrobium catenatum (assembly GCF_001605985.2). Taxonomy (NCBI): domain Eukaryota; kingdom Viridiplantae; phylum Streptophyta; class Magnoliopsida; order Asparagales; family Orchidaceae; genus Dendrobium; species Dendrobium catenatum. Next base: position 641,551 of record NW_021319803.1, read on the forward strand.
CTAAGTGCTTGTGCATCCTACACATGCGAGGTACGATAAAATAAAAGTAAATGCGCCTAGCGAACTGATTAGTGAATGATTGGGACTCAATCATTCACTAACCCATTCCCCAATGATTTCTCTTCATGTGCTTGACTTATGCTTAAAATTTCATTGAAGTGGATTTCCCAAAATTAGGGGATTTAATTATAAGTAGTTTAAAAATAGTTTTAAAATAGCTATAAATATATGAATTTTGGATATTAATGTAATTAAAAATAGATCAATTCATGATAACTAAATATAGGGGTTATCCACTGACCATCCTAATGAGATTTCAAAAATAGCTTTAAAATAGTTTTTATTTTCAAATAATTATTATATTAATTTTTTAAATAATAGTGAAATAGCCAAATAAGAATATAAAATAGAAATCTATTAGTACAATAGAAATTAATTCCTGAAAATAATTTTAAAATAAAATACATATTTTTCTTAAAATAACGAGGGGTTGCACACCAAAATCTGAGTTAAAATGAATTAGTTATGAATTTTCAAAGTTTTAATACAATAAAGGCCATTTTAAAATAATTTCAAAATAATTCTATTTAAAATAGTTATGAAATGAAAATAACTTAAAATAATGGAACCTCTAAAACTTAATGTTGATTTAATAAAACAATAATAACAATGATATTATTAATTTAAAATAATGAAAGTAATAATAAAACTAACTAATAATGATACGAATAATAATATAATAATGATATGACTAATTAATGATAAATGCTTAACAAAAGAAATAGTTATACATAATAATAATAATAATAATAATAATAATAATAATAAGAAAATACCCATTTTAGTGTTTTTTAAATAGTTAAAAATATACACATAATTTTAAAATAATTTTAATTTCAAATCGAAGAGGATAAAAATCCAAGTAATTCGGTATATTGTGCATATTTTTCTGATAAAAATGAATTTATTATGAGTTTTTGAAGTTAAAATGGTTTAAAAACTTTTTAAAATAAATAAAAACACAGAAATTCCCTCGGACCGACACTTGGAGGCTCGGGATATGTCCCGCTAACCATGAGTCAATCATTGCCGGCAGTGCAATCATTGCGCCGCTATGCAATGATTGCCGCAATCATGCGGCAATCACGGCCGCATACATGGCCTCACTAAGCCACGTAAGCGAAGCCGCCGGGCTGTTCGATCTTCTGTGGTAACGGATCAACAGCCCAGATCGAGCCGAACCAGGTGCTGAAGTGAACGATCGAATCCAGGGCTGGGAAATCCTGCATAACTGCTAGATCAGAACCGTTGATCGTAAGATCAAAGGTTCCGATCGAACATAAGTCGAAACTTACATTAACCGGGCCCTAGAACACTATTCTGGCTCGTTCTCTTGATTGAGTGGACGAAACTCGATGAAATTTTAAACACCATCAACACACATGAAGAGCATTCATGGGGGACCGTTTTCACGGTATAATAAGCGCTTTACATAAAGCTATTTAATCCTATGTGATTCAACCTAGGGTTTGAGATATACCTCAATCCAATGGATGGATTCAATAGATCTTGGGTTCTTTGAACTTGTAGACTGTCCACGAATAAGTTCGGTGAAGAAACCTCGAGTTCCCAACGCTTGGATCGATCACAAATGGCTTTGGAACTTTCTTGGCTTCGGTTCGCCGGCGAGCTTTGAATGGTGGATTTTGGTCGAGGGAGGTGGAAGGAGTTAAGGGGAGCTTGTACACCAATTTTCTTGGCCAGAGAACGATTAGGGTGAGAGAAATTGCAAAAAAAGTCACTGTAAAAACCTAATTTTCACTATTTAAAGGGCCTAACCCTATCATGGACGGTGGGGATTGAATCTTGATCAAATTCAGAGGGCTAGGGAGTGATTTAGGCGGGATTTTGAATTAGGGAGAATTTTTTAATGGATTCCACCCATTAATGGGTCTTAAATTGACCTAAATAGGTTGATTTGACTCATTTAGAGCTTGGGTTGACCAAGCCAGGTCTCAACCTGGTCAATTATGTCCAAAGGAGGGGAGATTTGAGCCAAGAAGCCATGGAATTGTTTAGGATTGGAATTAGGACTCAAAAGGACCTAATAGGTCAACCTAGGTTGACTTGATCAACCAGGTTGACCCTGGGCCCGGGTCTAGGCTAAGCAAATTTGTTTTGACACAAGAAATTGATTGGGAGGGGTCTTGAGACCTGGCTTGGTCAATTTGACCAAGTCAACTCTACAGACTCAGTAACTTGACAAAATCAAGATCAACAACATGTTTTATGATTTTGTAAATCTTAGGCATGTAAAGGTCTAGGATATTCATTTTAAAATGTGTTGTACACAAACTTAATCGACAATGTCATTTATGGGATCTGCAACATAAACCTTGAAAGATATATGATAGATCTCACAATGACTTAATGCTTCTAAGTTGATTAAGTTTATACTCAAACACTTGCAAAATAACTATTAAATTTCATAAACTTCAACGTGTACATACACTTATACATTGCAAATCATTCTTGTCATGATCTATGTATTAAAAATAAATACATACAAATGAGAAAAAGGAAAAGTTGTAAGTTTATGAACAACCCTAGATGCTAGGATTACTTGTCACTTTGTATAGTCACTTTGGCTTGAAAGTAGCATAATATATTCACATAATTCCAAAAGGGGAGTTGAGTACATCCTTTAAGGAAAACCAAACACCAAGGTATAGACTCTAAGCTAGGTTGACCTCCATAATTCAAGTTTACCTTGAACTCCCTCTCTAGTCTTATCAACAAAAAGAATAACATGAGCAAAAAGTAAACACCAAGGTATAGACTCTAAGCTAGGTTGACCTCCATAATTCAAGTTTACCTTGAACTCCCTCTCTAGTCTTATCAACAAGAGGAATATCATGAGCAAAAAGAAAACACCAAGGTATATACTCTAAGTTAGGATGACCTCCATAATTCAAGTTTACCTTAAACTCCCTCTCTAGTCTTATCAATAAGAAGAATATCATGAGCAAAAAGAAAATACCAAGGTACATCCTTTAAGCTAGGTTGACCTCCATAATTCAAGTTCACCTTGAACTCCATCTCTAGTCTTATCAACAAGTTGTGAAATCATGAGTAATAAGCAAACACAAAGGTATATCCTCTAAGCTTGGGTGACCTCCATAATTCAAGTTTACCTTGAACTCCCTCTCTACTCTTATAAAAAAAAGAATATCATGAGCAAAAAGCAAACACCAAGGTACATCCTCTTGCAAATGTCTCGTGAGAACATCCATGACTGAAGCAAAAAGATATGGACTTAATGCTAATCCTTGATTTAATCCAAGAGAAATAGGAAAATACTTATTCAAACCACCAATTGCAAATTTGAGAAAAAAATAAACCTAAAAAATCCCTCTCTACTCTTATAGAAATTCATAGTCTGTTTAAAAATATTAATCTTCATAATGAGCCCATTGATTGCCCTAGACAGTCAATCATCATTTTGTATTAAACTAAACACTTTAATCATAAATAGAAAAATTTATTTAAAGACATCTAAATTATACTACTACTACCTTATATTTTTCTCCTTTCAAGGGAGAGAAAAGAAAGGAGGCTACACAGCTCATCTTGATCTATTGGTTTGAGAGTTTTGACTATCAACCAAGAGGTCTTAGGTTCAAAGCTTGCGTCTGTGAGTCCCCCCCCAGCAGACGCTATTGAGTATATATATAACATACACTTCCTTCCTGAGCTTGCTATAAAAAGAATGTTGAAGGCTATATTATAACATGCACTTCTATGCTTAGCTTGCCTTAAAAAGAATGCAGAAGGCTATATTATAACATGCACTTCCTTTCCTATCTTGCCTTAAAAAGGATGGATAAGGCTGAGAGAGTCTAGATTATAAGAACCCTGCATAGATGTCTTACAAACTTGATAATGGAGGAGTCTATATGAAGTTAATATATCCTCTTCAAATTGGAAAGAGGACTCTGATGCATCATCCTGCAATTTGCTAGTTTCCATGACAAATCTTGCAATAGTCGACCATGTGCATTTATTTTTTTCTCAAAATCCCTCATCTCTCAGCTTGTCAGATTTTGTGAAAGATTATAATAATTTAAAGCAAATAATTAATAAATGTACTTTGAAGTTAATAATTAGTACACTTCAGTTTATAAAATTTTATTTATTTTTAGATTTTTGATATTTGAGAAGGGAACTTATCACCTATTAAATTGAATATTTTGATACATTGATATGCATGAACTAAACATAAAAAATATATATTTTCATATCATCTTCTTAGTTACAGCTATTTTATATATAGCCTAGCAATATAAATTTATTGAAAGTCCTAGAAAACATGTAACAAATCACGGTCAATATGACAATTGAGGCTTCATTTGGGAAAGTTTTTGTATTGCTTTATAAAATAATTTTTTAGTATATTTGAAAAAAATTATATTAAAAAAAGTTGCTTTAGAAAATGATAAAAAAATTATTACAAATGAAATTGAGTGTTATTTTATTTATTTTATGTTCTTTATTAATATGGAAACATATTATAGTCAAAAATAGAATTTTAAAAAAATTATCAACTTTATAAAATTTTGAATTAATTGAAATTTGATTCAGAATGGTAAGAAGATTATGCCGCGCTTGAGCGAATAACGGGCAACGGACAACCGAGTCTTTGTTTTAAATATTTTAAAAAAAAATCTGTTCCTATTATGAAGTGCCGTTGGAAAAATTTTGCCTTCATATAGGGCCTGTTGGTTGCCCTAGACGGCCATAATTTTTAGCCTATCCAATATCGAGGAGAGCGAAACTGATCGTGACAGCTCCCAGTCTCCCCTCCCTACTTTTTATAGTCGCAAAAGGTGACTGAGAAAAGGCCAAGGGGTTTTCCGGCGGAGAAGAGGCGGTCTTAGCTAATACCCAGAACACTTTTCCGGCGTAGTAAGTTGCTTTGCTTCTTCCTCTGTTTTCTCTTGCGATGAAGCTGCGTTTTGCTATGGTTGGGCTTTTTCGTCCGATGCTCTAAATGCTGTGATTTTACCGGCGATTACATCGTCTGCCACTCTTTTTAGAGTGTTAGCGTTTTCCTATCTTTTGGTTGCAATGTATTTGCTCTGCATCTTTTTTTAGATTTCATCAACGCACGCTTCCAGAAATCATAAAGGCTACCTCTCTGTTTGGTTAAATTTAGCGCTGATATAAATATGCCTGTTTAAAGATATGAGAAGAAAGCAATATTGAAAGTATAAGAAATAATTTTTTTTGGGGGGGCGACAGTTAGGGAAATTAAGACAGACTCACACACATATCATATATATACAAGATTCAAACTCAATTTAAGACATCTTGATTGGTAGCCTAAGCTCTCAAACAACATACCAAGATGAGCTGTATAAAGAAAATATTTTTAATATTAATGAAGATGTATGCTAATTATAAATGTCATTAATACTTGCCATAACTGCTAACTAGATGTGAGAAAATTTATGATTTACTATTTGAAGTGCTTTTGACTTTTCTTTTCTGATCGTTTGTTTGGTTACTTTTGCTATGCTTATATTTATATTTCATTAAATTCACGCTGCTAGAAATCATAAAAGTTTACCTTTTTTGCTTGATTAAATTTAGTTATGGTGTAAATATGCCTATTTAATGATAGGAGAAGACTAATGAGAGTGCAATAATTGGGGAACTTATCAATCAAAAGATCTTAGATTGGAAACTTACTTATTTGATATGTGTTTGAATTTGGCTCAATTGATTCAAATGTTTTTAATAATTAATATTTTTAAAATAATATAATAAATAAAATATTTTTAATTTTTAATGTATATTAAAAAAATAAATATCATAAATTCCTATCATAATTATTAACCATGTGTGATATTATTGATGAGATCATATTTTGAAATGTTTTTGTTTTTTGCTTGTTTGCTTGTCGTATTTTTGTGGATTAATCCATGCTCTAGAAATCATAAAAAGCTAGATCTTTGCTTAATTAAATTTGGTTTTGGTATAAATATGCTTATTTATATATAGGAGAAGAGGGCAATAAGGAAAGTACTATATAAAGAATATTTTTTAATAATGAAAGTACATTATAATAAGAAATATCATATATTCCTATTGTAATTATTATTCATATGTGATAATATTGATAATATGATTATTATTCATATGCGATAATATTGATAATATAATATTTAATTTTTTTTTCACTTTGTAATCATTTGGTTGCGGTGTTTTTGCAATGCTTCTTTATGTGATCTGATTAATTAATGCTGCTATAAATTATAAACGATTTCATCTTTGCTGGATTAAATTTAGTTCTGTTATAAATATGCTTATTTAATGATATGAGAATAAAGCAATAAGAAAAATATATTTAATGAAATATTTGTAATAATAAAGATATATTATAATAATAGATATAATACATTCCTAATAATAGATATAATACATTCCTATTATAATTATTAACGATATGTGATAACGTCATTGACAAGATAATATTTGAATATAATAACTCTAATATTTTTAACATTCCAACAAAGTGGTGATGTGGTTGCAATAAACATTCGATAGTTCGCCAATCAAAAAGCAGAATTGCAAAAAGCTGATGGCAAATCGCATCTTGGTAAGAGTCAATAGAGACGAGGAAAACCAAACGAAAGCTAAAAAAAATCAAATAAACACTGTGGTATTTCTTTACTTGGTAAGAGTTGCAATGAGCCTAAACAAATGAAAGCAATGAAACCAAGCAAAATTGAGAGAAATAGAGGCAAATCTTTCTTTTGCAAAAAGATACCGAATTAAAACTTCATTTTGAACAGCTTTCTTACTGATTTATAAAACAATTTTCTAGTACAAAAGTTTCAAATTTTTTTTTTTTTAAAATTTGTATTGAAAAGAGGCTTTAGAGATCAATAAGAAAGCTGTCCCAAATAAAATTTAAGTGGGACATAGGACAAATACCTCCTCCTTATCTAGAGAAGATCCATGAGTGGAACCAAAGCAGTAGAACCAAGTATAAAATCCACAAAAGAAAACCCCAAAAAATTGAATTGAAAAGAATTCCTGTGAGACTAACAGTATAATTAATGATCATTCGATGGAGGAGGAGAAGGTGGAAGAATGGAAGACTCTCATTTCATGTCACAAATCATAAAATGCTATATTTGTCCTTGATTACATTTGATGCTAGTTCTAATGTATTTATATACAGGCAAGAGAAAAGCAACAAGAAAAATATACTGAAAGAAAATATCATTAATAATGAAGGTATATTACTATAATAAATACAACAAATTCTTACCATAACTATTAATCACATGTGATAATATTGATAAGGTAACATCTTTAAGCTTAATAACTCCAATAATTCAGACATATGATGTTCTCTATATGTGCTTTGATGCTTTATTGACTTGCAATGTTTAATCATTCAACTGAGTTATTGTCTTCTTTTTATGCATTTTTCCACCTTAATTTTTCTTACAGTGGGATCCTTTCTTGTTTGTTATAGGGTTTGCGATTCCAACGGCATCACGATTACTGATTTTCCCTTGGCTAAACATTGTAGTCCCTTTTATGCAGGCCTACCGGAGAATTTTTTTAATTTTTGGTTTACTTTTCCATGCTACTATGTGGCTGTTCATTGTAATTTAAATACAGTGTGAAGTAAATACAAGATAAAGTAAATGCATTGAAGTTGTTTGGTTGTAAATACATTAAAGCTGTTTGGTTGTCTGTAAAGTGAATGCAAGAGAATTAATTTTTTTCTGTTTGGTTTGATGTATGCGGAGTAAAATAAAAGCAGTGCATTCTAAATACTGAAATGTTATTTGGTTGAGTGTATGCTGAGTAAAGTAAAAATATTCTAATTTTACTAAATATTTTGAGTTCACATTAATAATTATAATTTTATGAGATTTTAAAAATTATTATATACATTAATAAAAATTATTATAAGATTAGAGAGAGTCGCCTTAGATGGTTTGGTCACATAAAACGGCGGCCTTCCGATAACCTAGTTAGGAGAGTAGAGGTATTAGATTTGACTTATGTTAAAAAAGTTAGGGGTAGACCTAAAAAGACTTGGTTAGAAAATATTAGGAATGACCTTTCTTTATTAGATTTAAACGAGAATTTGACTTTTAATATGACACAATGGAGAAAAAGGATTCATGTAGCCAACCCCACGTAGTGGGATAAAAGCTTGATGATGTTGTTGTTGTTATTAATAAAATACTTTGCTATAGGAACTATCACGGCTCTCACTTTTTAGCACTTTTTAGCAGACTAGCAACATATTAATTATAAAAATAATACTACCTGAAATCTATAGCACTTTTTAGTTCTTATTTATTTTACAGTGCAATGGGCCTATTAAAGAATTTGTGGTGCAAGGTTGTCAGTTCAATGGATGGAAGTTTTTAGTCTTGAACTTTTTTTTTTTTAAATAAAATTCACAGAGGGGCCAACTTATTATTATAACTTTGACTTCGATGTAGTCTCCTTTCTGTTTGCAGCTAATCATGAAGCTGCTGTTGCAAAAATTTATTATTATTTCCGGTTGTCTCTTTGTCTATTCTCCATCAATGAATTGTTATCTATAAATCTGTATTTGTTGTATTCTTATGGTTCAGAAATTCCTTGTATGCTATTCTTTTGCTCTTATGCTGTCATGCAGGGTGTATTCATCTTACATGATATAATGTTTTTATTTTTTATTAGAGGAATTTATATGCATACTATTTTATAACATGACATTTATATATCTAACATTCAAAATTTTAATTTTTCATACCTGTCACCTATAGAAAACTTTAATATCAAATTTGTCACTGATATATTTCATTCCTATCACTCATATCATCCTATAAATTTTAATATTTCATTTCTTGCACCTATATTTGATTCATGGGTGATAGTGATGAAATATTGAAGTTTTAGATATTAGATATGTAAATAGCATGATATGAAATGATATGTATGTAAATAAATACACTTTCTATTATTGTATGGTAAAAATATATTATTTTTGCGTTTGTAATTGTAGTTGCAGCCATGGTTAGAAAGGGAAGAACTGTACTTCCTGGTCCTGGTGATGGATGCAGTGAGGGCTCATCAGGATCCCGAGAATTTGTTGGTGCTAGAAGAGGTGGAGCTCAGCACCCGTCAGGTATGCAGCAAGAGGGTGGAGCTCATTACAATCCAGATTTGCAGCAATGTGGTGAGTCTGGAAGGGACTGGGCTCGTGCTAATCCTCAACAGCAAGGAGGACGTGGACGTGGTTATCAGGGTCTTGGTGGAGGTTATCACGGCCAGGGCCGTGGTGGCCGGCAAACCCTACGTGGTCGGCAAGGTGGTGCTTATCCATCTGGTGGTGGCGCTGGCCCATCTGCAGCTGAAACGTCTAGGCCGCCGCTTCCCAAGTTGCAACAAGCAACGTCACAAACTCCATCTGAAGAGGCAAGCTCATCGAGGCCCTCTGAAATCCCGACGGAGCAGCTTCAACAGCTTTCTCTTCAGATTGAACCAGCAATTAGTAAGGCTGTTGTTCCAGCGTCGAGCAAACAACTACGGTTTCCTTTGCGCCCAGGCAAAGGCAGCAGTGGTCTAAGCTGTGTGGTTAAGGCCAACCATTTCATTGCTGAGCTCACTGACAGGGATTTTTATCAATATGATGTGAGTTTTAACTCTTCAGGTCAAAATTTGAATTTACAGACTTACCATTTTTTCCTTCAAAATACTGTGCTTTCACCAAATATATGCTCTCAGTAGTTCCTGCTTGTATCGGACAGGTTTCCATTACACCAGAAGTTTCTTCTCGTAGGGTTAACCGATCTGTCATCAAAGAACTTGTAAGGATGTTTAAAGCCTCCCATTTGGGAGACCGCCTTCCTGTTTATGATGGCAGGAAGAGCCTTTATACTGCTGGCTCACTGCCATTTACTTCTAAAGAATTTCAAATTACTTTAGTTGATGAAGATGATGGTGCTGGAGCTGCAAGGTCTTTTTCTTCACAAGTAGCCTAGTACTGTTGATTCTAGTTTTCCATTTTGACCTGCTGATATGCTCAATATGCTAATAAAATAGGCGGCAGAGGAATTTCAAAGTTGTCATTAAACTTGCTGCTCGAACCGATCTTCATCAGCTGAAAATGTTCTTGGCTGGGAGGCAAGCAGATGCTCCACAAGAAGCTCTGCAAATTCTGGACATTGTGCTGCGTGAATCGCCCACTGCCAAGTAATTATTTTGTGCTCAAGCTGAAATTATTTCTTTCTAGAAAAATTGTTCATTACCGGAGGTATTTCCTGTGAAATACAACAATTTACCTGAGTTTTCATGCTGTTTTCCGGAGGCCTAAAAACCGCTGGAATAAACTGCGTGGAAAATTTAAACCGGTGGTATATTTCTGACGGTAAAATTCATCAGAGGCATTTTCGGCGGTTTCAACCGATAGAAATAATTTACTTAAAAATGACCGTTGAACGGCTGGTAAATGCGTCATGGTAAGAATATACTGGCGGTTTGTCTGGCGGTCATTTGACCTCCGAAACTTTCGTTGGTTAATTGGTTTGACCTCCGAAACTTTCGTTGGTTAATTGGTTTTGTACCGACGGTCAGACTGTCGGAATTACTGCCGGTATTCAATGAATTTATTTAGTGACACTATATTGTATCAAACGTTTCAAAATATTATTTGTTTTGTAAAATGATTAGGTGTTATCCTATTGGACGATCCTTCTACTCCCCCGATCTTTGTCACAAGAATCCTCTTGGCGAAGGTTTGGAAAGTTGGAGAGGATTTTATCAAAGCATCAGACCTACGCAGATGGGCTTATCACTGAATATTGGTAACAATGCTTTTTTTCAATATTTTATATTTTAATCTCGGACTAGCTGGCCCGGTTTCGCAATGAAATAGTCATAACCGATTTTAACTGGCAAACTGGTTTTCAAAAATCGATTGGCTTATTTTATATGAAATAAATAATTTTAAAATGAGCTAGTATATAATTAAATTAATAAATTTAATAAAAACACTTAATAAATTGATTTAAATTTATAGATTTTTATTTTTAAAATATATAATAAATTTAATAATAATCTTTTTTACCACATGAGTTTTTCAGTCTTTCTGTCTCCTGTCAGCTAAAAAAATAATATAAACAATACAAATATATAGTACCTCAATGATGTTGGACTAAAAAAATTAATAAGAAATTCTCATCTTCCTTATGTATATAGATTATATATTTTTACACATTTTTTAATTAATGTTTATAATGTGAAAAATATTTAATTTGTAGCTGATAACATTTAGGTTTGTAATCTATTTAATTGATCATTGATTTAATTATATAATATAAAAATAAATTTTTTATTTATTATTGAATAATAAATGATATAACGTAAATTTATAGATGCAATTTTATAATGTAAAATTTGTATATAATTTATTAGTTTAAATTATATATAAATATATATAATAAATTAGCAATAGTTTTATACTAATTTTATAACGTATATGTGAACTAATTTTATGTTAAATATAAATTAAATTTAAATATTAATACATTCAAATTTAAAATTTGTAAAATATATTATTTCTGTATAATTTTTTTATTTTTTAGAATTTATAATATTATAAAATTATTAAATTATTTAGATATTATTTAAATAATTTAATATTTATTCTATCATTGGTTCAATTTCGGTTGAAACATTGAATTTTTAATCTCTCCTTTCAATTTTTTGCCCACTCACATTTTCACAATCTTGCTTTAAAACAATAGTGTAAGTATAGATTTGAGGGACTTTATGATGACAAATCTCATTTTCGAGTGGTGTACATGCATCACACTTTAGCTCTTTATAACCCTTAATAATAAAACCCTTAAGTTATTAAAAACATAATAAATTGATATTAAATTATTAATTATTTAAATTAAAATCATCCCCGGTTAATAAATTCAAACAAAATTTAATCAAACTTATAATTTGAAAATGGCATGCTTAATTAGATTGAGACCCTTACTGACTTAGCACAAACTTAAATTGTGAGATATGCACATCCCTTGGGCATCATAGGGCTATTGTGTAGGTAGGATTTTTTTTCATATTTGTGATGTGTTGTGATTTTTTTATGTGTTGTTTTTGTTTATTTCTTTATTGGTTTGTGACTTGATATTGTGTGCACTTGCCTTTAAATGGTTGTGATAGAAATATATATTGTTTTACTTTGCAGGTGGTCATGCCTATAAAGGAGCAGTTAAATTTAATAAAAAAGCATAATCTATTTTGCTTGTAGGTGCTTTTATAATAAGCTCAAGCCCTAAATAGGCATAGCCAATAAAGGCTAAGGATATAGTTTGCCATTCATTCATGTCAGGCCTTCTATGATATGTAAATATATTTTATTTTGTTAACTTTATCTTCTCTTATAAGGGCAATATGTAATTGATTTCTTTTAATCATGTACATTTAGTTTATGAAAACTATGTAGATATGTGGGCAATTTCAAAAGATAGGAGGCCAAATGAAGATGTTGATAGAAGCATTCAAGATCTCAAATATCATTTTATTGATGTATAGTTTTAGGCTAAGTTATAATTATGATAGAGCTCAACTACACTTTTTTTTCATTTATAGTGGTGTATTGCGGAACTCAATTTTACTTCTAGCTTTTCGTTTATTATTTTATTCAATGATGATTGGTGTGTTTACTTTGATTGCGTACTAAAACTATATGTTTTTTATAGGTTTTTCTACTTATTTTGCTTGTTGATAGCTTAGACTTGTGTCATTGTTAGGCTTTTAGGATATTAAATTTTATACCTTAAATAACAAATTAACCTAAAAAATAATCATTCATGTATCAAACTTAAAGGAAAAATGAATGAACATCTTTAATCAAGAGTATTTTTAAACCCTTCATCCAAGATATTTGCACGCATGGGAAACCTATTTATCAATAATAAAATAAATCTTATATTCAATACCATGTGTTGTGTATGATAAATCTCTGGCACATTCAGTTACATATATTTTTTCTTTCAAGTGAAATTATCTTTTATTCTTCGTGATAATACAATTCCTTCTCTACAAGATACTCAAAAGAGAAACATATGTGTGACCATTCTGCTCTTCTATTTATTCTCATATTGGAGCATAAAGGCCTACGATTGTTTGTCCTTTAGAATGTTATGATCCATTCCTTTATGATTCCCTGCCACCTAAGTCTCTTTCGAAGCCCCATAATGATCGTTATGGGCATTTAAATATTTTTTTTTAAAACATTTCACTGGGTAGTTTAAAAAGCGGGCTATTTTGACGAATTAGAAAATAATTCTGATCGCAGAAAATAATATTGTAGTATAACTAAAACTTCAAAATAATGTTTTGAATATTCATTGACAATCTGGTGAAATTTTGAAACTCTGAAATTATAGTCAATTGTTGAATCAGTTGGTTATAAGTAAAATATTATGTGAATTTCTTAAATTGATTTATTTATATTTTTTTATGTGTGTATCTACTTGAAATGTGTTATTTTGAGTTTTTGATATTGGGTGGATGTGAGATATGTTGAATGCAGGAGTTATAAGAGCCTGAATTTTTTTAATATATAATGTGCTAAGTATTTTGCGAGTCATAAGGGTCAGTTTTCTGATATGCTAGTATGGGGGAGTCATTAGGGACCTGACTTCTAATATTTGTTTTTCATAGGAGGTATAAGGGTCTGAGAAAAATTTGTTATTTTTTGCTTTGTTATATGAAGTATTTATTTATTTACTTTTAATACAAAGTTCATTTAAATTCTATTAATTGCTATCACTATTTTGTTCATAATAATATCACGCTGATAACTACTTTCAAATTTCTACATGTATAATGGGTTTATTATTAGAAATTAAGATCGGCAAGTGTGACTTGTTAAGCGTGTTGACATCTATTCTACATTCTTTTTCAGGTCAGGGAAAGGGTAATGAGATGGTTGAGTAGTTAAGATTGCAAGTTGAGTTAGTCTATGTACTTTTTACTTTTTAGTTTATAATTTTTTGTACAGACATGGTTATTTATTTCTTTGCTTTGTTTTTATTTGTAGTTATGTATTGCAGTGTATGGATTTTGTGGAATATACATTTTGAAAATGAATTCGAAAAAAAAAATTATGGATGAGTTTACTTTTTGTTCATGTGAAATCTCTACAGGTTGTTTTAAATTAAAGAAATCTAAAAATAATTTAATTATATAAAAATTAATAATTATTATATAATTATTAATTTATAAATATATAATTAACTAATATAAAAATTAATAATGAATTTAATTATTAATTAATTATTTTTATATAATAATAAAGTTATAATTTATAATAATTAATTTAATTATATAATTTATTATAATTATTTTAATTATATAATTATATAATAATTAATTTAATTTTACCAATTATTTAATTTTACCTTAATGATTAATCTAATTAATACTATTATGTAATTCTATCTTAATATTTGATTAATTATTGCAATATAAATTTATTTAAAATATCCCTTGCCGCCGTGACCATCTGCCTCCCTTAGCCACCTAGCGTCAGCCAACAACCATATTCGAGCTTCTCTACTCCATTTTTCTACCCGCCTGTAGCTCCACATTGTTGCAGTTATCATGCGAGCTACGCCGCCACCGCCTAGCTACTACACCTCCTATAGCAACCTCCCTCTCTCTACTCCTTCCATCATCTCCTCCCCAAACCACCATCATTAAACCACCAAAATGCTACCTGCTTGGCCTCCAACCAAACGATCGGCCACCTTCTTCCTCCGCTTTCCTCTACCCATTAACCGAACTCCTAGTTCCACCTTCCTCTCTCTAAATAGAGAGGGAGATCAACCTCAATCTCTACAACCTCTCACATTGTCTTTCTTTCTCTTCACTATTCTCTTTGCTATTTCCCTTACCACTCTCTATCACTCTCACCCTCTCTCCCCTCCTTCCTCTCTCCTCCCCCCATTCTCTCTAAATAGAAATATTAAAAAAAGTAAAACTTATGTTTTCGCCCCTCGTGAAATTCCCTCTTTATCCCATTCTTGACTAACTCATGTGCAAGGTATAATTTCAAAACTCAAAAATTAAGTATCCGTTTGCATTATGTGGAAACTTATAAACCCAAGCACAAGTGGGTGTTGTTCAAATCCGTCGCAGAGATTTTTCAAAGAAGTACTTGTTCGTGTTGTTCCAATATGACAGGAAGTCCTATTTTTGCTCGTGCAGGTTGTGAAGACTTATGCACAGTTTTTCATCTTGTGTAAATAGAATGTTCTGTTAGAATGTTAGGTATTGCTTATCAAATGCTCTGCATGTCACATAAGCATATTCATCTTTGTTTTTACATAATTTGCTCTAGTATTTGTCAATGTTTGATTTGATATGTACCTTCCTTACGCAGATATTTCATCAACTGCATTCATTGAGGAATCGCCTGTTGTTGATTTTGTAATAAAGCTTTTGAGATGGGATTTTAGAGATGTTCAACATAGAAAGCTAACTGATATAGAACGTGCTACGGTTAGTTTCCCAAATATGAAATGATTTTTAGCTTGTTCCAAATGTGATTGTTGTTATATTATGAGGCCTTTAAGAATTTCCTCCTCCCCTACTTTTTTTATTTTGTTTTTTACATCTCTATTCACTATTAGGTTAGATATTGTAGTCATGTTTTATATAGCATGAATTTGACACAGTGATAGGTATCAATTTTTTTCTTCTATCTTTCCTACAAGAGTCATCTTTTACTCTTTTCTCTTTGTTCCCTTTTTGGGAAAGCTCAGGAATTCTTCCTTAAAGAAAGTGCAAATTCATAATCATTCTGCGCTATAGCTTCAATTAAATTCATGCTTGTTTGGCTGCTTTTGCAGGTGAATAAATCGCTAAGAGGTGTGAAAGTGGAGGTTACACATCGTGGCAACACCCGTAGAAAATATCGTATAGCTTCTTTAACGCCACAGGCAACAAAAGACCTGTCGTATGTATTTGCCTAATTATCTGTAGTATTCTATTCCGTTGATGTTCTGTTGTTATATATTATGTGCATATGAGTATTGTATTGTGGCTGGTGATAGTTTTTCTGTGGATGAGAGAGGCACAATGAAGACAGTGATACAATATTTTCAAGATGCTTATGGTTTTGTTATCCAACTTCCTAATTGGCCTTGTCTTCAAGTTGGCAATCAACAGAGGCCAAACTATCTTCCCATGGAGGTATGCTCATTTATTCATGCCTTTGTGAACGCCTATTTAATTGTGTCTTGATGCAATAATGATTCTTAATGCGTCCAGTCTTGTGGAGTTTGTGCTTGGTTTATAATGAAGTTTACATTAGATATTTTTTTTTGGCTAAAGGCTGGTGTTGAATAGCTAGTATTGTTTGTAATTAGGTTTGCCAGATTGTTAAAGGACAAAGATATTCTAAGAGGTTGAATGGAAAACAAGTAACTGCTTTTTTAAAGGCAACCTGCCAGCGCCCACAAGATCGTGAGAGCGATATTATCAGGGTAAAATGACTTTTTTCTATTGAACTCTTCTTTTAAAGTACTCTTTACTTTTTTTTTTCATGATAGAAAGTCTTTCTGATATGTGGTTTTCCTTTCTTTATTCATCCTTGTTAGTTTTATAAGACATATTTATAAGTACCAAATTTTGCTTTTCTAGACGGTTAATCGTAATGAATACCATTTGGATCCATATGCCAAGGAGTTTGGAATTAAAATCCGTAGGGAACTTGCATCAGTTGAAGCACGCCTGCTGCCTGCACCTCGGGTATGTAAATAAATTGATTTTTCCTTATAAAACTAGTGAGAAAGTAGGTAGTCTAATTGCATGTAGTGAGATTTATGATAGAAGTAACGTAACTCAACTTGGTCTGTTGGTTGAGGGTTTTGGCTGCTAATCAAGAGGTACTGGGTTCGAGTCTTGCGTATGTGATGCGTGTGTGAATTTGCCTTAATTGGCCTAAATGTCCACAAAAAAAAAAAAGATTTATGATAGACTCTTACAATCATATAAGCTTATATAGATTTTTTTTTGGAATAATGCATCTTCTTAAATTATTAGAAGACAAGGGAATCAAACTTGAAATTGCATAAAATCATAAATTATAGTATATCATGGATGTTGATTTTATTTTGAAGATATCATACTTTTCTTTTGTTTATTTATTAGTATGTTCAAAAAGATTGATTGAAATTTAAAATAAAATGAATAGAAAATAGTTACTAGCAACTTAGTAATTATTTGAACTAGCTAAGCCGTTGCTGTAATTAATACATTTTTTTCTACAGAAGTTTCCCAAAATAATGAAGCTGTAGTTGATTTTTTGGTTTTCGAATTTTTGCAGTTAATTGAAACAACTATAAAAGATTTAGATAAATTTTTTTGAATAAACACTTTAGATAGTTATTCACAAAGTTTTAAGCTGCTTTTAAGTGGTAATGTTTATTGTATTACTGATTATGTTGATATCATTTAATTAGTCTCTGAGGTTTCATGCTTCCAATTGTGCAGCTTAAATACAGCGAAACCGGTGAGGAGCAGAGTTGCTTGCCAAAAAAGGGCCAATGGAATATGATGAATAAGGTATTTGTTTTGCAGAGCCAATGACAAAATTCATCTTATCTATTAGTATTCTGTTGCTTGCTTATGCATTCATTTTAAGCCGTTACAATGACAAAAAAGCAATAATGTATCCCATTTGTACAACAATAGCAACAACAACATCAAACCTTTTATCTCACTACATGGGGTTGGCTACATAAATCCTTTTTGTTCTTAAAAAAAAATGTCCATTAATATTTTTACATGTCCTTGAGATTGGGTGCTAGAATAGTTCTGTGTTTATAAATGGTGGATTGGACAGTTGATGTTCATATATTGTAATATTATTTGGATGCCAGCCTTTCCATAGAGCTAAATGTTTATGAGATTTTTTAAATCTTTTAAAATCTGTCTGTTTAACTTAAATTTTTTTATTAAGGTTTTGTTTGGGACGACTTTCTTAATGCTTCTTAAAATAATTTTAGAGTACACAAATTTTAATTTTTGTATTAAAAAGCTGATTTAAGAAGCAATAAAAAAGCCATCACAAATGAAGCCGAAATTTGACTTTTTTTTGGGACATTTAGGCTATTTAAGGCAAACTCACACACACAACACATACATAAAGACTCGAACCCAAGGCCTCTTAGTTGGAAGCCTAAGCTCTCAACCAACAGGCCAAGTTGAGCTGTGTCAAAATTTGACTTTTATCAGTCTCATATTTGTGATAATTGTAAGATGCCTTTATTGGCTAAATTTTAGGTTCATTCCAATAGAGTTTTTCTCTGATTCTTTGAACTTTCGGTTTCATCTAATGGGTAGTTAGGGTCCATGTTGACCTACATAGGAAATCAAAAAAAAAAAAAAATCTAGAAAATTTGGCTGAAATCCTGCTAACATCATACCTCTTGCCGCTTGCTACCCGACTGCCTTTCCCTCCACAAATCGAGCCCAATCTCATATTGCCGAACCCCATTAAACCCTAAACCTTTAGTCTAAATTAGCCTACTACACTCCCAAGTTCACTCAAATAGTCTATCTTACTCAAATCAGCCCGTTAGACCACACTTTCAATCGCTTACACACCCATTCCAACTCTCCACCACAACACTAGATCAAACAGTAGGAAATATGTGAATGAAACAAAAAAAAAAAAATGATGAGAAAAGAAAAGTAAAAAGAAAAAAGAAAAAGAAAAAAGAAAAAAAAAAAAAGACAGGAAAAAAAAGAAGAGAAAAAAAGAAAAGAAAAGAAAAACTGTTTACCTCGATTTGCATGCCCCGACATCGTCGTCATCCCCTCAACGTAGGTATAAAATTCTAAAACTTTTAAACCCCATTTTTGGCGCCTATAGCGCGGGGAGCAACCATCCATGTGCGCTTTTCTTAGTACGGTGGGAGGAAGCCCGTCGCAGTACTCGTGGCGAGGTGAGTAATCTACCCAAAGTCCTGTTTACCGTGTTTGCGGCATGCCAAGGAACCCCTTGTGCTCGCTTTTCTTAGCACAGCGGGACAAAAATATAAGTACCCGTATGCGCCTCAGTACCATCGGGGAAATAATTGCGCTTCTAAAAAGGTATTCTTGAAAACCCATGTACGCCTTTCTCTGGCGTGGTGTGATTGAAGATTTTGGCATTGGTGTCATCTGACACCGACCTTGCATGCTTTTCTCTACCATGGCGGGAGGCCCAGACTCCTAAAATTTTCACTAAACGGGGGAGACGCCGGCAGACTGCCAAAATTTTTGGTGAATCGAGGTCATGACTTGGACAAAAAAAAAACGTGGACTTTGTTTGGACTTGATTTGAACAATTAAATGGACTAAATGAAAACTTGAATGATTAAATACGAGACCTGATTCAAACTTGACTTGGATAACAAAGACTTGAACTCGAATGTGACATGAACTACAAATAGTATGAACTCGAACTTGAACACATACAGTGAATCAGACCTTACAACTCTAAAATACATAAGGATTTTGAAAGTATAAATACTAATTAGTGGTTCAATGCACTCAAAGCAATAAGAATTTAATTTGAGTAATGACACAAATAGCATATAACATACACCACAGTCTATCGACGAGCAACTTCAAGAGACTTATGGATCCTTTGTGAATAACATCAAGATGCATACAAGTGAATACAATGTGCTTGTCAACCTACAAATGAACTCAAGGGTCTTCTATGAAGCCAGTATGCAAGTAAATGCAATCGAATGAATGTTAGCAATCAAACAAGACTTATGAGGAATGAACCCTCAATGCATGCAAGTGATGAACTCTTAATTGAGCGCAAGTAAATAAACATGGAATTTTTATTGAATGAAAAGGAACTTCCCATATGGCATGCTTACAATCAACAGGATAAAGTCTCCAATCAACATTAAGGTGTTATCATGTCAACTAAGATACAAATGCTAATGAGCAAACAAAAGGCTTGTTGTAGGCGACGAATGATAAATGCATCATTTATGAGCAAGAACAACATGCATGTTAATAACAATGCAATCAATGAAACACACATGAATTATGGCGGGATATATGTAATGATATGTTCATAAGCAAAGCATGTAGAATGTGCAATGCATACAACATCCCTACAAGCAGCACTAGAAGAGTTGATGTGAGTATAATGACACCCCTACAACCAACATCAATCGAACAATATATCTTCTTGCAAATTTACCCAATGGAGCTCACAATGAATGCAATAATGCTCCTACAGTTAACAACCATCTATGGGAAGACAAATACATTGATCCCTTGTAAGCAAAAAGTGATCGGTTTGTACATCAAGTGCATGCTGTCTACGAGCAAGGGATAACCTACAAAGCCTATGAACTCTTATGAATCAATCACTGAGATACACAAGCAAATACAACCATTCATCAATCGACTTATATGAAGGAGCTGGTGATGGATACAACTCACCTAGCAATTCATGTTAGCATGCAACTAATGTTGCAATATCCCTACAATCAAAGTCAACTTGCAAATGAACATTGCCTACAGTTGATAACATTC
Source organism: Dendrobium catenatum (assembly GCF_001605985.2). NCBI lineage: Eukaryota > Viridiplantae > Streptophyta > Magnoliopsida > Asparagales > Orchidaceae > Dendrobium > Dendrobium catenatum. The sequence goes on from NW_021319803.1 coordinate 662,206, forward strand.
TCTATAGATGAATACAAAAGTATGCAATAATCATTTCCATATTCATACAACCTGTAGTAGTTCAACGACCAATGAATATAACTATCCCTTACAAGTAGAGGGGATTTAATATGCAATAAGTGCAACGAAGGGATACGAGTATACAAACTCCTATGAGCTATTGTAGAAGATCATTGTGTGCCCAATGTGTCAACCATAAGAAAATAGCAAGAGATTCATTAATGCAATATAATTCACATACAGAAAGCAATAAGTAGTGCACAACAGTCTACCTGTACAAAGCAGCAAACAACTCAATTCATAAGCTGCTACAACAAGCCATCGGATCTGCAACATCCTTACAAACAGACAGAAGGCATGTATGAGCATCTAAATAGAATGTTGCATTCAAATGAAGGTCACCTGCACAATTGATCAACATCAAAATATTACAAAAATGTCCCAAGACATGAACTGTAATATGTAAACACATAGGTACACAAAAGGGGCAAGTGCAATTGTATACCTGCATGGGCCCCGATGAGTGTGTTATAGGTATACACATGATGTCTAGGGATACTACGCGAGTCAATAAATAAACCCAAGTTCGAGCTCGATCCTTCTATGCGAGCATTTAGAAGTTGGCACGGCTCGAACCATCAAACAAATATATGGTCGTTGTATCGACCGAGATATTTATTTTATACATTCATATAAGGACTTCAAAGACTATGAAAAAAAAAGAAATTCATCAATAAAATTATAAAGCCTATGGACATGATCCTCTGTCGACCAGTAGATAGAGTCGAGAAGGTCCAATCAATAAAATACAATTGTCCATTAACACTCCAATGATGGTCGTGTTGATCGTAGATCTCAATCGAAGGTGTTAATTTCATATTTTTCAAAATGCTCTCAAACTTTCACAAAATTCAAATATTTTCAAGTGACCTCAAAGTCATCCCGATGATGGTCATGTTGAATATGGATCTCAAGCAGATGAGTTAGTTCTATAAATCCAAAATTTCACCCAAATACCCATATAAACTCCAAGAAAATCTCAAAAACTTCAAAATTCAAATGTTTAAAATTGAAATCAACCATCAAATCACTTAAAGCAAAATCCATCCACCCTCCGCAATAATTTGCCGAGGTGAACAAATTAAAATTTACTTCAGCTCACATAGAGCTAATACTTACTCGAAAATATCAATAGTATTCATTCTCAAATAATCTTCTTCTAGTAAGTACATGGTATGTGTCTTCTTACTGGCAATTTTGCTGCTAAATAGCATCGCAGGCAAAATGGCTATGACCTAGGGCCCTCTGAACCGAGTGGTTTTTCCGTCAAATGACACAACGAGATAACGATTATGGCCAGAGCTAATACGTTCATTAATGACATCAAATCCTTGAGATATGAATCAATAGGATATAATTATTAAGGCACAAAACCCTATGTTAGTTAAGGTGAATTCAAATTTATCCCCTTAGAAAAATACTCCCCTAGGTATACAAGGTACCCTTGGACTGTGAGACCTCGTTCCCTTACTGTTCCTCTCTGATTTGGATTTTTTTCTCTCAGGATCGTCCAGGACGATTGATAATCGTCCAGGCCGATCGGCACTGTAGAAAATATAGGCCTGAGAATAGTTCTGGGAGTCGTCCAGGCCGATCGTTTTTGGTCTGATCGTCCTGGGACGATCTGGCGATCGGCCCGATAGCATCGCCGTGCTTTGATTTCAGTTGTAGGCTTTGGTGACCTGCTGGGCTTTGTAAGCTCATTATATGTGGTTTAAATTTTCAGGTCCGAGTTTGGCAACTGGAATGGAGATCGATCAGAATGTCAGACGAATCCTTTCACTATTTGATTCTGGGGCATCACATGGACGAAGCAACCAATGGATACCGACAAGGATCCTTCTATTAGGTTGGGTTGACTACCTGCTCTGATTAAGTAAACCTAGAACCACGATGGCTCGGGATGACGAAATTATAGGATCTTGATCAGGTCCATCATCCATTCCCCCACCATCAGCTTTAAGTATAAAATGGTGAGATTCCAATTTTCAAACACCTAAACCCATGTTGCTACTATATGTGAAATAACCCATATTTCTACGTATCTGATTGATGACTAGCGAAAGATCTCTCTCGTGATCGGGAGGGGTAATTAATTATAGGGGCTTGTGCCTATAGGAAATCAGAACTTAGATCATAAAGTCCTCGCAAATGAGGATGAAATCTCTAGGTAGTGTCTTATCTACAAACTTATCCGCCTTCCCAAAATTTACTCTGGAACTTAATCCGTTAAAACTCCACCGAAAAGTAGTGGCGGAGGTCGGTGTCGAATTTCCAGAGCCCACAGTCCAATATTGGGATTTTGGATATCTTTTCGGGGATTTGATTGCTTTATATTTTGTGAGGATTAACATAATAAATTTCCATACGGAGGATTTCTATTGATGCAGTGTTTGTTTCATTTTAAGTTATTCCTGTTGATCAATTACAACATATGCAAATGTAATGCTTGTGGAATCCTTAAACTAATCTTTTTTTTTTTGTTAAAATTATTTTTTTGTTGAATGCTAATAGCATACATGTCAATAGTGTAGTGTAGGTTATCTTCTATGTTATTTTTTGTGCAAAGCATAATTTATTGAAATAACATGCACTATGCTTGCTATTAAAAGGCTTTATATTTGTTTTTTCACTGTAGAAAATGGTAAATGGCGGGAGGGTCAGCAACTGGACCTGCATCAATTTTGCTCAAAATGTAAGGGAAAATGATATTCGTCGCTTTTGTTATGAGCTAGCTTCTATGTGTCAGAAGTCTGGAATGGTATGTATTCTAATTATGGAATCTGTAAACTTAGTTGCAGTTTTGTTATGATTACTAGAAAAAATTTCTATAATTTTAACAATGGTTCTTTTTACTTAATTTCTTGTAATTACTGAAAAGGTGTTTCATAATTTAAACTTCTCTTCAGGAATTTACTTTGGAGCCTGTAATTCGACTGTCATCTGCACGACCTAATCAAGTTGAAAGAGCATTGAAAGCACTTTATAATGACGCAATGACCATTCTACGTCAGCAGCATAAAGAGCTTGATTTACTTATTGTAATATTGCCTGAAAATAATGGTTCTCTTTACGGTAAACAAATCTTTCGCTCTCATTTTAGAAAAACCTTCTATGTGTATGTCGATTTGTTTATTATTTGCTAGATCTTTTCATTATTATGTTATTGATTTTTCTCTATGGGTTCTTTGTGTTGGTAAAAACTAAGAAGGCTAAACTAATTTGGGTATCTTTGAAATGAAAATGTTTAGATTAATGCATGCCAAAATCAACAAAGATTGTTTGAGAAATTATTATAAGAGATTGATAATAATGAGTACTTACTGAAATTAATTTGTGGAATTATGAACATGGTAGTTCATGCATGTAAATGGAAAATGTGCCTATAAGGTTGGTTGATAGAATTAATATCTCAGAGGTTTAGGAAAGAAATTAAGTACATCAAACAGTTGCAAAGCTATAATGTCATGCAAAGAGAGGTGCATAAAATAAAACCATAATTAGGTATCATAATGTTGTTTATGATGATGATTTTTTCTTATATATGCATGAGATTTTTAAATTGTACTTTTTGACTTGTAATAGGGGATCTGAAGCGTATATGCGAGACTGAAATTGGGTTAGTTTCACAATGTTGTTTAGTCAAACATGTTTCTAGGATGAGCGCACAGTACCTTGCCAATGTTGCTTTGAAAATTAATGTGAAGGTTGGTATTTTGATTTTCTGTTGCTTGTGTACTTCGCCATAGTTACCTATAATTTATGACAAGTTAATTGCAATTTGTAGGTTGGAGGACGGAACACTGTGCTGGTTGATGCTATCTCACGGCGCTTGCCTTTGGTCAGTGAAAGGCCCACAATTATATTTGGTGCAGATGTGACTCATCCTCAGCCTGGTGAAGACTCAAGCCCTTCAATTGCTGCGGTAAGTTTGATCCACTTATTGTGGAGCTTTTTTTTTTTTCTAAATGTTATTTGTGGCCCTTTTGGTCTGAATTTCCAGTTATTAAATATTTTTCGACATATGGTAGGTTGTTGCTTCTCAGGACTGGCCAGAAATAACCAAATATGCTGGACTTGTTAGTGCTCAGGCCCATCGTCAGGAGCTGATTGAGGACTTATATAAGCTTGAATCAGATCCACAGCGTGGAAATGTTTCTGGTGGCATGATCAGGTGCGTTCTCTATTCAGTTTTCTCTTACATCTGACATTTTTGTGAAAATATCATATTGACATTTTTTTTTTCAGGGATTTACTTATTTCATTTAAAAAAGCTACAGGGAGAAAGCCCGAGCGAATAATATTTTACAGGTCTGATCCTTCTTTAGAATTCTCCTCTATTTAATGTGGTTTATATTGCCTTATTTCTTGTGCTTTTTTGGCTGCAGGGATGGTGTTAGCGAGGGACAGTTCAATCAAGTTCTGCTTCGTGAACTTGATTCAATTCGTAAAGTACGTGCATGCATAGTGTTTTTTAATGCTTTATCTTTGTGTTATTAATGTCAATGATTGTTTTTTTTTTTCATTTGTATTGTGTTTTACCAATATGTGATTTATGCACTGCACCACAGGCTTGTGCCTCGTTGCAGTCAGATTATCTACCACCCGTTACCTTCGTGGTTGTTCAGAAAAGGCATCATACCAGGTTGTTTGCAAACAACCATTCAGACCAGCAGTCAGTAGATAAGAGTGGAAACATCCTTCCAGGTTTATCAATATTTACTATAAATGCGTGATATGTTTTGTGCTTTGTTATTTTCTGTGTATTTGGTGCTTACCTTCCAAATACTCCTCCATTATAAGCATTTTTCATTATTTTTTTCTTGATTTGAATGATTGCAGGGACTGTGGTTGATTCAAAAATCTGTCATCCAACTGAATTTGATTTCTACCTATGTAGTCATGCAGGAATTCAGGCATGCAGCTCCTCTTTTTCTCTTATATTTAAACTTTATTACTTGATGTTATAACTGACAATGCAATGTGCTTGCAGGGGACTAGCCGACCCGCACATTATCATGTATTATGGGATGAAAACAACTTCTCCGCTGATGCAATGCAAACGCTTACAAATAGCTTATGCTACACGTAATAAGATGCGCTTCATATTTCCTCCTTTGGTTATTCCTTCTTGATGCTATTATAGTTAATAGCCTGCATATCTATCTTTTCTCTTTGCAGATATGCAAGGTGCACAAGATCAGTATCAATTGGTAATATTTATTTCCATTTTCATTCAATTGTGAGAAATCTGTTAACTCGATTTATGAGGGATGTAAGTTTATTCTGTTAACTGACTCAATGTTTTGACAGTGCCGCCTGCATACTATGCTCATCTTGCTGCTTCCAGGGCAAGGTTTTATATGGAGCCCATGACGTCTGAAAATGTTTCACAGCCAAGAGCTGCGGCTGGAAGAGCTGCAGCTGCAAATGAACCACGCAGCACTCGTGTAGCTGGAGGTGGTGCTGTCAAGCCTCTTCCTGCTCTCAAGGAAAATGTTAAGAGGGTGATGTTCTATTGTTGAGTTCTGCTGTGCTGTCAAGCCACTCTTCCTGCTCTCGAGGACAATGTGCTGCATTTCATGTTGTTCAGGTCTATGTTGTTAGTCTACAACTGAAAGAGCTGGCCATGGAAAAGTTTGTTCTAAGTTTCTTCTTTCAAATTTAATTGACTTGGGATTTCAATAAATTTTTGCCGGAAACTGGGTGGATATTTTATGCATTTTTTGTATTAACCTTTGAAATAAATAAAAATTTACATTTTTTATTTAATTTATTATTGTGTTAGTACAATTCTATTTCTATAGAGGCAACAAATGAGCACTACACAGCTCACGTTGGCTTGTTGGTTGAGAGCTTAGGCTGCAAATTAAGAGATTTTGGGTTTTATATTTTCAATGACAGCAAAGATATATTATAATGAAAAAATAAATAATATAATTTTTTATTCAAAGATTTTCATCATCACCCTTATCCGAAAGACAATATTTTTCATTCAAATATTTTCATGATCGCCCTTATTCAATGATAGCAAAAAAGTATACCAAGGGTTTAATTAATAAGTTCAAACAATATAAAGTCACAATATTTTCTCTGATATTTACCATAACATATTTTTCACATTTATGCAAATTTCTTGCAGTTTCATAGATTTCCAGAACAGGATAGAGTTGTACTTTCATTCACCCTTTGAATAGATATTTCATATTATCATTTGTACAGAAATAACATGAAACACTTGCTTTCAAAATTTTCCTTTATAATTATGTTATGCTATTTTAACATAATTTTCATTTTATGAGTGTAATATGAAATAATATGCAGAATGGCATGCATGTCCCGAAGTCTGTTTATAATACTCCACTTTCATTTATTCCTCCCACAGTCTGCCTTCACCAAATAAAGGAGACCCTCCTATTATAACTCCACTTCCAATTATATCTCCTTTAAATCTCCAGCACATGCATAAAGCACATAGGGTCAGAATAAAAAATAGAATAGAACATAACAAATTTTAATAGAAAGATGGGCATGCCAAAGAAAATTTTACTATGCACTTCATCAGTTTGTCACATCCAAACATCGGCCATATGATCATAAATTCAGAGTCTTATAGAATAAATAGATGCACAATATGCTAACATAATAATAAATGTAGGTATATCACATTGCAAAAGATGCTTCATATGTATACTAAGATTTTTGCAACTTCAACTGCTTAAGATAATACTCATAGTTAAGCTTCAAAGCATCATTTTAAGACTTTTTTGGGGATCATAATAAATCTTAAGATTACCAATTTTTAACAAAAAATTCTAAAGAGTCAACATAAGTAAAAACCAACTGATAAAATTTTTATTCTTATAATCAACATTTGTGTGTGTGTGTGTGTGTGGGGGGGGGGGGGGGGGTCACATCCATAGTGTCATTTCACTGCCATGAAATATTCCATATGCTCCCACATTTCTCAAACTCAAAAGCCAAATGTCGTAGCAACAGAACCCTGTGTTGGCCCAATTTCCTTCACAAATAGAGAGGACAATATCGCGGCTCCAATAGTCCCAACACCATGACACCCAATAAGCATTTTTCCTCCCTATGATTTTCTCGACCCCATTCCAATTTCGATCTTATTTGAGCTTTTGTAGACATTAATTGACTTATAATTAATGACTAAATTAGAATTAAGCTGAAATTTTTTCTAGATTAAATTAATTATCTTGGTCTCGAAACAATAGATGTTACATCAACTTCCATAAAAAAAGGAAAATATGCTCTTGAAAGTAACAAACCTGCACAACTAGAAAAATAACCTACCCACATCATAAGGTTAACTATAATTGGCTTCCACCCGAAAAAGAAACATACCGTCCAAAGCCAATAAGAAAAAGAGGTCGTAGTATCATAAAGGATTTATCTCTCAAGGACGTATAAAGAGAACTCACAAGAAAAAAAAGTGATAGTGGTTCTTATTATATTGAGAGAAAAATATACAATTTCATTAACCATGATTCCTTTTTGCAAGGCATGTCAACAATCCTTAGGCCTTCCAAAATATTCTTCCATGTGAGGAAGGCAGAGTTTATAGAAAATCCTTCAAACCAAATGTAATTAGACATGTCAGTTTGGGCAAATCAATATAACAATTGAAATAAGTCATTTTATTGAAAAAAAATTTCCCTATCCAAAAACATGTATGTTTGTCATCCTGAATGTAGATACTATAAATTTGAGCTACAATATGATTGAGAGTATCATTGGGAAGAGTCCATTCACCATTAATAAAATGTCAAACTAAAATATTGGGGGAGCAATGAAAAAGATCAAGAATAGCAACCCTAAAATTTTCAACTAGCGAGTAAGCATTTAGCTAAGGATCCCAAAAGAAACATAGTTGGTCATCAATAGAAACTCTTATGTCCATTAGAGTTCTCAAATTGAGAGTGATTTTATGTAGAAGCTTTCAAAATAAGAGGAAGATATATTAGGCCTCACCCAAATAGAGCCATTATTTTTGAAAAACTAGCAAGAGAGAATGGATGATGGGGGATCATGGGGGATTAAGAGCTTAATAGGATGATGGGGGGTCCCACCAATTTTTTCATCAGTATTTCTCACACAAATAAAATCTCCTGAGATGATCCAGAGTTCAAACATATGCTTGGAAATATCATGAAGGTCCCCCTTGGGAGAGCTAAGTATATTTATCCCTTAGTTTGTTTTGATTGTTCTCATAAATATTGCCTTGAATAAGCTTTTCCTAATTAGAGAGGGCAGCATCAAGAATATAACAATCCATGGGGTTAGATTGCAAACTGTCATAAATAGTTTTACATTTTTTTCTTTAAATAGATGATGTTGTTGTGTCAAAAAGTTGAAGAATACCAATCGACATTTTAAGGACCATTTTGACATTTTTTAGCTTATTGCATAAAGTAAATATAGGAACTCCTTTGACAACAATGTTCCAAGTAGTAGTACAATGTCAAAAAAGGAAAATTGAGTTGACCAGTAGTTCTTATACATGGATCTTTTCCAAGCAGTGATGGAAGATTCCATTTAAAATAATATAGGAGAACAGTTAGAAGAGAGGGGGCTCATACTATTGAAGTGAGATAAAATAAAAGAGGTTATCCGAGTATTGTTGTAAAAGGCGTGATCTAGAAGACATTTGATAAGGTTATTAGTTTGTTAGTTGAACTAACTATAAATAAGACCACTATGAAGCAGATTAATCAGGCAAGCATTGTAGATATAGTTATTGAAATCCACGAGCTTAGCAGGTTGATGGGAGGAGGACGAGCAGCCGGATGGGTGGTGTTATTGCAGGGGGCGGGCGCAGTAGTGATGGTGAAGCTAATACATTCCTTGCGTGGGTCGGCAATATTAATAAGATTATAAGGGAAATTGCGTATTTATGTTAGAGTTTTAATGGGAATAAGATGAGGTATTTTATGGGGGAGACAATGGTAGGGGAGTTAAGGTCTTGGCTGAGAGTTGCCAGTGGCACTAGTAGAGTTGGGGGAGGATAAAATGTTTAAGATAATGTGGAGGAGGGCCAATAAAAAGTTTCCTGATCTAACTACTTTCTCACAAGCAAGAGATAGTAGTTTTGGTAGATAAATTGGAGTTATGGGAGCCAAAAATTTGGGGCAAGAATGAGCTCATATGAAAATGTCTTACCAATATCATAAGAAGAGGGTTTCCATTTACATAAAATATGCAATTTAATTATATACCCCCTTAATTAAATACTTATTTTATCTAGCAAGACAAAGAAGGTGAAAATTTATACTGACATGAGAAAAATAACTTAGATTCATTTTTATAGACTTTATCTTTTGTTTAATTACAACAAGTCTATATCATAACCTAGAATACCATAAATTAATCTCATCATCCCTAAAAAAGTAATTGAATCATTTTTATGTGATGGAGGAATGTAATAGAGAAATAAATTTTACATATAAAAGGCATATGAGAAGTAAGAAATCCTATCCAGTTCATCAAAGGATAGACATCAAATGAAGTGGGTGAGAAAGCTTGGAACTGGGAGGGAACCATGGAAGGAAGCATGGTACAATAGTCAAATCTGAATGGGCCAATCCAGGTATTCCTCGAGATTGAAATAACACATGTGTGTTATTTGTCGAATTTTGAAAAGGGGTTTTGAAAAGTTTAATTTTCTTTGGGAAAAGTTAATTTCTGGAGTATTAGTCTCGATGTGGGGCTTCAAAAATTTGACCTCCCCATTGCTTTTTGGGGGAGTTTTAACATATTAAGTTTTGGGATAAATTTCAAGAAGGAATATTGGATTTGTAGTAAGACACTACCCAGAGATTTTGCCCTTATTTTGTGAGGACTTTATGATCTGAGTTCTGGTTTCCTATAGGCGCAAGCCCCTATTATTAATTACCCCTTCCAATTATGAAAGAGAACTTTTGATTAAGGTTAGTCATCGATCAGATATGTAGAGTATCAAAGATATACACATTATCAAACATATAATAATAACATGGGTTTAAGGGATGTGATATTCAATATTTAAAATAAAAATTTCATCATCTTATACTTAAAGAGGATGGTAGGGGAATAGAAGATGGACCTGATCATGATCTCATGGTTTTGTTAGCTCGGGTCATTTTGGTCACTGGTCTACTTATTCAGAGGAGTTAGTTGATCCAACCTGGCAGAGGAATCCTTATAAGTAGCTATGGGTTGCATCATCTAAGGGTACCTTATAGACCTGGGGGGAATATTTACCAAAGGGGACAAATTTAAATCCACCTTAGCTAACAGTGGGTTTTGTGCCCTATCAATTATATCCTATTGATTCATATCTCAAGGGGAGCATATGAGCTCTGGCTATAACCGTAATGTAATGGTACCATTTGGTGGCAAACCACCCGGTTTAGAGGGCTTGATGATAATCATTTACTTGTGGTACCATTTGTCAGTATAATTGCCTATTAAAGGACATGTGCCACATCCTTACCGGCATGGATTATTTAAGAAGGATCCTAGTGATATTCTTGATCAGACACTAGCTCTTTATGAGATAAAATATATTTTCAAATTTATCCACCTCGACAAATCATTATGGAGGGTGGATGGATTTTAGTTTAAGTATTTAATAATTTATTTTAATTTTAAATATTTGGAATTTTGAGATCTTTGGAATTTTGAATGTTTGATGGATATTTGGGTGGAATTTTGAAATATTGGAATCAACCCCTCTGGTTTTTTTTTTGAAGAAATGCAGAATTGCATTAATTATAAAAGAAAAGACAACCTAATACAAACTAGGTAAAGGAAGCTAATGGTTTCTTTTTTAACAAGAAAAAGGGACCTTATTGGACATAAATTTGTTAATTTAAACTTATTATAAATGATATGAAACCCACTATTTCCTATTTTGAAACTGTTGAGATGCAGGGGATACCAAAGTAATAAACAACCCGAGGGTTGATTAGTATCCCAAAGTTCCCATCTAGTTAGAGAATAAGACTTATTAATGATTCCATAATCAATTAGAAAAAGTTTAAAATAACAAACTAGATGAAAAACAAAGCAAAAAAAGCTAAAAAGGAAAGTACATTTTAACAAAAATTTCCAAAAATCACTTAAGAAAATCATTGAAAGATATTCCATAAGCTTTTTCCCATCTCCAAAGTCAGCATTCAAAGGTAGCATTAATCCAAATTTTTTGATAATTTGCTCCATCTTCAAGTATCTATCCACTATGTTGTTGTCAACGGGATTACCATCTTGCATTTTATTGAGATAAAAGAGAAGAAGAACCTCTCATGTCGTTCTTCACTTTGATTTCAGCCATCTTCCTTCTACGAAGATCTTTCACCGGTCCTAATGCTTGAAGTTCTTTGAACAATGTGTGCTTAGATCCGGGGGACTTACTCTTCTTAAAAAGACTATTGTCTTTTTTAAGAGCAGTTTTTTTAAAAGTTAAAGAGATATCCGATAGTGGAGAAGTATCTCTTAATATGCAAAAAATGTTTTTTAATTCAGTATCAATAGCTGAATTAATAATTTGATCAACATTAATGCTAGTTATAGTCGCCAAATCTATTAAAGGAGTTGCAATTTCCTCTTGAAAATCTGCATTTTTGAATTCAAAAAGTGGTTTGTTAGCTCCCTGAATTTCAGCAACTTGAGTTGTATCGGCAACATCAACTCCTTCCTTAATAGCTTCCACAATTTCAGGAATTTTGAATTCAGAATTTGAATTCAAAATGCTGTTGAGATTCAAATTATTGCATTCCACTTCCACGGGATCAGCCAAACAAAATTCAGCATTAAAATTTTGAATTTCCTGAATTTGTTCCACAGGAAAAATCTCCTCCATTTGTGGGATTTGATTTGTAATTTTTCAGCAATTACAGGATGAACGGTGGAAGATTCAGCTCCTTGTCTAACTGCCTTTTCTTCTTCTTCCTTATTTCAGCAACGTCCCTAGCTGTCAAATGAACATCAAAAAAATCTGAACCAGTAATCCCGTCTCCTTCAACATCTTCCAAGGCAACATTTTTGATATTAACACAAACATCATTCGATTTATCCATGGTTGAGACAACTTTAAAAAGCTTTTTCTCAGGAATAAATCTTCTTTTGTTTTTGAACTTCACATGCATCCAAGGCCCAAAGTTATTATTTTCAGATTGAAAAGAACTGAAAGGGGCCTCTTTAACAATAGGATTTTGATTATCTGTTGAATTAGGATAGACAAAATCAATATGGTCGATTTTTCCACATTTGAAGCAAAAAGATGATAGATTTTCATACTCAAACTTTTGAAAAAATCTACCATGAATCCGTTCCACCCAAATTCCAGAGGGGAGTTTAGAATTCAAATTTACTCGAATGCAAGTTCTAGCAAATTCCCTTCTCCCCCATCTAAACATGTTACCATCCACTAATAATGGAGTTCCAATTCTAGAAACAATTCTAGTGATATTGGATTCATCCCAATAGTGTAGTGACAAATGAGGAAGACGAACCCAAATTGGAGAAGAAACTCCATTCAACGAATAAGGAGAGAAGGTAGAAGACCAATTGTCTAAACCTACCACAAAACCCCCTACAAGCCAAAGACCTCCGTTAAGAACTTCCTCCATGGCTTCATGAGACTGAAATGAACATAGGAGCCAATCTAGACCAAGCAATGTAATATGAAATCCTCCAAATTTTGACCATTGCTTTCTTAATCAAATGAACACTTAGAAAAAGGATAGTTTTTTCTAAGAATTTTAACAACCAAGGAATTGTTCAAAATTTGAACATTAGATTTTTCCTTTTCCTTGTCAAGAATGACAACATTTTCATCTCCAAAATCATCATGTATTTCACTAAAATTTATTTTAATGTGAGGTTTTTAATCCACACATTAGGGATATCCAATTTTGAAGAAGTAATTGGAATAATAATGTCCTTCTTCAAAATATCAGCAAAACTTCCTCCTGATGAAGATGCTTCATTATCATTTGCTCCAGTAATGATAGCCGACAAAGGTTTTGGCTTACCATTCAAAAATGAAATTATTTCCTTCCCTTTGCCTGAAATCGGAAAATGTTTTTCCATAGCATTTAAACCTCCCTCTTTTATGACTAGAGGAGATTCCAAAATCCGAAAAGAAGAGATTCATTTGAAGGAGAATCTACCTCTTGAATCCAACATGACTGGACTTGCGGTAGATAGCAAATTTTTGGTGTTCCGGTCATCCTTGGATGACCGACCACCTTCTTCCACCTTCAACAATGGCACCCGAATTCTTCAAAATCTTCTTCCAATTTCTTCCTTAATTTGTGGAGCTTCTCTCTCTTCAAAACCCCTCTGGTTGAGGTCTGTATTCAACACGACCTTCTTTGGGGAGTCTTATGGGCATTTGTATTTTGCTTATTGAATTTTATCAATTATTGATAAAGGACCAGGTTCATTATTGATTATATGATTTTATTGGATGATTTTCTTTCAAAATAGACCTTGAAAGTATAATATAAATATTCAGGTTGACACCTTGACCATATATTTGTTTGATAATCTGGGCAGTGTCAACTCTATTTATCCATATAGAAGGATCGGGCTTGAACTGTGGTTCATTTATTAACCCTTATAGTATCCCTAGACATCATGTATGTACCCATAATAAGCTCGTTGGGACCCATGCGGGTGTATGATACTTCTCCTTTTGTGTACTTATGTGCATATATATTACAGTACATATATAGGGGCATTTTTGTAAAATTTTAGTTTGCTTGATTATGCAGACAAATATCATTTGAATGCTGCATGACACTATATTTAGGAAATTTTAGATGCCTTTTATCCAATAATATGAGTGTTGAAGATCTGGTGGCATATTGTAGCAGCTAATGGATTGAGTTGTTTACTACTTCGTATAAGTAGTGCAATACTTATTGCTTTATGCAATTGGATTATAGTGCACTAATGAATCTCTTGCTATTATTTATAGGCAACTGCATTCACTACAATTCTCTTGTACTCGCTTACATGCAATTAGCCTATTATATGTACAATGAGTTTTTTATAGTAGCTCATAAACATCTGCACTTGGCATGATTATGTTGCATTTTTCTTGTGGCTAATACATTAAATGCATAACAGTACTTCTATAGCAGGTTGTAGGAGCTTGCATTTGTTGTATTCCCTATGCATTTTGCTATGGTCTTTGTCCTTTAAAGTACATATATTATTGCTGCATGTAGGTATGTATATATTTTTATTCGCAGACTAAAATTGATAACATGATGCTACATTTATTGAAATCTTTCTACATTTACTCATAGGTGACATGTGGTGCATTCATCTGTATTTGTAGAGAACTTGTATGTACTGCAGATATTCATCTTTGATTGCAATGACACCTTGAATCAAGATTCATATGTATAAAAGATTCATAGTATGACATATCTATCATTATCACTTGTAAGGGTCATTGCATTTTCTTGCACGACTTCCAGTGTTTGTGAAAATTGTCATGTGTCTGCATACTGGTTGACATTGATCATGGAGGTGATGTAGCATTCATTTCCTTTTGTTACGATGATTTGTAGATGAGTAGGTGTCTTGTTTATATAACATATATATTATCTTTTACTCATAGATGATATGTTGTATGTATACCTATTGTTGGTTGCAGGAAGGATCTGACATTTGCTGCACAGTATACTTTGTATGTTGACTTTTAACATATAAAGGTAACTGCACTATTTATCCATGGCTTCCCTACTATCATTTCTTGAATGTGGGCATAACATTTACCATTTATAGGTCTATATATTATTTACTAAATATTGGCCTTTGTTGTTGCTTGCAAGAATTCACAAATCCATGTTTGAAGACACAATCTTTGTTGTCTTTGAAAAAAGAAAAAAATAATCTGTGATATGCATAATTGACCTAGTAAAATTGCATACTGATACTTTCTTATAAGCACAACATTATGCACATCAACTTCTTTTGTTGAATCTAGATTAGGTTGTTAAACCTAGGCTATTGTCCCAAGGCTAACTAAGAGGGGGGAAGGGGTGAATTAGTAATTTAAAATTCTCTTAGATTTTTAAATAGAAAATCATTTTGAATATTGTAGAAAGTTAATTTAAGTTTAAAAATAAACTTTTCAACCACAAAAAATAACTTGTAAAAAATAAAAGTGGAAATTAAAAGGCACAAAGATTTATAGTGGTTCGGTCAAACACGACCTACATCCACTCCTTGAAGACTCATTCTTAAGGTATTGCACTATTATCAAAGTGACTCCCCCTTTGCCCACACAGCAAGGTGGATAAGCCTTTACAAAACTCTCTTACACCAATCCCCAGTGCGACAGAGAACTTTCATGCTTTCATAACCTCCAAGTGTCGATAGAGAACCGTCATCCTTTCACACCCTCAAAGTGTCGGCAGAGTACCATCATCCTTTCAATCTCACCAAGTGTCGGCAGAGTACTGTTGACCTCATTTTTTGTATGAGGTCACTTGGACTACTCTTGACCCTAAATCAATTTAATTTCCAAATTAATTTAAATTCTAGAATCCTCCTAGAATCCTGACCTTAGGATCTATGCTAGGATATATTTTTTTAATCAAAACAAGTACCATCATTTGTTCACACCCTCTAAGTGTTGGCAGAGTATCATCATTTGTTCACACCCTCCAAGTGTTGGCAGAGAACCAGATCTTCTTCAAAGATCTTCTCACGAGCGACTAGAAAGAAGAAAAGAAGAGTAATCACAAAAAATATAAAGAAATTCTTACCTTTGACTAATCTTGTGAACCTTTTACACTCTACTTACAAGAAATCTCTCTCAAACACTCTCCCACACTCTTTCTTTCACTTGCTCTTGAAAAATCACAAAGACAAGACTCTTTCACGTTAGTTTTAGAGGACCTTTTATATCAAAGATACGAAAAATTGTCCATAAAATTGAAAATTTTCCATTTTGAGAGTACACGATCATACAGTATGATCGTATGTTCATACATACAAGTAGTTTAAAAATTGTTGCATATGAACCTCTTTTGAATCGGTACAAAATGATTTTGTACACGATGATCATCCAGTCTGAACCTAGTTAGTACTGTACGAACAGTTAAAAAAATTTTTATCTTCGTCAGGATGAAGCGGACCCCATAATTTTATACCCTGGATGACGTACATAGGATGATGAAATCATACAGTACGATCAGTTATGAAAATTTTCAAGTTCATCGGGACAAAAAGGGACTCGTCTAACTCATACACTGGACGGTATACGTACGATAATGATATCGTACAGTACAAACCATTAAAAAATTTTTCAAATTCATCTAGACAAAAAGGGACTCATCCAATTCATACCTTGGATGGTGTACATACGATGACAACATCGTATGGTATGAACCATTCAGAAAAACTTTGAATTCATTAGGATGAAAGCGACCCATCCAATTCATACCCTGTATGGTGTACGTAGGATTGGTATATCATATAGTACGATCCATACTTAGACAATTTTTCTACTTTCCGTTCGTTTCAATGCTCGCAGGGGAAAATAACTGAATATATCGTCCCATACAGAAAGTCTTCGTATAGTATGATTAGGTTTAAAAATTATAGATTTTAAACTTTCAACCGGTGTGTGTGTGCACAGTTACTCAATTACAATCACACTCTCTCAGACTCAATAATAAAAAAAATATAGACTTCATTTATGATAAACCCTAAATTGATCTGATTTGAAGTCTTCAACAATCCGGAGTATGGTATTTTTGAAATATTAGTACACACAAACAATAAAAACAATGCATTCTAAAGTATGTTAGGAGAAATTCTAATCAAAGCAATAATATTTGGAATCATAAAAAACATATATGTTGCAAGAATATTAACAATCAAGAACTAAATTGCAACTATCTCAATAATCTCGTCCTTTTTGATGATGGTAAAATAATTATTGTTTGAGTGAATGTGTACATCCTAAATTTCTCCTTAGCTCCCCCTAAAGGAATAAAAATGTGAATATAAGGGAACTTCTTGAATAAAACAAATTTGTATTTTTTTTACACAAGTACACATGTGATAAAAATACACACAAAACATACACAAGTGAAAAAAATACACATAAAACATAAGAACAACAAAAAAATATAAGAACAATACAAGAAAACACAAAAAAAAAATACAAGAACAATATAAGAAAACACAAAAATAATATCCTCCCCCTTTTGACAACAATAAAAAGGGAAAAAGAAGTTTAAAATGAAAAAGGTCATCTGAGAAACCATTGTAATTGATCTTTAAAGAGATTAAAATAGAATTGCAATAACAAAGGTAATTAACATTAAATGAAAAATAAGGATTCAAAACATTTAAATTAAATGATAACTTAGATAAGAAAAAATGATCAAAATTATGAAACATTATAGACAATTAGATATGAAAAATTATTGCAAAAGTGATGAAATGAAGATTAGTTAATTTCAATTTTCAAAATAAAAGATAATTGAAAATTAGATTGATTTGAAATAAATATTAAACGATAAAAGAAAAAACAAATTTATTAGTGACTTTGCGTATCTTTTTAAATATTTATGGCTCACCTTGTTCATCTTTTTATATTTTGAGATAATTTTGTGCCTCTTTTCAATTTACGAACCATTACGTATTCTTTTGATTTTTGTACACATTATACGTTTCCCTTTTTATATCATTTTTTTAAATTGATCTTTTTAAAATCAATAATCTTAAAAATCAAATTTCTCTAATTACAAAGATAATTATATTGAAAAAAGAAATAAAAAATAATAAGACATCAAAGTAATAATAATAATATTTAAAATTATGTTTGCCTAATAAAAAACATGAGATTGATATCCTTAACTTAATCGAGTTATAAATTAACTTAAATTTTTAAAAAATTTGGTTTCATAATGAAATTAATTTATTTTGCAGGTTAATTTATCACACTTTTTAGATCAATTAAGACAGGATTATCATATTGGCAATCTTATATTTCAAAACAACGAACACAACTAATCAAAAAATAAGACATTTTTTTATTGATATCAAGTAGAAAACATATACATTGAAGCTCTTTTGATCTCAATTTCATACGAAGAAAATAACATAACATCAACATATACACTAAACTCTGACAAGTGCACAAAACATTGAAATCATAGCATCTGAAGAGAACTGGCAAAGACATCACACAAGAAGCACATCTAAAATTTTGAAGGTCCCTAGTCTAGAGGAGGAGGCTGGTTAAAGATAGAGAAATATCATTCATCATAGCTATATTTAGTGTTCACTGAGTCGAACTGACATCAAATCCAACCTATATCTTAATGGTATTGTACATCCTGCTAGTTTAAGTGAGTCTAAAATTGATCAAAACATTGATCAAAATGACTCTCTAATCGGTTGAAGTACTGGACCATCTCCTAAAAGTTAGGTCCATGAGCAGGTGCAGGTGCTCCCCCTTCTCCCTCAATATCTTCACTAGTATCCTCATTCCTCCTGAAAAGAGATCGAAAGGAGGAATCGGTGAAGTAGATTGGCATTTCAAGTGGAACCTCAGGATGAACAATGTTGTACTTCTTTTTAAGATATATGTTACTAGATATCCTAGAGCAATATTTTTCTTCCTCCTATGAGAAACAAACCCAATTTTAAAAAGGTTATGAATGTAGTCTAGCATGAGTCGGGCTTCATTATTTTGTTATCCAATCATGATTAGATAAGTAATAGTGGACATAAGAGGAGTTATGTTTATGCGATGACCAGCTTTAAGAATGATTGAAGTTCTAAGGACATGCTGAATGATCCTTGCATTTTGATTTCAAGTATAGACCCTAGCTAAGTGACCAACTTGAGCAACCCCTCTAAAAGTTTTGTTTATTTTAGATCAATCAAAGTCAGATTTGGAGGTCATAGTGTGTGCTCTAATTCCTTGAGTCCTTAGATGATGATAAGTTCCTATATCTTCCTTAGTGATATCTACCCATTTCTTTTGGACATATGATCTTATCATACTCTCATCCTCACTGAAACTCATATTTGCTAAAAAGTTGTGAAAGGTCTCTTTATAGTAAGCATGGATCAGAGTTAAAATGAAGGAAAATTGGGTTAAGGAAAAAGAGGCATTACTTGAAAGTGAATATCTTCTTGAATTAAGATTCAAGATGTAGTGATTTTTGCAGCGACAAATTTATAGTAGGAATCCTCATTTACTTTAGACAGAAAGTTTTCTTCTCCATCCCTAGATGACGAACCCTTGGACACTCTACCACGCTTGCTAGAACTTGCCATTTCTAAGATAAAAAGGATTTAAGGAAGGATTGAAGTGAATGAAAATAAATTCTAAAGCCCTCCTATTTAAAGAAAAATGACTCTTCATATGTACAAAATGTGATTCATATAGTACGATAATTGCTTCGTGCATGATGAAAATAATTTCATATGGACGAACGATAACATCCAAAATGAAAAAAAAAACTTTTTGTAATTAAACAAGTTATGAAGTGTCTTTTCGTACAAGCTTTTTGACCAGACCATTGTACAAACAAACAGGTGTTCGTCCGGGACGATCAGTTTTTTAAGATCATTTTAATGACGATTAGGTTCGTCCCCCACTGAGAATGATACGTGGTTCGTATGTACGAAATAAAGTTTCGTACATACGATCAGTTATAATAACTGATTCTGCCCGGATAACCGTCTACATATGTATAGACGAAACCTTTCAAAATGATATGTGTTAGAAAATCAAATTCTTTCACATTCAGTCCAAAATAACGATTCACATGCTACAGAATTCATATAGGACAAAGATAATTTCGTACAGTATGAATATAACACTTATAAAATTTAGCACGAACAATGAGGAACAAAAATTTTGATATATGATGCATGTCTAAAACTCAAAGAACATAAAATCAAAATAAAAACAAAAAACTAAGAAAACTCACAAAAACAAAAATATTGAAAATAAAAAAATAGAAAATACACATACAACACATATCAAGTTTGTAGATAATTTTATTTAAGAATTAAGATCAATCACACATAGCCTTATTCTTAATATACTAACAGTATCAAAAGCTAGTGATTTTGTAAAAATATCTGTAAGTTAATTTTTAGTTGAAATATGATTCAATTCAATATCTTCTTTGGATAAATTATCCATAATGAAATTATGTCTTATGTCAATAAGTTTAGTTCTAAAATGCTGAATAAGATTTTTTGAAATACAAATGACACTAGTATTATCATAATAAATTGGATTTGTGCCTATTATAAATCTTAAATCAATCAACTGTTGTTTCAACTAAGGAACTTGTGCCACATAACTTCCTAAGGCAATGTATTCAGCTTCAGCAGTAGATAGGGCTACGAAATTTTATTTTCTACATGACCAAGAAACTAAAGAATTTCTTATAAACTGATAAGTTCCAGATATACTTTTTCTATTAAACCTACAACCTACAAAGTCTGAATCTAAATATCCAATATTTTCAAATAAAGAGCTGTACTTAGAATATCAAATTTCTAAATTCTGAGTTTCGAAGAGATACTTAAAATCCTTTTAACTGCTGTCAAATATGATTCTTTTGGATCAGATTGAATGTAGCATATAAATAAACACTAAACATAATATCGGGTATGCTAGCTATCAAATAAAACAAGGATACAATAATTTCTCTAAATTTTTTTATGATCAACAGATTTTCCCAAAGGGTTTTAGGCTGAGGAACTCATAGGAGTACTAACTAGTTTAGCATTGTTCATTTCATACTTTTTGAGAATGTTCTTAAAATACTTTGACTGATTAAAAAATATTCTCTCGTTAATTTGCTTAATACTTAAACCTAGAAAGTGAAAGTTTGTTAGATGGCATTAGAAAGTGCACTGAAAACATTTGAAAGTTTGTTAGGGATGTTAAGCCCTATAAAATTGGCCCAATGTTAAATAAAAGAGAGGTGGATTGGTTGTTTAAAGATCTTTTAAAACAAAACCACAAACCAAAAACACCACAAAGAAAATAAATGCAAAAATTAAATATGGAAGCAATAATAAGAAAAGAACACACCGAATTTATAGTGGTTCGGTCAAACCTTGACCTACGTCCACTCCTTGGAGGCACCCTCCAAGTATTGTACTAAAACAAGTGTCTCTCCTTTAGCCCTCACAGCTAGGCAGAGAAGCCCTTACAAAATCACTTCCACCTTCCCCGGTGCGGCAGAGTCGCCGGGTCCTTTGACACCAAAGAGATCTTCTTCTTTGGTGAACTTACCTCAAGATAAGCCTTGAATCCGATGGTACTATGGTGCAAGTTCGCCGGAGCAACCGTGTGGATCCCCCACCACACTCCCTTGAGTTCCTCCCCTCATAGGATCTTCTCCCTCTCAAAACTCCACCCTTTCCTCTCTCCCTTTCAAGCTCTCTCTTCAAGTTTCCCCCACAAGAACAAAGCTACAATGACTGCCAAAGACACTTACAAAGTGTCATTCCAAGCTTAAATAGAAGCTCTCAAAATAAGCTCATTAATGCAAGTTGCCGACATTATCGTCCAGGTTGATAGGTATATCATCCCGGCTGATCAGTATAAATTCAGCTCATCAGCCTGGGATGATTTGGAACGATTAGAAGAAAATTGGTTACATCATCCTGGCAAATATCATGATCGTCCAGGCTGATTAGTTTAAAACTGATTTCAATTGTCCTGATCATCGCCCTGAATACAAGCTGTCCGATGTAGATCATCCAGGCCATCGTCCTGGCTGATCATGCGATCGTCCCGAATGATGTGATCGTATCAATCAATCATTAATGCTTTCCAAAGATACCAGATCAATTTAGGCATAATTGATTTAGATCGTCTTGGACGACAATAATATCGTCCTGGTTGATTTTCTAAAACAAAGAATTCCAAAATTGAATATGGCGGTTGATTATTTCTGAATTGAGCAGATCGTTTTGGCCGATACAGGTATCGTTCAGGCTGATCTGTTGACGGTTGCCTTAATGAGGATGCCCTAATTAGGGTTTCTGATTTTGGACATATCGTCCAGGACGATATAAATATCGTCCCGGCCGATATTACCAAAAACAGAAATCTTATAGGGAACAACAAGAGATCTTCCAAGTTACAAATCATCAGATGCCACACTAAATATAATAGACTCAAGAAAGGAAAAGATTACAAACTGACTCAGACCTAGTCTACCCAATCTTGAGCTGATTCCAAATTGCAGTCCAATCGTGTGAACTTGAAATGTCAGTACATAAGACAGTTGTAGAGAAATAAGGAATGTTTACTATCATCAAAATCATAAACTATAGATCCACAACAGAAAGTAACTTAGATATCCCATTAGGCTTATCTCAAATTGACTACTCATTTTCTTAGAGAAATCATCACAAAGATTTTTTTTTATAGATAAAAAATTATATTATTAACATAAATTTGAATAATGAATATATCGTCTTCCAATTTCTTCAAAATAGAGTGGTATCTACACTTCCTTTTTCAAAAGATCTCTCAAGTAGGAAAGTGCTTAACCTCTCATACTAAGCCCTAGGTACCTGTTTTAATTTATATAATATCTTTTTCAATTTAAAAATATGATTTAGGTATTTTGAATTTTCAAAACCTGGAGGTTGTTCAATATAAACATCTTCTTGTATCACCCCATTCAAAAAGGTACTTTTAACATCCATTTGATACAATTTAAATAATCTAAAATAGGCAAAGGCTGATAAAACTTTATTGCCTTAAGTCTCGCTAAAGGGGCAAAAGTTTCCTCAAAATCAATCCCTTCAATTTGGTTATACTCCTTAGCCACAAATCTAGCCTTATTTCTAACAACTCTTGAGTCATTCATTTTATTAAATACCCACTTAGTTCCAACTATACTTTGATCCTTTGGCCTTGTAATTAATTCTCAAACATCATTTCTTACAGACTGATTTAATTCTTCTTATTTAAAATAAAATTTTTTTAGCTTTTTTTAAATTTAAAATGATTTAAAAAACTTTTTAAAACTTTTTAAATGAATTTGGCGGCGGGAAGCCATATGGCGCGCTCTTGTTTGCAGAACCAAACCACGGGGACGGTGGTGGTACGCCGCATCTTCTACGCAGCGCCGTCTGGGCAGACCAAGGGCCGAGAAATTGTTAGCCAGTTAACCACCTCAGCGGCACCGCGGGGCCGTTGGATTCACCCTGATCCAATCAAACGATGGAGAATTAATCCCACGGTAATTAATTGACAGCCTAGATGACATCGGACGCCTGATCAAATGAGAGATCAAATACACGGTCAGATCAGGCCGTGGAACGGCTTGATCTGGACCGTTGATTGTGTGATCAATGGTCCAGAAAATGTACATTTGCAGCAAACTATGAATGATGCCCTAAATCCATTTTTTTGCTCGTTCGTTCGATACAATTGATGAAATAACTTGAAATTTTAAACCTAGATGAAGGTAGTGAACATAAATAATGGGGATCTAGTTACATAACTTGAGATGCACTGTAGATAAATCTATTTAAGCTAGTGTACCTAGATCTAGGATTTGAGATTATACCTCGTACAATCACTGGATTTGGATGAACTCGAACTCTCTGAATTTGTAGTTTGTCCAAGTGTAGATCCCTACACAAACCCGAGCCCGAGAATGCCTAGATTGACTGATAAAAGGCTGGAACGGACTAGGTGGTTGAATCATCGGGGAACTCGCCGCTGGTGACGTGCAACCACTTAAGTTTGGTAGTGGAGAAGAAGGTGAGAACCTAGAGAGTCGAAATGAACATGTATTTTGGTCTAGGAGGCTGAAGTAAGTGAGGGAGTATGGGATGTTCAATTCCTTTGAAAATCAACTTTTGCCCTATTCAAACGACCTGGGCTATTTTGGATGGTTGTGATGCATCAGAGACCTCTCTCTGATGAAGGACAAGTGTCCCAAGTCGTTGGGTGGCAAGGAGAAAGGATGGAAAAGGCCTTCTAACCATTGGTTAGTTTTAGAAGGTGGGGCGGGGACCACTACTGTTTAAGGCTAAACCAGGCCTTGAGCCTGATTAGAAGAGCTCCAAGTGAGCTTTAGGACATTAGTGGGTCGACCTAAGGCAGCTTAAATCAAGGGAAAATAGCTTAGCATGTGATAATGCCCTCTTGGAAAGGTTTGAGCCTAGAGTTGACTTTTTTGACCAGTCAACGAGTCAAAGGAGGTTGAGGTGGCAGTTGAAGGACATGGGAGCAGGTTGGATGGGGTTCAAACTCAAGCCCATGGTCTTGGAGTCAAAGGAAAGGTTTGATCAATTAAAAAAAAAAGGTTTAAAGGCCTTATTGACTGGTTTGACCAATCAACAAGGTCTAAATTGATGATGTGGCATTTAGGGAGTATGGAGGGTTATTTGGAATAGTTTGGTCAAGGGTCAAGACTAGGAGAAATAAAAGCATGAGCTATAAGGGTTTGACCAAAAAGTAAGGGTTGACTTGGTCAACCCAAGTTGGGTTGGACTCAAAATAGGTTTAGAAATATTCAAGACATTGAATGGAATGAGTTTAAAAGTTTGAAGACATTGATTTGGTTAAATGGGTCGAAATGATTCATTTGAACTCTTATGGGTTCATTGGGTCAATCTATGTTGACTGGGTCAACTAGGTTGACCCAGGGGGTGGGTCTAGGCTGGACATGTTTGAAATGATATTTGGAGACCATTGGAGGTGATCCCCAGGTCTGGGGAGGTTAATTCAGTCAAAATGCCTGTTTTGATCCTTAAGGGCATATTTGGTCAACCTAGGTTGACTTGGTCAACTAGGTTGACCCAGGGTCTGGTTTGGATCCAATAGGTTTGGTTTAATATTTGAAATTTACTGGAAGTGGTTCCAAGCGATTTGGAGGTCATTTGGTTTGAAATGGGTATTTGAGTCCCTTAGGGGTATTTTGGTCAAAAGGGTCGAACTGGTCAACTAGGCTTGACCAGGGTCAGGGTTTGAGTCCACTGCACTCCCAAGGGTGGCTAGGATGTATTGGAGGAGGATTTAGGATTTGATTTGAAAAGGGTATGTTGAAGTCTATGGAGAACTCCAAAATTCCCCTAGAGGGGCATTTTGGTCATTTTGACCCCCTGGTCAACTAGGGGTCAAAATGGGCCACCAAAATGCAGTTTACTGCTTAATTGGTCAGTAGCAAAGGTTTGGAAGTGATTGGAGGCTTTGTAGAAAGCTCCAAGGTCAAAATCCACTTGTAAAAGTTCTAGTGGCATAGATTGTAAATATTTAAAGGTTTTATAGCCTTTAGATTTTAATCAAGTTTTTGGGGTTGGAGACTTCCAGAATGGGTTCACATTTGGAGGATTGCCTCTGGAGATATCTATTATCAGTATGAAACTGATAGAATCTGAATTAGAAGTCATTTGATTGGGTTTTGAAGTGTTTGAAAATTCCTTGGAAAAGGCTTCTAGGAAAAAGCCTTTGAACCTTGGATTTCTGGGTTTGAATTACGTTTTGAGCTTGAATGCATGGATTTGAATTACCCATATCATCCATAACCACTTGGGAGGATTATAAATGATATGATATAATTAAAGTTTGAAGGAAGTGCAATTAAGGTTTGAACTGGATTTGGGATCAAGATAGGTTTAAAGTCTTGGTAGATTTAAAGTCCAGATTTGATTTAAAAATTCAATTGATTGAAGTCTAGATTAGTTTATAATGATCAGAGATCTATATTGATTTGAATCTAGATTGTTCCTAGAGTCTAGGGGGATTCTAAGATCTAGAATCTAGAAGGGTTCTAGGATCTAGATAAATCTCAAAGTTTGGAATCTAGAAGGATCTTAGGGTCTAAGAGAATCTTATGGTCTTGGGTTTGGAAGAATCCTAGGGCCTCGAGTACATCCTAAGGTCTGGATCTAGGAGAATCCTAGAGTTTAGATTGATCTGGAAGAATCCTAGGGTTTAGATTGATCTAGAAGAATCCTAGGATTTAGAGTAGATCCTACAGTCTAGATTGATTTGGAGTCTGGAAGGGTCTTAGTGACCTCATACAAAAATGATCAACACACCTCTCTTTGCTTTATTCTCACCCTCGCAGTCCCCTTTAGTTTCTGAACTTCTTTTTAAATTTTACGTAAACCCCCGCATAAATTCTTCCTACACTGCTCTCACCTCTTATGTGAATTGATGTCCTGTTGAGATCACATATCAGGATTGTGTTGAACTGTTACTGCAGTCCACCACTGGGGATAAGCTGCATACCCTTATATTTGATCCTGACTTTGATTGGTCCACTACAAATCACTTTCTTCGCCACACCAACGCACACTTTCATGTTAGAGAGACTAGCTCTTTACTCAAAGATGTTAGGACAATCCAGCATGTCCTTCGCACTTCTTTTATTCCAAAAGCCAAGGATCGAGTTCACATCACTCCACTTCTTTCACTTACTACCTTTTACATTCTGGCCCATAGATAATTCAATGCTACAGACCTGATCTGTTGCTACATCGAGCATTTGACTACCATTCGAGATCTAGGTCATAGAAGAAAACCCAATCTTGCTCTAGGACACCTCATTGCCTATGTTTTAGAATCTAAATACCAACTTCAATATCCTGCTCCTCCCGACCTTCAGCCACCCATCTACTCAAATAATTCCTTCAATGCCCTTCACAGTACTCGTCTGCACTCAAGGGATGGGGAAGCTCGGGGGGCCTAGGAGTAGGAGGTTCCCGCTCCCGCTCCTATTCCTGAACCTGTTCCTCTCCGCCAGCACTCTCAGCAAGATCAATTGGTAGAGAGATTTGATCTGTTTGAGACCCGTTTCGATGCCTATGTTACACACCACCAGCAGCAGCAGCACGACCAGGACATGGCCTAGTGTGGGGCTTAGTTTACTACGCTCTCCAGTTACTTTCAGCAGTCGCGACCACCACCACCTCCGTCTGATGATCAGGGTCCCTCATTTTACTAGTTTTAGTTTCTTTTTTCTGTAGTTTATTTTTCTCGTATGGTTGTTTTTAGTTTATGTTCTTTTTTTGTTTGTTTTTTTAGTCTCCCTTCTTTTTGTGATGTCAAAAGGGGGAGTAGTTTGATATATCTTGTACTTTGAATTCTGGAACTTAGTGAACTGCTTTTTTTGTCACACTATTTTTACTAAACTGCCATAACTGCTTGGAATTCTTTATTTGTGTTTGCCATCATCAAAAAGGAGGAGATTGTTACAAATCTTACTTTATGGATTAGACTTTTTATGATAGAAAACATTCATGATTTCCTATGACTACCTTGCCTACTAACTTTTCAGGACCACAAGACCGAATGCAACTCAAGCTAGCTCAAGATCGGGTAGATTTAGGTTGAGTCAAGTCTGTATTTTTTTCTTTCTTGAGTCAATTATAAAAGTGATTCCTGATGCTACGTAACCTTGCACATACACACTTGAGGGGTTTTCTGAGTTTTTTATATTTTAAGTACATCAGCCTAGACGATGTTCATATCGGCCAGGACGATCCAACTAAAAATAGAAACCCTAATTAGGGCATCCTGGTTAAATAACTATCATTAAGCAAATCATTATGGAGGATCCTTATATCGGTAAGGACGATAGGCTCAAATGGGAAAGAATTAGCTATCATGATCAATTTAGGTATTCTTTATTTTAAATTATAGACCAAGACGATATATTCATCAGCCTGAATGATACAGCACAATTATGCCTAAATAAATCTGGCAATTATGGAAAGCAATTAAGGCTGATTGATACGATCACATCGGGCGGGCTGATCGCAAAATTGGCCGGGATGATGTCCTGGACGATTGACATCGACCAGCATCTATTCCGGGTGATGTTCAGGATGATTGTACTCAAATTTGAACTAATCAGCCAGGACGATATTGTATCAGCCTGGACGATGTAACCAACTTTCTTTTGATCATCCCAAATCATCCCGGCTGATTAAGCTTATTTTGTACTGATCGGCCAGGATGATATTCCTATCGTCCTGTACGAAAATGTCTGTTCTTAAATTTCTATTTAAATGACCCGAATTTTCTCATATAAAATACCTTGAGTGCTGTTGTCTTGACTTGAGAGAGCCTTGGGAGAGGTAGAAAGAGAGAGAGAGAGAGAGAGAGAGAGAGAGAGAGAGAGAGAGAGAGAGAGAGAGAGAGAGAGAGAAAGAGAGGAACTTGTGAGGGGGAGTTTGTGAGAGGGTTCACAAAGGTTGCTCCAAGCAAGGTTCCAAGTCATCGTCTCCATTCTTAGTCCTTCATCCTTGGGAGGTTCTTGGGAGGGTCTACTTCAACAAAAGGTCCGGGTTCTCTGCCCGCTTCAAAGGAAGCAAAAGAAGTCGGCTCTCTGTCACACCGGGGTTGGTGAAAAGGAGTCTGTTGTTAAGGCTTCTCCGCCTAGCTGTAGGAGCTAAAGGAGAGAAACTTAGTTAGTGCAATACTCAGAGGGTGCCTCCGAGGAGTGGGCGTAGGTCAAGAATTTACCAAACCACTGTAAATCAGGTGTGATCTTTCTTTGTTTTGCTCCGCATTTATTTATTTTTGCACTCTAATTTCTTTGGTGATTTTGGTTTTCATTTTGTGCTAAAGAATTTTTTTTAAAAAAATACCAATTCACCCCCCCCCCCCCCTTGGTTAGCCTCGGGCTAGTTCTTAAGGGCTTAACATCCCTAACGAACTTTCAGCTTCCCTTCTAAACCTCTAAAAAAGACACTTTCTTAGTTGTAAGAGTCCATTCACTATGAATAAACTTTGAAACTAAAATATATGGGGAGCAATGAAAAGATCAAGAATGGCAACCCTAAAATTTTCAACTAGAGAGTAACCATTTAGCTAAGGATCCCAAAAGAAACATAGTTGGTAATCAATAAAAACACTTACGTCCATTAGTGTTCTCAAATTGAGAGCGGTATTATGTAGAAGCTTCCAAAATAAGAGGAAGATATATTAGGTCTCGCCCAAATAGAACCATTATCTTTGAAAAACTAGCTAGAGAGAGTGGATAATGGGGGATCATGAGCTTAGTAGGATGATGGGGGATCCCACCAATTTTTTCATCAGTATTTCTCACTTAATTAAAGTCTTCTGAGATGATCCAGAGTTCAAACATATTGGAAATATCATGAAGGTCCCCCTTAGGAGATCTATGTGTATTATGCCCTTAGTTTGTTCTGATTGTTCTCACAAATATTGGTATGGATAAGCTTTTCCTAATTAGAGAGGGCAGGGTCAAGAATATAATAATCTATGGGGTTAGATTGCAAAATTTCATAAATGGTTTTATATTTTTCCTTTAAATCGATAATGTGTTGTGTCAAAAAGTTGAAGAATACTAATCAACATTTTAAGGACCATTTTGAAATTTTTTTGGCTTATTGCAGAAAGTAAATATAGGAACTCCTTTGACAACAATGTTCCAAGCAGCAGTACAATGTCAAAAAGGGAAAATTGAGTTAAGCAGTAGTTTATACATGGATCTTTTATGAGTAGTGATGGAAGATTCCATTTGAAGCAGTATAGGAGAATAGTTAGAAGAGATGGGGCTCATAATATTGAAGTGAGATAAAATAAAACATGTTATCCAAGTATTGTTATAAAAGGCTTGATATAAAAGACATCTAATAAGGTTATTAGTTTGTTAGAACTATAAATAAGACCACTATGAGGCAGATTAATCAGGAAAGCATTGTAGATATAGTTATTAAAATCTATGAGCTTAGAAGGATTATGGGGGGATCCTATCAATTTTCTCATAAATAGTTCTCAAACAATTAAAGTATTTCATGATGATCCAGAGATCAAACATATACTTGAAAATATCATGATTTGAAAGCCAGTTGGGTGGTGTTGTTACGGGTGGTAATAGTGATTGTGAAGCTAATTAAAGCCTTGCTTGGGTCAATAATAATAATAAGATTAGGAGAGAAATTGTTTGTTAATGATGGAGTTTTAATGGGAGGAGGATAAGTAGCCAAATGAGTTATTTGATGGGGATACAATGGCAAGGGTGTTAAGGTCTTGGTTGAGAGTTGCCAGTGGCACTAGTAGAGTTGGGGGAGGATAAAATGTTTAAGATAATGTGGAGGGCCAATAAAAAGTTTCCTGATCTAACTACTATTTCACAAGCAAGAGGTAGTAGTTTTGGTAGATAGATTGGAGTTATGGGAGCCGAAGATTTGGGACAAGAATGAGCTTCATATATAAAGGTCTTACCAATATCACATAAGGAGGGTTTCCATTTATATGAAATATCCAATTTAAGTATACCGCCCTTAATTAAATACTTATTTCATCTGGCAGAACAAATGAGGTGGAAATTTATACACTAACATGAGAAAAATAAGCTTAGACTTATTTGTATAAACTTTATCTTTTGTTTAATTGCAAGAAATCTATCTCATAACCTAAAATACCATAAATTAATCTCATCATCTTTATGTGTCGGATAAATGTAACGGAGGGAGAAATGTTACATATAATGCATATGAGAAATCCTTTCTAGTTCATCAAAGGACAGACATCAAACAAAGTGGGCGAGAAAGCTAGGAACTGGGAGGGAACCATGGAAGGAAGCATGGTGTAATAATAACACATGAACTGGCCAATCCAAGCATTCCTCGCAGTTGAAATTGTATATATGGGTTATTTATTGAATTTTGAAAAAGGGGTTTTGAAAAGTTTAATTTTATTTGGGAAAAGTTAATTTCTGGAATATCAGTTTCGATGAGGGCTTTAAAAATTCAGCCTTAGCCTCTCCATTGCTTTTCGAGGGAGTTTTAATAGATTAAGTTTTGGGCTAAATTTCAAGAAGGCATATTAAGTTTGTAAATAAGACACTACCCAGAGATTTTTCTCTCATTTTTTGACGACTTTATGATCTGAGTTCTTATTTTCTATAAGTGCAAGCCCCTTTAGTTAATTACCCCTCCCAGTTATGAGACAAAACTTTTGATTAAGCCTAGTTGTCGAACATATATGTAGAGTATCAAAGAGATACATGTTATATAACATATAGTAGAAGTATGGGTTTAAGGGATGCAATATTAAATATTTAAAATAAAAATTTCATCATCTTATACTTAAAGCAAATGGTCGAGGAATGGATGATGGACCAAATCTTGATTCCATGTTTCAGTCATCCCAGGTCATTGTGGTCCCTAGTATACTTAATTAGAGGAGTTAGTCGACCCAACCTAATAGAAGGATCCTTATCAGCAGCCATGAGTTGCATCATCCAATGGTACCTTATAGATGTGGTGGGAATATATACCTACAGGGATAAATTTAAATCCACTTTAGCTAATAGAGGATTTTGTATCCTATCAATTATATCCTATTGATTTATATCATAAGGATTTGATGCTAATGGGGAGCATATGGGCTCTATCTATAACCATAATATAGTGGGTTCATTTGACGACAAACCTAAACGTTAAACAAGGATGTTACTAACACAAACTTAAACCAAACCAAAATTCACCATAAAGAAAATTAAAGTGTGGAAATTAAATACGGAAAAAGCAATAATAAAAAACACATAAATTTATAGTGATTTGGTCAACTCGACTTACGTCCACTCCCTGGAGGCACCCTTCGGGTATTGTACTAAACTCAATGACTCTCCTTTTACTCCCACAGCAAGGTGGAGAAGTCTTACAAAACCTCCTTTCCACCAACATCGGTGAGGCAAAGAACCCGACTCCTTTCGCTTCCTCCAGAAGCAGGCAGAGAACATTGATCGATTGCTGAAGTGGACCTCTCTAAACCCTCTAAGGACAAGGGACAGTGATTGGGGAAGATGATATGGATCAATGCTTGGAGCAACCTTTGTGAAACCCCCTCACAAATTTCTCATCACAAGATCCTCTCTCTTTCCCTCTCTCTCCCTCTCCTCTAGGCTCTCTAAGGTCAAGACAACAGCAAAAGATATTCTAATGGGTAGAACAAGTGGTCTTAAATAGAAGAGCTTTAGAATAGATCTTAATTGCAATAAACTAATTTTATCGTCCAGGACAATATAAATATAATCTTGTATGATCAGTAAAAATTAAGCTCAATCAGCCAGGATAATTTGAGACGATCAGAAGGTTTTTGTTCATATCGTCCAGGCTGATATCATATCATCCTGTACGATCAATATAAATCATTAAATATCATCCAGATAATCGCACTGAATGGATATCTAGACGATGGAAAAATAGCTTGATCATCCCGGCCAATCTCACGATCGTCTCAGACGATTAGTTCAAATCTGTGAAAATCATCTAGAACATCGCCCTAAATAGCAGTTGGCTGATGTTGATCATCCAGGAACAACTAAGGTTTTTTGAATTGATCGTCCCGGCCAATCCTACGATCATCTAGGATGATGTGATTGAGCAATCAATCCTTAATTACTTTCCTTAATTATTATATTAATTTAGGCATAATTGTGTTGCATCGTCTAGGATGATGTCCTGGACGATGTCTAAAAATAAATAATACCTAAATAGATCTGGTGGTTGATTCTTTCTAATTTGATCCTATCATCACAGCCGATACAAATATCATCTAGGACGATGCACTTAATGACGGCTGCCTTAACCAGGGGTTTTTATTTTTAACTGATCTTCCAAAATGATTTTAGGAACCAATTAGATGATGTGAAAAAAAAAAACAGAAAACTCTAAAACCAATTAGAAAAAATTCTCTCAAGTGTGTGTATGTAAGGTTACTTAGTATTAAGAACCACATCGTTTACAATTAGACTCAAGAAAAGGAAAAGTTTACAAACTGTCTCAGATTTAGTTCTACCCTATCTTGAGCTGGTTCAAATTGCTGTTTAATCTTATGGACCTGAAATATTAGTAGGCAAGGCAATTTTAGAAAAGCAAAATTGTTTGCTATCATCAAAATTATATTATCTGAAAAATAGATTCGCAATAATCTCCCCCTTTTTGATGATGGAAAACACAAAAATATAATTGAAAAAGTTCAAAGCAGTTTTAAAGTAAATATGCCAAGAAACAATCACAGTTTAAATAGTTCAACTATCCAACATAAAAATATAATTAACTAGAACAATAAAAATGGACTAAAATATTATAAAACTAGTACAACTACTACCCCTTTTGACATCACAAAAAGGAGGAGGAAAAAGAAACAAAACAAAAACTATTAATCAACATTAAAAGAAAAAAACAACATCACATAAAAACAAGCAAACTAAACAAAGGATGGCCCCTGATCATCCGAAGGAGAAGGTGGTGGTGGTGGATTTGACTGAAAGTAACTAGTAAGCATCGCAAACTACTCCCCAAAACAGGCCATATCTTGGTCGTACTAGAGCTATTGGTGAGCCATGTATGAGTCAAAATGAGCAATGTCCTCAGTATGTTGCTGCTCTTATGAAGCAATATAGGTCTCAAACCATATCTCTCTCTGGTCAAATCGCTCCACTAGCTGATCCAGCTAAGAGTGTTGGTGGAGCGGAGCAGGTGCAGGAACAAGTGCAGGAGCTACGTCCTTTTCAGCTCCCTCGGCTTCTTCGTGCCCCGGGTGGAGACGAGTACTATGAAGGATGAGGAAGGCATTGTTTGAGTAGAAGGAAGACTGAAAATTTTGTTGAGCAAGATATTGGAGGTTGTATTTTGATTCTAAGACATATGAAATGATATGTTCTATGGTAATATTGGGCTTCCTCCTATGTCCTGGGTCGCAAATATTGGTCAGATGCTCAATGTTGCAAAAGATCAAGTCAGTGGCATTAAACTCACGATGTGCCAAAATGTAAAAAGTGGTGATCAAAAGAAGTGGGGTGATATGAATGCGATCACCAGCTTTTGGAAGGATAGAAGTGTGAAGGACATGTTGGATTGTCCTAACATCTTTGAGTTAGTTGCTACATTCTCCAAAATAAAAGTGAGCTTTGGTATTCCATAAAAAATGATTGGCCAGAGCCCAGTTGTAGTCAGGATCTGAATACAGGGTGTGGAGTTTATCCCCTGTGATGGAAAGTTGCAAAAGTTCTTGACAGTCCTGATAGATGATTTTGATAGGTCGTCGATTCACATAGGACTGGAGGGCAATGAAAGAGGAATTTATGCGAAGGCTGGCGAAAAATTCAAAGAGTAATTCTGAACTAAAAGGGACAATGAGTGTAAGGAGAAATGTGAGGGTGGTGTGAGCAAACAGGTCAAGGATAGGGTATGAAAGAATGTGTGGGTTGACAATCCGAGAAATAGTCATCCCAGTCGTCTTATGCCTTAGATAGGCAGCTTGATCACTTGCCTCGGTGAAGTGAGGGTCCATATTTTCCATCGAGAAACTTCCAGAAGGATGGTGAGACCTCTTTCCACCAGCCATATTCAAAAAAATAGATGGAAGTAAGAGCAAAGAGGGTCAAAGAAGATTTGTGTGAGAAAATCTGATTGAATGGCTCGGTTTATAAAGAAACAATCGGATCATCCAGGACAATTGTAGAATTGTTCGGGACGATATGGTGCAATAATTGAGCCTGGGATGATTGGTCAAAAAGGTGGTAAAGTCATCCAGGATGATCAGAAATCGTCCAAGATGATAAGACACAGGCAATCATCCTGAGGAGTCAATCCAGATGACTGTTGAAAAAGAAGGTCCTGGCCGATTAGTTGGATCATCTAGGATGATGCACAATAATGGATCATATCGGCCGAATTTAAAAATATTTAATGCACTGCCACGTGTATCGTCTAGGACGAACAGGTGGATCGTCCGGGATGATCATTAATAATTGATCATACCGACCAAATTTTAAAGTGTTTAAACTTATTGTCATGTGTATCGTCCAGGATGAACATGTGGATCATACGGGTTGATTTTCCATAAATTAAGCAAAGAGTAAGAACATCATCCATGATAAAGAGAATCGTCCAGGATGATCACAATGATTGAAGTAGAAGACAATAAGATCGTCCAGGCCGATAGAGCATTATCTAGGACGATCAGAAGGAGAAGAGTCATATAAAATATTTAGATGGAATTTCAATAGTGAATTGAATCGAGCATCTAGGATGATATAAATATCATCCGGGATGTGGTGACAAAAAAGTTTAAAATCAGATAATGGATGGAGATTATCAAAGAAGGCCTAAAAATATAACAACACCAGTAAAACATAAAGTTAAACAAAAAAGATAGAAAATAAGAGATAAAAATGAAACAAAAATTATTATTTTTTAAAAAAATTGATATTTATTATTATTTTTTACTTTCTTTTAAAGGCACAATAATGATAAATTCTTCAAGTGATTGAATTAAAGGACTTGTAAGACCAATGAGTTACTATCATTGAAATTCGAAAATGGTAGAATATCCAATCCTGCTAACCCTAGCTTGGACTTCTCTTAGGAAAAAATTATCTTTTGAAAATAAGAGACCTAACTCAGATGTGGGCAAAGAAGCTAGTCCATGAAACTAAAATTAGGGCTACTGCACCGATGCCCGGGTGCAATGTTAAATAGGCAAGGGTTCCCACATCAAGAACAGATGTGGGCAAAGAAGCTAGTCCATGAAACTAAAATTAGGACAGGATCTTGGAATATAGATTCCCTTATAGGAAAATTAATGAAATTAATAGATATTATGATTCATAGGAAGTTAAATATTTTGTTCATTCAAGAAACTAAGTGGGTTGGAGAGAAGGCTAAGGAAATTGATAGTTTAGGATTTAAACTTTGGTATTCAGGTAGGAGTCGCACTAAAAATGGTGTATGTGTTATTATAGATAAGAGTTTAAAGGATAATGTTATAAAAAATAATAGGATTGGAGATAGAATTATAGCTTTAAAGATTGTTGTTGATGATGAGATTGTTAATATTATAAGTGCTTATGCTTCTCAAATAGGTTTGGATATGAGTTCTAAATTAAATTTTTGGAATGACTTAGAAGAATTAATACAAAATATACCTCTTGAAGAAAGAGTTTTTATTGGAGGAGATTTAAATGGACATGTTGGTAGAGAGGTAGATGATTTTAAAAGCATTCATGGTGGCCATGGATTTGGAACGACAAATGAAGGTGGCAAGACCATATTGGATTTTTGTTTAGCTTATGATTTTTCAATTGCTAATACCTTATTTAAGAAAAGGAATGAGCATCTCATCACTTATAAAAATGGATATAGTACAACCCAGATTGACTATTTTCTTATTAGAAAATTAAATCGTTTAGATTGCAAGGATTGTAAAGTTATTCCGAGTGAAAATTTATGTACCCAACATCGATTATTAGTTTTGGACTTTAAGATAAAGGGGCATAAAATAAAAAATAAAGTAAAACAATTTTCTAGGATTAAATGGGGGCATTTAAAGAATATTAACAAAAATATTTTTGGAAATAAGATTTTAGATCTTAAGATTTTGTCTGTGCATGAGGATGCTAATATTATGTGGGAAAAAGTGGCTAGTGATATTAAGAATATTGCAAAAGATGTCCTTGGAGTATCAAAGGGAAAAGCTCCTAATAGTAAAAATAGTTGGTGGTGGAATCCAATTGTGCAAAAAAAGATTATTTTTAATGAAGATTGTGAAAATAAGATTGACTATAGTGACCTTAGCACCCTAGATGAAATTAAAGATTTATGTTTTTATCGGCGTATTAGTAAAACTGAAGTTAGAGAGGCTTTAAAAAAAATGAAGGGTGGAAAAGCTGTTGGACCTGATGATATTCCAATAGAGGTGTGGAAATGCTTAGGAGATGAAGGAATTTCATGGCTTACTAAACTTTTTAATACTATTTTGAAGACTAAGAAGATGCCAGATGAGTGGAGAATGAGTGTGTTAATTCCTATTTTTAAGAATAAAGGTGATGCACAAGATTGTGCGAATTATAGAGGTATTAAGTTAATGTGTCATACTTTAAAACTATGGGAGCGAGTTTTGGAGCATAGGTTGCGGCGTGATACTAATGTTTCTCAAAATCATTTTGGATTCATGTCGGATAGGTCGATTATGGAAGCCATACATTTATTAAAGGTTTGATGGATAAATATAGAGAAAATAAGGAGGATCTACATATGATATTTATTGATTTAGAAAAAGCATATGATAAAGTTCCAAGAGAAGTGCTATGGAGAGTTCTTGAAAAGAAAGGAGTCAATAATGCTTATATTCAAATCATTAAAGATATGTATGCTGGAGCTATTACTTGTGTTCAAACACAAGGTGGTTTGACCAAGTATTTTCCTATTTCGGTTGGGTTACATCAAGGATCAACCTTAAGCCCATATCTTTTTGCTTTAGACATGGATGTTCTCACTAGACATTTGTAAGATGATGTACCTTGGTGTATGCTTTTTGCTGATGATATTCTTCTTGTTGATAAGACTAGAGAGGGAGTTGAAGGTAAACTTGAATTATGGAGGTCAACCTTAGAGTCTAAAAGTTTTCGCTTGAGTAGATCTAAAACGGAATATATGGAGTGTAATTTTAGTAGTAATAGACCTAGTGAGGGGATTGTGACTTTGGGCAATAAAGTCATTAATAAGAGTACACGTTTTAGATATCTTGGATTTATTGTACAGAGTGATGGTGAAATAGATGGGGATATCATCATTAGAATTCAAGTTGGATGGTTGAAGTGGAGGAATGCATCGGGCTTGTTATGTGATAGAAATGTACCTCTCAAACTTAAGGGAAAATTTTATAAAATGGTAGTGAGGCCTGCAATACTTTATGGTGCCAAATGTTGGCCATTAAAAGAGAAGCATAATACAAAGTTAAGTGTGGTAGAGATGAGGATGCTCAGGTGGATGAGTGGCTTTACCCTTAGAGATAAGATACGAAATGAGCATATACGTGAAAAGGTTGGAGTAGCTACAATAGAAGATAAGATTAGATAGAGTCGCCTTAGATGGTTTGGTCACATAAAAAGGCGGCCTTCCGATGACCCGGTTAGGAGAGTAGAGGTATTAGATTTGACTTGTGTTAAGAAAGGTAGGGGTATACCTAAAAAGACTTGGTTAGAAAATATTAGGAATGACCTTTCTTTATTAGATTTAAACGAGAATTTGACTTTTAATAGGACACAATGGAGAAAAAGGATTCATGTAGCCGACCCCACGTAGTGGGATAAAGGCTTGATGTTGTTGTTTGTGTATATTTTTCAATTTGGTATTATTGGCCACTTTTTTTTTATTTTTGCAAGTTAGATCCCTTTTCAAAACTCTTAAATATTCTTATTTATAAGTATATCTTCTGGATATTAGAGAAAAAAAATTACTCTCTAATAAAGGGAAAAATAAACCACAAAACAGAATTAAATTCATATGATAAATGCAACAACAAGATTTCAAAGAACTTGAAAGTAATATAAAGACTTTGAACATTATATATATATAAGTTAGATTACTGTAGCAAAATAGAAAAGATCTTAATTATAAAATACAGTTGTTAATTTGAGATAGACTTTTGTTTAAAAAATAAAATTACACCACTAAAAGAGGTTAGAGGGAGGAAAATAATCAACGGTGTTTCTCCCTTTAACTAATTTAGGGATGTTTAGACATTGACTTCAAATCTGTAAAAAACAACAACAAGGGAAAAACTATCATTTAAGCTAAAACAAAAAAAGAAAAAATAATGAAACAACTATAAAATAACAGAAAATATGAAAAGCTAACACAAAAATAAAAGATAACAACAATCAACAGAGTAGTAAACATGCAATTCATAATTTATTAAGCAGCAAAGTTATGTAATTACGAGCCGCGAGCTTCCGCTTTCCAAGTACCACATGCTCTCATGAGGCCTTTTGTGAGAGCAATCCTGCAAAATTATCAAACGTCAGATTTAGGAACACAAACAGGTTTGGGTCACTTCTTATGAAAAGAAGAATATAATGCATTTGTGCTATGCTATGAAACATGTAATTTTGGTCTCCACACCCAATGTGTATTATGGTAAATAGTGCAAGTGTGTGAAATATGTCCTAGCATGCCACATGAAAAATATCTAACTCTAGGAAAATGATTCACTAATCTGCCCGGGTTATAATGTCTCTTCCTAGGTTTTGGCTTTAGATCATGCTTGGGTATCTTCTTATTTTTCTCAAGTGCATTCAATTCAACTTTAAACCTCAAGTTAGCACTTTCTAATACAGCATTATCAACATTTAAATAGTACTCCATATGCTCAGATTCTTTAATATAAGTTTTAAAATCAGATTCAAGTGAGGTGTAAGATGCTTTCAAAGAATCATGCTCAACAATCAAATCAGAATGCTTTTTATTTAAATCATCAAATTCATCAAGTAAAGATATGTGATTACTATCAAGTAGAGTGTGATCCTTACTTAAACTTTCAGGCTCGTTTTGCAAATTCACAAACTCCAATTTCAAACTAGCATACAATTTCTTAAGTTTCTTATATGATACATGAATTTTCTCACAAATTTCAAGTAATTGATCATAGATTGGTTCACATACCTCTTCTTGATCCGATTGATCAAGATGATTACCCATTAAACACAAATTTGTTATCTCTTCTTCAACTTTAGTATCAGATGAGTTAGATGCAGAATCTGCCCAGAAAGCTTTTTGGTACTACTTCTTGTCCTTCCTATATTTGGTTTTCTCCTCACCCTTCTCCTTTCTTGGGTGCTCCTTGAGTGTAGGACAATCAGCTTTAACAGGTTCAGGCTTCCTATATTCATAGTAAACAAGATCAGAAGAACTTTTAAAGTTTTTGTTATC
The DNA here is from genome assembly GCF_001605985.2 of Dendrobium catenatum. NCBI lineage: Eukaryota > Viridiplantae > Streptophyta > Magnoliopsida > Asparagales > Orchidaceae > Dendrobium > Dendrobium catenatum. The sequence goes on from NW_021319803.1 coordinate 702,010, forward strand.
CTTACCTTTTTTCCACTTCCTTAAAAAGCTTTTAAATTGCCTATTGATGAAGACAACATCATCATTTTTAGACCCAGAAGAATTGGTGTCCATGTTGTTGGCCTTCAGTTTCACTGTCTTCTCATTTTTCTCACTTGCATCATGATTTCTTTGATTTACCCCTTGCTCATAAGCAATGAGTGATCCAAATAAATTATCAATGTAATAAGTATTTAAATCTTTAGATTCAGTAATTATAGTAATCTTAGCATCAAAAGAAGAAGGCAAGCATCTCAAAATTTTATTGACCCTTTCATAATTAGTTAGCTCTCTTCCTAAATCATGCAATGAGGAGACAATTTGAGTAAACTTAGTATACATATCAGAAATTGATTCAGAATATTTCATATAAAAAAGTTTGTAGTCGTGCAATAAAATATTCAATTGAGATTGCTTAAGTTTATTTATTTCTTCATAACTAATACATAATCTATCCCAAATCTCTTTACTAGTAGAGCAAGTTGAAACACGAATGTAGTCTTCAGATTTTAAAGCACAGAAAAGCAGTTCAAACATTTTGCATTAAGTTGCATTAAATCCCTATCATCAAAATTCCATTCAGTAAAAGCAAGTTCAATTTTAATGCCTTTAATTTCACAAGGTGGTGTATAACCATTCTTAATAAGCATCCACATATGATAGTAAATTGATTGTAAAAAAGTAGACATATGAGTTTTTTAAAAATCAAAAGGAATCTTGTCAAACAAAAGTGGTCGTATAATATAATATCCTTCTATTGTATTAAGATTACCAAAGTTAGCCATGAATCAAAAGTCAAAAAGTTTTTAAACTTAATTTTTTGATTCCCACTCTAATACCACTTAAAAGTTTGACAGGGATGTTAAGCCCTTATGAACTAGCCCAAGGCTAACCAAGAGGGGGAGTGAATTAGTATTTTAAAAATCTTTCAATAAAAAACACAAACTTAAACCAAACCAAAATTCACCACAAAGAAAATTAAAGTGTGGAAATGAAATGCAGAAAAAGCAATAGTAAATAACACAGAAATTTATAGTGGTTCAGTCAACTTGACCTACATCCACTCCTCGGAGGTGCCCTTCGGGTATTGCACTAAATTCAGTGACTCTTCTTTTGCTCCCACAGCAAGGCTGAAAAGCCTGTACAAAACCTCCTTTCCTTTTGCTTCCTCCTAAAGCAGGTAGAGAACCTTGATCGATTAGTGAAGTGGACCTCTCTCAACCCACCAAGGACAAGGGATGATGATCGGAGAAGACGACGTAGATCAATGCTTGGAGCAACCTTTGTGAAACCCCCTCACAAGATCCTCTCTGTCTCTACCTCTCTCTCCCTCTCCTCTATGCTCTCTCAGGTCAAGACAACAACAACAGATGTTCTAATGGATAGAACAAGTGGTCTTAAATAGAAGAGCTTCGAAATAGCTCTTAATTGTAACAAACTGACTTTATTGTTCAGGATAATGTACGATCAGTGCAAATTAAGCTTAATAAGCCAGCATGATTTAGGATGATCAGAAGGTTTTTATTCATATCGTCTAGGCTGATAGCATATTATCCTATACGATCAATATAATTGTTTAATATCATCCAGACAATCATAATGAATGGATGTCTGGACAATGGAAAAATAGCTTAATCGTCCCGACCGATCTCACGATCATCCCAGACTATTAGTTCAAATCAGTGAAAATCGTCCAGAACATCGCACTGAATAATAGCTAGTCGATGTTGATCGTCCAGGAATAATTAAAGTTTTTTGAATTGATCATCTCGACGGATCCTGCGATCATCCAGGATGATGTAATCGAGCAATCAATCCTTAATTACTTTCCTTAATTACCAGATTAATTTAGACATAATTGTGTTGCATTGTCCAAGACAATGTCCTGGATGATGTCCAAAAATAAATAATACCTAAATAGTTCTGGCGGTTGATTCTTTCTAATTTGAGCCTATCATCCCGGTCGATACAGATATCATCCAGGATGATGCATTTAATGACGGCTACCTTAACCAGGGTGCCCTAATTAGGGTTTCTTTATTTAACTGATAATCTAGGCAGATTTTAGGACCATCCCGGATGATGTGAGAAAAAAATAAAAAACTCTAAAACTAATAAAAAAAATTCCCTCAAGTGTATGTGTGTAAGGTTACTAAGCATCAAGAACCACATCGTTTATAATTAGACTCAAGAAAAGGAAAAGTTTATAAACTGACTTAGATCTAGTTCTACCCTATCTTGAGTTGGTTCAAATTGTCGTTTGATCTTATGGACCTAAAATATTAGTAGGCAAGGCAATTGTAGAAAAGCAGAAGTGTTTGCTATCATCAAAATTATATTCCCTAAAAAATAGATTTGCAACAAAACCACCCAATTAAGAGGGCCCCAGTCATAACTGTTTATATGTGGCACCTTCTAACAACAAAATTTCCTGTTAGAGGACACATGTCACATACTTACTGGCAGGAGATTATTTGAGAAGGATCCTAGTGATGATCTCGACCTAAAACTAGCTTTTTGTGAGCTAAAATATATTTTAAAATTTATCCACCTCGACAAACCATTATGGAGGGTGAATGGGTTTTATTTTAAGCATTTAATGGTTTATTTCAATTTTAAATATTTGAATTTTTGAAATCTTTAGAATTTTGAATGTTTGATGGGTATTTAGGTGGAATTTTAAAATATTAGAATTAGCTCCTCTAGTTGAGATCTTCATTCAACACTGCCATCATTGGGGTGTCTCATAGGCATTTATATTTTGCTGATTGAACATTATCCACTCTATTTATTATTAATAGCGGATCAGTTTCATTATCTATTGTATGGTATTACTGGATGAATTTCTTTCATAATAAACTTTTAAGGCATAATATGAACGTATAAAATAAATATTCAGGTCGACACCTTGATCGTATAAAAGGATCAAGATCGAACTATGGTTTATTTATTGACCCTTGCAGCTTCCTTGGATGTTTTGTATATACCTATAACAAGCTCGCTGGGGCCCATACGGGTGTATGATGCATCCCCTTTTTTGTAATTATATGTATATATGTTTTAGTATACATACAGGGGTATTTTCATAATATTTTAATTTGGTTGTTTATGTAGGAAAATATCATTTGAATGCATTATGGTGTTCTATTTAGTAACTTGTAGATGCCTTTTATCCACTTATATGAGTGTTGAGAATCTAGTGGTGTATTGTAGAAGATTATGGATTGAGCTATTTACTACTTTGTATAGGTAGACTATCTTATACTAACTGTTACTTTTTGTAAGTGGATTATAGTGCACTAATGAATCACCTGCTATTATTTATAGATAATTACATTCACTACAATTCTCTTGTACTTGCTTGCATGTAGTTAGCCTGTTGTATGTATAATGAGTTTGCTACAGTAGCTCATAAACATCTTCACTTAGTGTGATCATGTTGCATTTTTCTTGTGGCCAATACATTAGATGCATAACGGTTCTTCTATAACAGGTTATAGGAGCATGCAGTATTTTATTCCTTATGCATTTTGCTACGGTCTTTGGCCTTCATAGTACATTTACTATTGCTACTCATAAGCAGCTAGATATTTTCATTCATAAACTGAAATTGACAGCAATATACTGCATTTATTGATATCTTTTTGCATCTACCCACAAGTGACATGTGGTGTGTACATTTATATTTGTAGAGAACTCATATGTATTACATATCTTCGTCTTAGCTTGAAAATGTACCTTGAATGAATATTCATATGCATAGAATATTCATAATATGATATATCCATCATTATCACTTGTAAGGGTCATTGCATTTTATTAAACGACTTCCCATGTTTGTGAAAACTATCATGTGTATGCAAATTGGTTGACATTGATCATGGAGGTAATGTAGTATTCATTTCCTTCTATTACGATGATTTGTAGATGTGTAGGTGACTTGTATATATAACATATATATTGTCTTTTATTTATAGATGATATGCTGTATGTATAGTTATCATTGGTTACAGGAAGGATCCGACATTAGCTGCACATTGCTCATTGTATGTTGACTTTTAACATATAAAGGTAACTACACTATTTATCCATGGCTTCCCTACTATCATTACTTGAATGTGGGCATATAATTTACCATCCATAAGTCCATATATTATTTACTATCTATTGGCCTATGTTCTTTCATGCAAGAATTCAAAAATATATGTTTTAAGACATGTTCTTTGTTGTCTTTGAGAAAAAAAAAAAACAATCTATGATATGCATAATTGACCTAGTATATTGCATGCTAATACTTTCTTATAAGAACAACATTATGCACATCAACTTCTTTCATTTTCAAGAGGGTAATACGTTTGTTTGTATGATTGATACATGCATCATAATCAATCATCATTGTCTTTATATGGTTTACAATTGAGTCATATATTTTGTAACCTTTTCATTGATTGTAAATAAGTTATGCTTGCAAGTTGACTTCATGGAGAGTGTAATTATAAACAAATATTGCTTGTGTGCCTTCGTGTCCATTGTCGATTTGACAAAATTCTCCAAGCTGCCTTAGTTTCATTGTTCATTCTTGGTGTGCACTAAAGACTTATTTCCCATGAATCTCTTGCTTGCATGTAAGTCATTTTTGGAGTACACCACCAATCTTTTTTTTTCATTGATGTTCGACATTTCATTTGTTCACTAATGTTACTTACAAATTTCTATTTGCATTTTTTGCATTCATCTTTCCAATGTCAAGTTCACATTCATTTGAGTCTTGCTCATTTCAAGATCCATGATATTATGAATTTAGTTCTTTAAAGTTATTTAAAGCTCAAGTTCTTTACGATCCAGCTCAAGTTCGAGCTCGAGTTCAATTTATTTTCATTATCTTCGAGTCTAAATCTGTTTTAAGTTTGAGTTCACTCAAGTTTAATTTTGTCATTATATCCAGTCCAAGTTCAATTTCATAAGTCCCCTATCATTGTTCACTATTTAGTTCAAATCTTTAAATTTAGGTCCTTATTTTGAGTTCAAATTAAGTTCCTTTGCATTGTTGAAGTTCAAGTCAAAACTCCTTGCACCATGTTTATTTGAGTTCAAGTATTATTATTTGATTTAACTTTAAGTCTGAAATATTGATCATTTGTTTTCAAAATAAGTTCAATGTTGTCCAAGTCTTATTCATGTCCCCTATAGTTCAAGTTCTAATCAAATTTGAGTCTCTTGTACTTATTTATTTAAGTTCAAGTCCTTTTACATTTTTTTAAAAGCTCTTGCATCTTCAAATGAAATTTTGACAGCCTCCTGGCGTCTCCACCATTTAGGAGAAACTACGAGAGTTTGGACCTTCTCACCACACTAATAAAAGCATGCATGGTAGGTGTCCATAGACACCACAACCGTAGTATTCATTCCCACCATGTTAATAAAGGCGTGTATGAGATCTTTGAGGGTACTTATTTTATAAGATAGTTGGCTTTCTCCTGCTCAAGGGTACTTATAAGTAACCCCGCCTCATCATAGGTGTTGTACTGAGTCCCCATTCCACCACATTATTAAAAGAGTGCATAGGCAATTTTTTGGTATGCCGCGAATGTTGAAATGGGGGTTTTGATGATTACCCGCTTCGTCGCAAACATCATGATGAACTTCTTCCTACCACGCTAAGAAAAGCGTATATATGTAGTTATTTTGTCACATTACAAGAATCGAAGATGGGCTCTCAAAGTTTTGAGTTTGGATGGTTTATACCTTCGATAACGGCGGCAATGAAAATCATGATTTATTTCTCTATTTTATAATTATTAATTATAATTATAAATATTTAATTATAATCATTAATATTTAATCTAAAATTAAAATAATTAATTATAATTAAGTTTATTTAATTATAACTAACATATAATTAATTAAAAAGTAATTATAATTAAACATAATCAATCATAATTAATTATTATGATTAATAATAAATAATTATAATTAAAAGTAAATAATTATAATTAGATTTAACTTAATTGTAACTATATAATTAATATTGATTAATTATAATTAACTTTAATTAATCATAATTAATTCAAACATATGTAGAAATTCAATAGGATTTATATAGGAGTAAGTAGGATTTGAGGGTGCGAAGTCGAACAATAGCAAAGGAGGTGAAGGATGGTGGTCAGCTAGGGCTTGTGATTATGTCGGTTGTGATCGTTGGAGAAGGAAGGAGGTCTAGAGTCAAAGGTTTGATTTGGCATGAAGTTGGGCTATAGGAGGAGGATTTGATGGAAGTAAGAATGAGGCCTTTTAAGATTGAAAGAAACAAAGAAGAGCTCTCTCGAAAGGCTTGGGGGTTAAGGATCGAGTGATCTTTTTAAAATGAGCCCTCTTCATTGCCTTAACCCCTAGGGTTTAACTTGATGGCCCTAATTGATCAGAGCCTTTATTTTGAAGAGGGATAAGCGTCTTAAGCCACTAGAGGGGTTAGGGGAAGGTTGGGTCAGGTTCATTTCCATTGGAGACTTTTGGGAGAAGCAGGGAGGCACTCTCCTCTTTGGGTTAAACTAAGGGTTTAACTTGGTTTAGAAATAAACTAGGGAGTTTTTGTGCTCAAATAGAACCCTCCAATCAAGTTAAGCCTAAAGGAGAAGTCATATGCCATAAGGTCTGATTAATGGGAAGGGTTTAAGCTTGGTTTGACTTATTTGACCAGTAAAAGGTCAAAGGTTCGATGAGGTGGCATCTGAGGGAGGTTTATTGGCTGGTTGATTGGACTCTTAGGCTCTAGAGCAATGTGTTTGGGGTTTAAATGAGTATTTGACCATTTGGAGGTTTTAAAAGATTATGTTGACTAATTTGACTAGTCAACTAGTTAGGTTGACTAGTGAGGTGAACTTGGGATGTGTAGGCAGCTAGTTGAGTGGAATTAAGGGGGAAAATGTGTCAAAGCAAGGAAATGAATGGATATATGGAGGTTTTCATGAAATACTTAAAAGTTGACTTGATCAAAGTAAATTTATTTTGACTCACCCATGATTGGGGTGTGCCCAAGGCATGAGGTGAAATGGATTTGAGATTCAAAGGGGTGACTTGGCCAAGTAAAACTACTTGACTCAAATAGGTCATATTTAACCAAACTAGGGTCCAATTAACCAAGTCAACTATTGACTGGGTTAACATGTCCAGTCAAGTCTAAATCACTAGGATATGTGTTCAAGGGAGTTTGACTAAGTTTGGGTTTAATTTGGGATTGAATTGAGTGAACACATGGCTTATGGTTGGTATGGTCAACCTAGGTAAACTTGGTCGCCCAAGTTGATCCAAGGTTTGAGTTTGAGCTCAAGAAGTTTGGTTTGATCAAATGAGACCAGTGGAGGTGGTCATATAGGATGGATTGGTCATTTTAGCCAAATTGACTATTTGGACCCTTAAGGGGACTTTTGGTCAACCAGGATTGACTTGGTCAACTAGATCAAATTATGACCTGATTTTGGGTCTAATGTAGTCCTAATGATGTTTTGAATGCATTAGAAGAGGTTTCAAAGATTTATTTGAAAGTTCTATGTTGATTTTTGGGGAAAAGTCCAAAAATGCCCTTAAAGGGCATTTTGGTCATTTTGAACCTGTTAAACTTTGGATCAAATTGGGTCTAGTAAAGTATAGTTTATTGGTCAACATACCATAAAAAAGGTTATGAGCATAGTCAAGTGTTATGGGAAAGGCCCCAGCTCAAAATCAACAAAGGGACTAGTCCAATTGCATAGGCTATAAATATTTGAAGGTTTTAGAGCATTTTGAAAATAAATTTATTTTTTGAGGCTAGAGACATCAGAATGAGCTCAAATTTGAAGGGTTGACTATATAGACATTTTTTGTCACTATACAATTTAAACATCATGAATTTGATGTCATTTGACTGGGTTTCAAGGTAATTGAAAACTTACCCATAAAGGGTTTCAAGACTTAGGCCAAGTGACTCATCGAGGGTAGCAGTATAAAGAATAAGAGGCTTCTCCGGAATAGGGGCTACCAAGACTGGTGGATTAGTAAGATATTCTTTGATACTCTCAAAGGCACTCTGGAATTTCTCATCCTAAACAAATTTAGTGTCCTTTTTGGCTAGGGTAGAGAAATGTTGACATTTTTCAGAAAGATTTGAAATAAACCTCCTTATATACACCAGTCTAATGTAGAGAGACCTTAGTTAAGTAAGGATATAAGGACGTGACATATTTAAGATGGCTTTGATTTTGGTAGGATCAATTTTTATTATTGATTGCCTCATTATAAAACCTAAAAATTTCCTTGAACTCACACCAAAAGCACACTTTATAGGATTCATTTTGAGGTTGTAGCGGTGCAACCACTCAAAAAAGACTCTTAAGTCATATGTGTGAGCCTCTTTGATTTGCTCTTGACAATTAAATCATAGATATAGCAGTCAACTTGATTATGGATTAAGTCATCAAAGACATGAGTCGTGGCCCAGTGGTAGGTTGCACTAATGTTCTTAAGGCCAAATGACATCACCTTATAACATAAGATTCCTATAAGAGTCTTGAATGTATTATTTCTCTCATCTTTTGGGGACATATTGATTTGATTGTAACAAGAAGAGCCATCCATAAAGAAGAAAACAGCATGTGAGGAGGCAGTGTCCACCATGAGCTTAGGTATGTGTAATGGAAATTCATCATTGGGATACATCTTATTCAGATCCCTATAGTTGACACAAATCTGGATTTGATTGTTCTTCTTTCAAACTTATAAGATGTTTTCTACCCAAGAGGGGTATTATTCCTCTCGAATAAATCTAACATCTACCAATTTCATGACTTCATAAATGACTTGCTACTTGATATCTAAGAGCATGCATTGAGGAGCTTGCCTGACAGGCATAGCATCATGTTGGATTCCAAGTTTATGAACTACTACTTCAGTATAAAAACCCTATATTCCATCGTATGTCCAAGTAAAGCAATCCCTAAACTCAAAAAGAGATTGAATCATATCCTTGACTCATCTTCACTTAATAACAAACTTACGAAAGTGGGGCGAGGTTCATCTTCTATTCCAATGTTAACCTCTTTCAATTCATCAACTATCAATTTAATCTTTCTTCAAATTCGATGGGTGCATCTTGAACTTGAAGTTCATCACAGTCATCCAAAGTCTCCAAATAAAGTTTGTTGAGGAGATTAATGACTTTGACAGGGACATTCTAAGATTCAAGATGATTTGTTATCATGAGATAATATTCATCATCATCAAATACAGGCTCATCTCTTTGAACTTATGTAGTATTGATCTCAGGGTCATTATCCTGTTCTAAAGTGAGGTCAAATTTTAGAGGAGTATTGATTTTTCAAGTAGTAAAAAAGAATTGCCACACACTGTACTTCTGGTTCCTCATCAGAAGTTGATTCTAGATTAATATAGACCCCTGTTCTTCTTTTGAATGAAGGATAGCCACAACTACATGCCCTTTGGGTCATCCTCCCACCTCTTTGAGGTAACATGATTGGAGGCCTAAGAACTACGATCTCAAGGTCATCTTCATTATTTGATTCTTTTTTTTTATCTTTTTCTTTTTCTCCTTTTGATTCTTAATTTTGATTGGAGCTTTGCTCACTTATTTTCTTCTCATTTTTTATCTTAACTTTAAAATGGGAAAATGACCCTTTTGGTGTTTAGTATGCAACATCCTCGTAGATGCCAATCTCTTGAATACAAAATGGTTGCAAATCACCCTTAATCACATACTCAATGTCATTGTGTTGGTACTTGACGCATTAGTGAAGGGTAAATGGAACCATTCTATAATTTGTGGATCTAAGGCCTACCTAAAGAAACTTTTATTACGTCCGGTGTAAGGACGTAGAGGAATGTCCGATTGGAGTCAAAATCCCGTTAAAAAATTAGGTATTTGCTTGGTACAACTAGGTATTATTTGATATTAACGAGGAATAATGCTCTTTCAAGACCAATACCGAGTTATACCGAGCTGTACCGAGAAATACCGAGTTGTACTCGGTACAAATTTTGTATAACTCGGTATTTCTCGGTTTAGCTTGGTATAACTCGGTATTGGGTCTTCAAATGATGGTATTCCTCGTTATTACTTGGTATTGCTCGGTATTTACTCGGTACAACTCATTTTTTGGCGGGATTTGGCCTTCGACCGGACGTTCCTCTGTGTCCGGTCGGAGGACGTAATAATTGTTCCTACCTAAGAGTGCATTGAAGGCATTGCCTTATAAATTATATAAAATTTTGCTTTGGTTTTCATATCTCTAATCTCTAAAAGTAGGGTGATCAAACCTAAAGCCTTCTAACCCTTTTAGTTGAACCCACGTAACACTAACTTATCAGTAGTGAGCTTGGTTATATCAACTTTAAGTTATGCGAGAGTCATTATGTTCATCACGTTGATCGATGCACCAAAATCAACCAAAAATCTTGATAACATGAAGTTGCATATATTTATAGTAATATATAGTGGATGATTATGATTGATAATACTCATAAGTAAATCCTCATAATAAAAAGTTACTCCTGAGATTTCCTTGAAGTAGAGGGCTTTATCCTGTGAATTCGAAGCTAATTGAGCTAAGCAAATCTCTGGGTCAAAAAGTTCTTTGATTAAGGATTCCCACATCTCCTTGGATGGGATGAGGGTGTCATAGATTCTTTCCCAAAAAAAGAGAAAAGTAGCAAGCCTTGCCCCCAAGTAATCTCCTCTAGTTCCTCAACTTGGCAGACAACTTCCTAAGATGAGCTAGGATGCTATAGTCAACTTTAGGAACATTGAACTCAAGATATGATGAACTTGGAAAAAGATTGAATTATTGAGGAGGATTTATAATTGGATCATTAGAGAAAACATTCTTGGTTTTTCTCCTAAGGAGGTAACCTAGGGACTAAGACTTTACCACCACAAAATTGCACTCCCATGATCTAATCAGGAGGACAAATTAGGGTGGCGTCTATGCTCTCCGTTGGCAGTACAATATCATTTTTTGGAGAGGAGTTTGAATATGAAAAGTCTATCATAATAGGACTCCCCTAAAAATTGATTTGGGGGAAGTCATTATTTGATAACACCTCAAATTCGACTTCCCTTTTGGGTAGAATAAAAAAGATTAAAATTTTGAATGTCTTGATTTATATCAAAAAAATTTTGATTTTTATTTGAAGAAAAGTCAACTTGCATTTTATTCTCATACATAATCATCAAAATTGACATAGAAGGATGCTTTTTATTAAGGCATCTATCATTCAAAACTTGCCTTTGATGGTAAAAGTCATATAATAAGAGCAAGTATGGGGTTTTTATGCCACCATCTACTACCCTAATAATCAATCATCAACATTTTTCCCTTTTACAAAAATGTCACATTTTTTTCTTTTCAATTAATATAATAGTTCATATAACTACTAGAGAGGAAAATAGCTCACATCCTCGTGTGAAGCCTCCAGTTCAACCTCCCATATTGGGTCTCGGGCTCTCATCGACAGCTATTAAGAAAGATGAAAAGACTTGTTAATCAACTTTTTAAATTCCCAGGATAAAGCAATAAAAGAAGTTTTTAGTATTCAATTCACTCCCTTTTGGTTAGCCTTGGGTCTAGTTCATAAGGGCTTAATATCCCTGACAAACTTTAAAGTGAGATTCATAAATTAAGTTTTTAAAATCTTTTAAATTTTTATCAATGACTAATTTTTGTAATCATAATATTACGAAAGGATATTCAATCACCCGACCACCTTTATTTACAAATATTTCTTTTAGTTTTTAAAAAATTTGTATATCTACTTTCTTGCAATCAATTGACTATCAAATATGGCATATGATTATAACTAATTATTCTATACCATTACGTGTTATAGATAGAATTAAAATTGATATTCCTTTTAATAAATGAAGTAGGGTAGAATAAATTAATGCTCAATTGAATGCTAAATGTTTGAACTATATTTTTATGCTTTAAAATTTGAAGATTGTATGTTAATATCCACATGCACTACTAGCAAGAAAATTTGAGATAAATTACACACTAGATATGAAGATACTAGCGAAGTTAAGTAATCTATGTAGAATATTTTAATGCATGATTATGAAAATTTTTGCATTAAATCTTATGAGACTGTACTAGACATGTATACCAAGTTTACTTAAATATTAACATCATTACATGCTTTAGGAAAAGAATTTTCAAACTTTAAAAAGGTAAATAAAATTCTACATTGTCTACTTGATAAGTTTGATGCCAAATTCGTTGTTATTTATGTATTGAAAAATTTAAATGAATATTCTATTGATAATTTGATTAGCTCACTCATTGCCTACGAGCAAAGTTTGGGTCAAAAACTTTCGGATGAAGGTTAAATCAAAATGCTAAAATTTGAAGATATAAAGAAAACTTGCTTAGTAGATGATGAAAGATATGAGTTTACAAGAAAATTTTAAAATCTACTGCATCACAAGCATCAACATCAACAAAAATGGAACAAAGTTAGACAAAGTAAGAATATTTAGATTTTATCTGATGTTATTTGTCTTGGGTGTAAGAAATTCAGACATATGAAAAATCAGTGTCCTAATTTGAAAACTTTTCCTGCAAAGGAAAAATATAAAGCTAAGCAAATTGTAAAAAGGGCATATGATAAAAAATATAAAATCTCCTAGGCATTCCTAGTTTCTAAATCATCGGACCATGAGCAAGGCAATGAGGTATAAAGTTTTTTTGTGTATTTATGTGTTGTAGTTAATTCATGCATATATGTTTCTTTTTTTTATTTTGTTCATTTTAATTTTTTTTTTGTGCTATTTTTTATGTTTTTTGTAATCATTCTATTTTTTTTTTTTTGTATGTTTTTATAATTTATCTTGGATCTATACACACAAATCATTATTCATATTATATTTTCTTAAGAGAATCAATTCACTTCTCTCAATTTTTTTTAAATGAAAATTTTACTTCATTTTTATCAAAAAAATTAGTAAGCACTGATTGACTTCCCTAAATCCATTAAAGAAATATTGTTAATTATCTCTCTTCTTCTAACTCCTTTAGTGGTGTATTTTCTTTTTTATGCAAAATCTATTTCAAATTTAAAGTTGGACTTTGAAATTTAGATTTGTTTTATATTCTTATAGTAATTTATCTCATATGAATAATGCTTCATTAAATCTCTTTCAAGCTTTCTTAATCAGGTTATTGCATTTATCATATGAATATGATTTTGTTTTATGATTTATTCTTCCTTATATTAGAGAGTAAATTTTTCTTCTCTTATATCCTCACAACTGAGAGTTCTTAAAGGTTTTGAAAGGGAGCTAGCTCGCAAAAATGATAAGAGGCATAAAATGAACCTAAAAGAAAATTGAAAAGATGCATAATGATCGTTAAAAAATTAAAAGATACACAAAGTATATCAAAAATTAAAAGATATCCAAAGTGCTTCAAACAACTGACAAGAGGCACAAAATGAGCCCACAAGAAATCAAGCTTGCTTCTCTTTCAAATCTTTAAATCTTAAAAGAATTCGTGTGCTATTTGATATCTTCAAACACTTGATTTTTGAAAATTATGATTTTGGTTGATTACCTTATAATATTATTCTATCAAATATTTTTCTAAAAAAAGTTTGAATAGAAGACTTTTCTTATCTGATTTTTTGTCTGAATTATATTTTTGTTTTAAAAAGGAGTTTAAACTATAAGGAACATGAGTTAAGGTTGATAAAATTTAATTTTCTAACCTTTCTGGATCTTAGTGCGGTTAATTCATTTCTTACTACACTTTTAAATAAAATTAAGATGTAGCTTCCTCAATTCAAAAAAAATTGTTGAAATTAATTGATTCTTCTTAAACATTACCATCATCCCTACCTAATCAAGGGTCGGTTTGATCATTTGTGTTTTTTTTTTTTTTTCATTTTTTGTTGTTTGTTTCTTTTTTTGTGCTTCACTTTTTTTGATAATATCAAATGGGGAACACATTTATATTTATGTTTAAGTTGCATATATTCATCCTATATTTTCTTTAGTTTATCTATTTTATAGTTTTTTAAATATTTTTATTTAAAAAAACCTGTTTTTAATTTCCCCTACTTTTAATATAAATATCTTAGTGAAGGAGAGATTAAAAAAATATTTTAAAATTTACAAATTCAACTAATAATATTTGCCATCATAAAAAATGAGGAGATTATTACAACTCAAGCTTATGAGTTTACTTTTTTTATGATAATAAATATTGTGGCTCACATCCTATTATCTACTTGTATTTGTAATATATTTTTATTTATATGTGTATTAAATTTTCAGGAATATCATGTACCATCCAATAAAGATTCAAGGCTCGAAATTGGGTAGAATAAGTTATGTAATATTTATTGGTGTATTTTTTATTTCTTGAGTCATGTCTTGTAAGGGTGAATGCTTGCTTGGTGACCATTCACATACACTCAAGGGGAGTGAGATTGAGTCAAAAATTAAAAGTTCATGTTTTGAACTAATCATACTAGATGATTTTGATTGTCCAAGATGATTCATTATGATCTTGGAAAATATCCGCCAATAAAAATTTAGGCAATGATTTAAGATTGAAATTTTGTTCTAATCATCCCGGACGATATAGATCATCCTGTACGATCAATATCAATCTTACCTAAATTAATCATGTGATTAGGGGACTACTTATGGTTAAATTATTAAATCAGATAATCCTAGACGATCTATATATCATATTGGATGATATTTACATATTTGATTTTCTTAAATCGTTTAAGATGAAATACTATAATTTTTCTTCTAATCGTCAAGGATGATCTACAATATTGTCCTGGATGATCTATGCAAATTTGAATAGATCATCCAGGACTATCCTGAGATTGTCTAGGACTATCAGGTCAAATTGTGCACATCGTACTAGATGAACCTGTGATAATCCAGGATAATATTTGGTACTATAATTGAGTTTTTAGGGTCTTTTGAAGTCCTCTTTTTAAGCATATTATACTGGACAATCATTCGATCGTCCAGGATGATCTTTGCCACTAAGATTAATTTTTAGGGTTTTTCAAAGCCCTCTATTTAAGCTTTCTCAAGGCACTTGGTAAGTGTCTTTGGCAGCCATTATGTCTTCATTCTTTTGGAGAAAAACTTGAAGAAAGAACTTGAAAGGGAGAGAGGAAAGGGTAGAGTTTGAGAGAGGGAGAAGATTTTGGAGGGGGTTTCAAGGGAGTGTGGAGGGGGTTTCACACGATTAATCTAGGAAGCTTGCACTTTAGTACCATCGGATTCAAGATTTGTCTAAAGGGAAGTTTTGAGAAGAAGAAGATCTTGTTGACCTCGATTTTGCCCAGAACCTTGGTCAAAGGGTTGACTTGGTCAAATTGACCAAGTCAGACCCCAATACCCTCTCCAATAGGTTCAGTGAGTCGAACTGAGTCTGTTAAGCCCGGGCCTAGGCCTTGGGTCAACCTGGTTGACCAGGTCAACCCGGGTTGACCCAAGTTGACCTAAAGAGCTCAAATCAATTTTAAATTAAATCCAATCACTTTCATGGCTCAAAACCCCTCATCCCCTTGACCTATTTGACTAGGATGACCAAGTCAATGGTTGGCTGGTCAACCTGAGTCTTAAATAGGTCATAATGACCTGTTTAGAGGGAAATAAGGCCTATTTAATTCCCTAATCAGTGCCCATTGCTGAAAAATTCAAAACCCACGGCCAAATAGGCGGGATTTCCCTCCCAATGAACTTTAGATTCGATCCAAGCCATTGACGGTAGGGCTAGGGGGTTTAAATATCAAATATTTTGTCTAATGAGGGACTTTTTGCTAATTTCTCCCTCTCCAAGTCTCCTGAGCCTGAGATTTTTGAAGGGAGAGCTCCTCTTACCTTCCACTTGCTTCCTCGATCAAACCCCGACGAACCCAGGCTGCTGGCAACGTCAACTCCGGGGAAACCGAGCCTGTTTCCGTTCCAGGACGAATACCGATCGATCCGAGGCGTTTCAGGACTTGAGTTCAACAGGAGAGTTGTTCCTGGAGAGTCCACGAGTCCAACAAGCCCAAGATCGCCCAAATCCACCGTGTGGATTGAGGTATATCACAAACCCTAGCTAGAACACTTGAAGCTATTTAACTTTTCATACAGTAAATATTATTCTATAAAAATTGTCCCCCATGATTTCTGCACACATCTAAATCCTAGGTTTAAACTTTCATGAAATTTGGTTGAGATTTGAGGGAGAACGAGCCAAAAATCCATTCTAGGGTTTCGGTTTCCCAAGATCTGAACTAGAGGTGATTCGAACCGTTGATCATGCGATCAACAGTCCAGATCTTGTCTTTCCGCGTGACTTTCCGCCCGTGTATGCCTTCCGCCGGATCGGGAGTTCGTCCAACTCAATCTCGACCGTTGATCTGGCACGGCGCGTGATCGAACGGCCTCCAGCGTTGCTGACTCACTTAAGTGTGTTCCGGGTGGGTCCCGCCGCCGCCGTACTCATCGCATGATGATTGGCGGCGGCGCCCAATCATTGCCGATGATTGGGCGTTGTCTTCCCGAACCGCGGGAGTCATCCCGGAATCACCACGTGTCCCGAGTGGGTCCCGCCACCCGATTTTTATAAAATAAATATTAAAAAGTTATTTTAAAACTATTTTAACTTCAAAAAATCGCCAAAAATTTGTTTTTCCTCCAATTTTGACGTATAATACCTCGTTTTGTTCGTATTTTCATCCTCTACGCTATAAATTTTTTTTTATATAAAAATATTGTATATATTTTTAGTTATTGATAAAAATAGTAAAGATGTATTATTTTAAAAAATACATATGGGAGCCATCCCGGAATCGCCACGTGTCCCGAGCGGGTCCCGCCACCCGATTTTTATAAAATAAATATTAAAAACTTATTTTAAAACTATTTTAACTTCAAAAAATCGCCAAAAATTCGTTTTTCCTCCAATTTTGACGTATAATACCTCGTTTTGTTCGTATTTTCATCCTCTACGCTATAAATTTTTTTTATATAAAAATATTGTATATATTTTTAGTTATTGATAAAAATAGTAAAGATGTATTATTTTAAAAAATACATATATACTATTTTAATCATTTTTATTATTATTATATTATAATATTATTATTTTAATTATAATGATGATAATTAGGTTGTGATTAAACTTTTTTTTACTGTTTTGTTCATTACTATTATTATTATTATTATTATTATCATTATTATTATATTTTAAGTATTTTAAATATCATCTATTTTGCTAGATAATTTTAACTATCTTGAAATTTTTATTAATTTTATTATTATTATTATTATTATAGTTTAGACTACTTATAAATTCCGGTAATCCTAAACTTATATTTTATTTTATTATAACATTTATTTTTTAAAAAATATTTAATATTTTGAATTATTTTTTTTAAAGACCTTTAATTATCGTAAACTTCAAAAATACATAACTTTCTCGTTTTTGATCTGCTGTTAACGCACAGCAACTTGATTTGAACGTATTTGAATTCTGCACATTCTGGAACTAGTTTTATTTGAAATTTTGGGATCTGTATGCAGTTATTTTGAAAATAGCCAATAGCACTATTTTGAAATTATTTAATTATTGTCTTTAAATTTTGAAATTGTATAACTTTCTCGTCTTAAGTCGGATTTTGATGTACAGCACCTTGTTTTGGGTGTATTTGGAATTCTGTACAGTATAAAATCACTTTTGGGTGAAAATTTTGTTTAGATTTTCTGATATTTCCAAAACAGTAAAATGACACTATATTAAAATATTCTTTTATTGTGTTTTAACTTCGGAAAATCATATCTTCGCCGTTTTAAATCGGATTTTTATGTATAACCCCTCGATCTTTTCAGAAAAAAAGTGTATTTTACTTTGAAATTATTTCTAGTCACTGATTTTGGCTGTTTTGGTAGATCACTGTTTGAATCTGATTATTTGAGCATTTTTTAATATTGAATATTGTTTATAACAATTATTTTCAGGATACAAACTATTTTCAAACCGTTTCGAGGCATCGATTGAGTGATCAGTGGTTCTTCCTATATCTATGTATTATGAATTGACTTACTTTTTGCTTACTTTATTTTTCAAAATGTATATTTATATTTATAGGTATTTTAAAACTATTTTGAAATTACTTATAATTAAATCCTAATTTTAGGAGATCTTCTATTTTATGAAATTTTAAACTTAGTTTCTATATGTGAACAGTAATCATGGAGGAGTGGGTTAGTAAATGGTTGAGTCCCAATCATTCACTAATCCTTTCTTTAGGTGTCTTTACTTTCTTATTATTCGTAGATTTCATGTGTAGGTCACACCACGAGCACTTAGCTTAGGCTCTCCTAGATCTAAGGACATGGCGTGTTTATTTCATTTTTGTACTTCCATGCATTTATTACCTTGAGGGTTAGCTAAAACTTCGATTCAAACCCATATAACGTAGTGACACCTTAAGGACAAAAATTAAGGACATGTCTAGCAAACTTAGAAGTTTTCTAGGGACTAGGATAGACCCCAGAACGATATGAAAACTTCAACACTTAAACTTAGTGACATCATAAGCTTATCATAATTTTCTAGGAATTTTTAGGGCTAGTTAGACCCCTTAGTTAACCAACCCTAAGTAACTGGTTAAATAAGGCCCCGAGACCTTTCGAAAATTATAATAAATACAATTTAGGTCAGAAAATTACCCATAATATCTCAAATTGTTTAGAATCTGATCCTTGACCTTAGATAAATAGGGCTCTCTAGTTTGACTTTAGGTTGACCCCTAATTTGACCATAGGTGAAAATTACCATTTTGCCCCTAATAATTCATTAAAAATTATTAAGAATCCCAAATCTCCTCCAAACAATTGGAAACACTTTCTCTGGTCATTCCTGACCTTTGGGAGTGATTCCAATCAGTTTGGAGCTGATTTGGATCAGAACAATAAAAACAGCCCTTTATTAGGAAATTTAGAAATTCCTTTAAATACCCTGGACTTAAAAAATTCATAACTTTGGATAGAGAACTCCGATTTCAGCCTACTACCTGTCTAACTACTCGTATTAAGGTCTAGTATTTTTCTAAGGTGATAGGAGACCCAGACTTAGCCTTTTTCCCATAGTGACTTTTTGGACTCCTAGCTTAGTTCCCAAGAGGACCTAGAACTTTCTAAAATTGGCTAATATCACTTGAACTTCAAATATTAGTTCCCTAAGATTTTAAAACTGATCAACAAACTGAAATAATTAAAATGCACCCTAATTTACTAATATTTGAATTTCAACAAAAATTTCCTTTTCTGACCCCCAACAAACCTGAACTCTAGATAACTTTAACTAACCACCATGCTTAGGACCTATCCAAACCACACCAGGCTTACACACACATAGAATTGCTTGCTAGGGCACCACTTCTAGATCTAGGTTAGGCCGCTGGGTTTTACTTTTCTGCTGGATGTAAATATTTGTAATAATAGTTAAGAGTTGTGAAAACAACATTGAGTTGGGATATTCTTATCCAACTCGGATTCCAAAAGAAAAAGGCATCCCTAAAGGGGAGAGTCTTCTTCCATTTGGAAGATCGAGTTGGATGGCTTTAGATATCCAAAGAGAAAAGTCAATGCTCCCTATCAAGGGGGAATTATCTCTTCGTTTGGATATTCAAGCCACGACGGATCCAAGGAGTCCAAGGAGGAGATTTCCAAGGAGTCCAAGGAGAAGATCCAAGGAGTCCAAGAAGGAGAGTTCCAAGGAGTCCAAGGAAGAGTTATCCAGACTGAAGACTTGAAGACCCAATATCCCACTCAAAGTTGTTGGCGTCTGTCATAGGCTTAGAAATCCGGGTTGTTGGCAGTGGTGCCCGGCCACTTTATTTTCTGCAAATTCTGGTTGTAATAAGGGCAGTTTGCTTATGGACATTTAGATGATTTATTTTTGGGATTTATATTGATGTGTTTACCTGATTGCGCAGTAGAATTACCTGCCTTTTCTAGGTTTTTTTCTTGCATGCCGATTTTGTTTTTTCGCCTGGATTTTTCTTACGCTCTCTAAGGACTGTAAAATTTTTCTACTCGTAACTAACTCTTAAAATTTTAAGTTCTAAATAACATAGAAACTTAACGAACCTAGGGAACTGCCGGAATCGTCCGGGGTCGCATGCATATTATTGCATCTTCTCTCTTCTTCTTATAAGACATCTCCCTGCCTGCGGGTAGAGTCCGGAAAATATGGCCTATGAGGATGAAGTGCCGGACCTAGGGAGACTCAGTCTTTTAAAAAAAAATTATTTTCTATAAGCCTGTTTTTAAAGTTCTATAGCATTATGTGCTGACGATTCAACTAGCATGCATTGCATTAGTAACCAACTAATTAAAATTTAATTGCATTAGCTAGGAGCATCTAACCCACATAAGTCCAGGACCACTTAGGAAATTCTCTAGATGTCGGTCCTATTTCCAAAGAACTGTACCCACCCATCTTTCATAATTAACTTGACAGCATGGTTTTGAATCGATTAGGTGGTTAGCTGGCTCCCCCAATCCAGGCCGGGATAAGTCCAAGTTTTGTACTGCATTAGCTAGGACACGGGTCTTAGTGTTTCGTAGAGCACTAAGCCCAACCTAGATTTAGGATTCGAGGTTACTACATTCGGTCTCGTAGTATGCCTTAAATAGTAGGTAGGTTCCTTCTTCTCAGGGACTCTAAATCCTACTTATCTGCGTCACAGGATGACGCCACTTCCATCTTTTCTCTCACGCATGTGATTGAGTGTTGGGTTTTAGTTTTTCCAGTTTCTTTTTAGTACCCTAGAGCCTCCGAATGCTGGTTTGAGCCACGCATGTTGATTCAGCCCTTCGGACCTTTCTTCCTTTTGGATAGGATTTCATAGTCTATACTCATGTGCCAATCCCACTTTAGGAGAGGATAATGTATGATCCTTAATCGAGAGTTTTCTCAGGCTCCGGCCTAGGATGTAATTAACCACGGGGGCTTGCGCCCGTGAGAAACTCGGTCCCACATCCACTAAACGCCACTCGATGCTCTTGCATCGGATGGGGGAAACCCGTGATTTGGTCATGTATATTACTACCCATCGAGGTGTGTTGGCGATAGTCTCTATCCTCAATGGTCAGTCTTATGCACGATCCAATCGACCCGTTCGCGCGGTGCTCTTTCGGAGGTCCACAGATCTCTTTAGTGTCAAATGACCCAGTTACTCTGTCACGCCAGAGAAGGTGGAAGTATTTTGTATGGGCTCCTCCACCTAGCTATTGGGGGATAAAGGAGAGTCACTGTTATTTAGTGCAATACTCAAAGGGTTCCTCTGAAGAGTGGACGTAGGTCAGGTTTGACCAAACCAAATTAAATCTAGTGTATTCTTTCATTTATTATTTCTGCACTTATTTTTATTGTGATTAACTGCTTGGGTGAAATCTCTTATTGATCTTTTTATTATTGATTTAATTCATTTCCTTTGCAATATTTTTTTTTCTTTTAGTTAAAGAAGTTTTTAGTATCCAATTTACCTATATATATTTTTACATTCAACTTCATTAAAAAGTTATATGGATTGGTCATTAAACTAATTGAATTGATGTGGTTCAAATTTGAATTCAAATTTGATTCAATTTGGCTCAGTTTAAGTCTATATGGGTTCAATTTAATTAGATAAAATTGAACCTAAAATCAACAATAATTTGAGTCAAATTAGGTTTAATGTTGCCGATATATAATGATCGAGGTTGGTTGAACACAATCGAGTTAAATTTGACTTGGTTTGAGTCAATTTGAACTTGGTATAATTTTACTGAAGAAATTTAATAAAATCAATTTCAAATTGATACCGACTCAAACCGAATTTTGCTTATCGTGGTTCAATCAAGTCGATCGAGTATAGTCAAGCCCTCTCAGGCCCAAATCTGGTTCAATCAAAGGATTACAAGCATGCTCGAGGGCATAAATATGAAAATTGAGGTTAACAAAATGATCCCCAATAGGTGTGACAAACGACAAGTGCGTCGACCTATGAAATATAAGTAACAAGACCGTAGAAGTGACCGATGCCAAAAAAGATGTCAACAAACACAACTCTAACAGGTGTGGTGAGCAATGGGTGAACAACACGTATTAGTGTTAACCTCTTTATTCTTAAGAAAGTGCAACCCAACAACCAATCAATAAAGCTCAACAAACATCTAATCATACAACAATCATCAAATTAAGTAATATTTGTCCCACCATGTAATGATCACACAAACATGCAATGACCACCCAACCATGCATCAATCACATAATCGTGCAAATGATCATTCAATCATATAGTAATCAAACAATCATATAATAATCATGAAATCACACAATTATCACTTAACCATGGCATAATTATCCTATCATATAAAATCATCAAATCATGTAATAATTATGTGACCATGCAATAATCACACAATCATGCGATAAACATGCAATCATGTTATAATCAGAAAATAATGCAATAATCATCTAATTATATAATAATTATCCTATTATATAATATTCATGTGATCATGCAATAAGCGCACAACTATATAATGTTCATACAATCATATATTAATCATCTAATTATGCCATGCTCACATAATCATTTAACGATCATCTAATCATGAAATAATTAATCAATCATATAATGATCACATCATAATCACATGATCATGCAATGATCACACCGCAATCACATAATCATGCCATGATTACACACTTAAATAATAATCAATTAATCTTGTAATGATCACACCACAATCACATAATCATGCCATGATCACACACATACAATAATCAATCAATCATGTAATGATCATGAAATCAAGGATATATGGTATGACGAAAGGGTAGAAAGAAATCTAATATTTTCTTGACCAGATTGAAATGATAAATAAGGATGCCTTGATACTCACTTGACTAAATCGGAACAATGAGAAACAACAACCACTAGGAAATCTTAACAACCACTCAGAAAACTAAATCACTTAGCTGAAGATTTGATGGTGAAGAATATGATAAGGAAAGCTTAACAACTTGACTATATATAACCAGTGGGATAAGAGATAGAAAGGAGATTAATATGAATCTAATCAAATAAAAAAAAGAATGAGAATAACTCGATATGTAATTAACCCAAATTAAAATAGTGTGGAGCCAATGAAAGATGTCTAATATCCACATAACCATATCACAATAGTGGGCAAATGAGGAAAAAACACTCGATCTCACCCGACACACACGCCTATGGTGAAGTAAAGAGGATAAGAAAACTCAACGGCCCCATGGTATACATGCCTGCTAAGATCTGAAGAGGACAAGAACACTTAATAACCACTCGACGCATAAGCCTTAGGTGGTGTAAAGATGACAAAAACACTTAACAATCACCATATGTAAATACCTGAGGTGATGTGAATAGGATAAAAACACTCAATAATCACTCGACGCATGTGCCCACGGTGATGTGAAGAGGACAAGAAGAGTCCAATATTCACCTGACCATATTTATAATAGTGGATGAGGATACTCAATTGTTCATCTAACCATATTCATAACAATGAGATAAGGAGTCATAAGAAAGGGAGTTCAACATTTTCCTAATCATACTCATAACGTTAAATAAGAATGACTCAAGATGCACCTGACCATATTTGCAACAGCGAGTAAAGAGCCTCCCAAAATTTAATGTCTTCCTAGCCATATTCATAATAGTATAACAAAAGATAAAAAGAGTCCAACATTTATTTAACCATATTAGTAATAGTGAATGAGGATAACTCAATATCCATTTGACCATATTAGTAACAACGAGACAAGGATCTAAAAAACTCAATAAATCCTAAATTTGAAATAAAAATAGGGGAAATGAAGTGGTGGTGAAGTATACCCCTAGGGACTCTGTCGAGTAACCAACCTAAAAGAGATTTCAATATTCATCTAACCATATTTGCAATGGTGAATGAGAATGACTTAATACACGCATGACTATATTCATAATAGCGAGTAAAGAGCCTACCAAAATCTAATGTCTGTCTGACCATATTCATAATAGCGGGATAAAAGATAAAAAAAGTCTAACATTCATCAAACCATATTTACAAGTGCGAATGAGAATAATTCAATATTCACCTAACCATATTTGCAACAACAAGGTAATGAGGCAAGGAAAACTCAACAAATCCCTAACATGAAATATAAATAGGGGAAATGAAGAGTTGGTGAAGTATACCCTTAGGGGCTCTATCCGGTAGATAACTAGAAAGGGAGTTTAATATTTTCCTAACCATATTCATAATGGAAAATGAGAATGACATAATACACACCTAATCATATTCGTAATAATGAGTAAAGAGCCTCCCAAAATCTAATATCCATCTGACCATATTCATAATAGTAGGATAAAAGATGAAAAGAGTCCAACATTCACCTAACCATATTTATAATATTGAATAAGAACAACTCAATATTCACCTAACCATATTCGTAGCACCAAGATAATGAGCCCAAGAAAACTCAGCAAGCTCTAAATATGAAATAAAATTAGGAGGATTGAAGAGGTGGTGATATACCCCCAAGGACTTTATCGGGCAACCAAGCAAAATGGGAGTTCAATATTCATCTGACCATATTTACAATGATGAATGAGAATAACTCAATATATAACTATCACTATTCACTACCAAAATCTAATATCTACACGAGCAACAATAAAACAAAAGATGAAATTAGTCCAACATTCACATGACCATATTCACAAAAGTGAATAAGGATGACTCAATATTTGCTTGACCATATTCGTAATAGTGAGATAAGGAGCCAAAGAAAGGGAGATCCGCATTTTCCTAACCATATTCTTGATGAAAAATGACAATGACTCAATACACACCTGACTATATTTGTAATATTGAGTAAAGAGCCTCCCAAAATCTAATGTCTGCCTAACTATATTCATAATAGGAAGACAAAAGATGGAAAGAAAGTCCAAATGAATGTAAAATAGGCTTCCTGAACAAAGGAACAGCAAGTAATATCTAATAGAAAATCCCTCACATGGGTCTTTCTATAGAGGAGGCTGACAAAGATGACTACTCATGAAAAATTAAGGTAAGGTTGTCATAACTCTTAAAGTATAAAGAACATGACTACACAATCATATACGAAAGTCAAGGGGAACAAATCCATTTGAGGGATGAAATCATGAATGAGATAATCTCCCAACAAATTAATAGAATTAATACTTGAATGGGATAGTAGCTCCCAAACAACTGGTCAAAACCAACATCTTGAATGGGATAATGTCTTCCACAGTAAATAAGTGGATAAAATCAAAAACTTAAATGGAATAGTGGATCCCAAACAAGTGAGAGAAATTAATAACTTGAGTGGGATAGTTGTTACCAAATAAGAAATGAGATCACTGCTTGATTGAGAGAAAGACTCTCAAATAAGAAAATGGTAACATGTAGGGTATCAAGATAATGAGTTCATAACCAATAAATATTTTTAAGTGATTAGATCAAAATAATAATGGGATTACATCTTCCATCAAGTGGAATTAAGAACAACCAATATTCAAGAAAAAAAATGGTGCAATCAAGGGAAGGATCAAATTAGTCCTCAATAATGAGATATAATCAAATATTGGGGTCCAAACACTTTCATACATGAATTTTCAAAATAACAAGGTGAACATTTAAACATACTTAATCGTGGAGATACTAAGAGAAGTTAAATACTCATTAATGAATTGATATAAGTTTGATTCTTTTTTTTCTTTTTTTTGAAGAACCACAAGGCTAAATATTATTGATCAATGAAAACTAACTACAAACTAGATACTCCACTAGATTCCTCCTTTAGCAAAATGCTAAATAAAGAAGGGTTATTAGAAGATAAGTCTTCCCAACAAAAATCGGTATAAATGGCATAGCTAGCACATAGATTTGCTAGCTTATTACCTCTCCTATTAACCCAATTGAACAAAATGAACTTATGATCTTTCAATAGCAGCAACTCATCTTTCCATTTGCCTTCCGAATTTTGCAAAAACTTTATAACATTAAGATTATCTTCCTCTATGATTATACCTTGGTAGTCTTGCATCCAATCTCTCTTTATCTCCTTAATAAACTGGACCAAAAATAGCTCAAGCCTTGCAATATCCCAATGTATACAAGAGTGACCATAAGCCAAGAGCAGTCTCCCTTTGCTATCCCAAACAACACCACCGATACCAGCTTTTTGTGATTTTAATAATGATGCATCCACATTAATCTTTATCTAATTGAGAGGAGGAGGGTACCAACAATTTGACAGTCTAAAAGACTGATTCGTACGTACCCCAGTTTCCCATCTTTCTATCAGCCATAAATGAAATAGAAGCTAAACTTATAGCATAAGAAGCTAAGAAGACTGAACCATCCTCTTTTCCTCCACGAACCATCTTGTTCCGGGATTTCCATGTGAGATAAATAGCATTACAAGAAATGTTCACCATTTAATCTTAAGAAGAATAACTTCCTTCCATCCATTCCTAGCAAGATTGAAATGAATGAAAAATCTGGAACTGAAACCCACAATTGTTCAAACAGCCAATCACTTCCTTCAATTTATAGCAGTTCACCGTGATATGCTCCAGGTTTTCCTGATTGCCAAATATAAGTTTGATTCATATGTCTTTTTTAAGAGTGAAAATCTCATCAAAGAGTAGAATCATTATTTTTTAGAATGAAGAAAATTAGCTCTTGATCATCTTAACCCTGTCAAAAAAGACAAATGAGAATAGATTCAGAATTTTAGTAAGAAGTGGATTGACTTCATCTAAACCCAAAAAGGTTATGGATTTAAAAAATTTCAAATCCATCTCAAGCCCCCCTGTAAGCTAGATTAGGTTATCTCCTTTATATATGTATTTCTGGAATTAAAATCCAATTTAAAAAAATATTTAAATATGAGAAAGAAATTGAATCTTCTCAATCTTTTAGAATGAAAAATATTTTTATATCTAATGGAATAAAATTGAATAATGATGAATTCAGAATCATGATTTTCAAACTCAAGTATCAAAAATATCAAATGATGCGTGCTTTCTGAGATTTAAAGATTTACAAGAAAGGAAAGGTATTTACTTATTTATTTTAGATTCATTTTGTGACTCTTTATTAATTTTAACATACTTTAAGCGTCTTTTAATTTTTAATACACTTTGTGCATCTTTCATTTTTGACGCACTTAGTTGTTCTGACTAATCAAACCTAGAAAATTTCATTAGGTCATTTCTTGGGAGCTATTTGAAATTTGAATGGTATGAGGTATCAATCATTAGATAAATGATATAGTTATTTAAGTGGAAGTTC
This sequence comes from Dendrobium catenatum, assembly GCF_001605985.2. NCBI lineage: Eukaryota > Viridiplantae > Streptophyta > Magnoliopsida > Asparagales > Orchidaceae > Dendrobium > Dendrobium catenatum. Next base: position 729,434 of record NW_021319803.1, read on the forward strand.
AAAGATATGTGGAGTTTTACCATTCTTTATGAGTTAACCAGGTCAAACTACCCTAGCTAGAAGGGTTAATGATATGTTTGGTTATATTTGAACTATACATTAATGAGGTAGTCTTGATAGATCAAAAGAGCTAATTGAACCATGAATAATGATTGAGCTCAAATAGGTTCATTTGACTTAGGTTATGTCCAATTGACCCAGTCACTTGTTAATTGAATTAAGACCACTAATCAAATCCATTTCACTAGGAGAGGTGTTTAAGGAAACTTGGTAGGGTTTAGAAGTCATTTGGAATTGAATTCAAGGTTTTTGTTGAAGGATTTGACATAGAAAGCTCCTAATGAAATGATGTAGACCTTAACTAAGGTTATATATTCAATGCACTATGCAAAATAGTACACTGAGGTGCATGCCTACAGTGCAAGACTATAGGTGATTGATGCTTTGATTGAATGTTGAATGATTGAAGCTTGATATAAACTGGATGATTGCTGGAAAATTGAATGGTTGCTGGCTAAAGGTTAATTGATTGGAGTGATGGATTGCTTGATTGATTGATAGGTTGATTGAATGCAGGCTATATGATTGATAAATGAAGATGGTTGAATAATTTGCTAGATGATTGACATGTGGCAGACTGTTAATCATCAGATATATAACCATGAGTTTTGGAAGGTCTTGATGATCTCATGCAAAAATATGGTCAACAATGCCATCTGATTAAGCTACCAGATCTATGATAGAACTTCAACTCAACATGTTTTGCCAATAAATGGATATAAATTTACATTAGCATTCATGCAAGATACGAAATCCAAGTGATTCCCTAACCTAGCTTAAAGAATTGCACAGGAAGAGGGCCCTCACCTTGGCAGCGAGGAGCGGCTGATGCTGTTGAAGAAGATCGATTCTTGGACAATGTGATACAGTGTCACAGGAGAAGAAACAAGAATAGTACATAAGAGAACATGACAAAGAAAATAGAAACTATTATTATGTCTGTACAGAGTAAAGTGACCGCCTATATATAGGCTGATTACAAAGCATTTCTATTAATCTATCCAATCCTATTTAGCCACGTATTTAGACTATTTTACATTATTTTGTTTATCTACTAATATCTCCCCGCAAACTGAAGGGTTCTTGATGACCGTCACTTTGAGTCTTAAAGTCTGAAATCTCATAGTAGGAAGTGGCTTAGTAAATATATCAGCAATTTGATCTGTAGTGTTGATTGGATAGATGCGAATGTGCTTGTTCTGAATGTGATCTCGTACAAATCGTTGATCTATTTCTATGTGTTTTGTACGAGCGTGAAACACCGGATTGTTTGCTAAGGCGATTGCTGACATATTGTCACAGTAGATATCTGTTGGTTGTGTTTGGTGAACTCCAAATTCAGATAGTAACTTGCAGATCCAAATAACGTCAGGTGTGAGAGCTGCAAGTGCACGATATTCTGATTCAGTTGAGGATCGAGAAACAGTGTGCTGCTTTTTAACCGTCCAAGATATGAGAGTATCGCCAAAAAAAGAACAGTATCCGGATGTAGATTTTCTTGAATGTGGATCCCCAGCTCAATCAGCATTTGAAAAGGAGGTAAGTTGAAAATTAAAATTTGTAATAGGTAAACCAAAATCTAACGTACCTTTTATATATCGAAGAAGACGTTTGAGAAGAAAGGCGTGCTGAGGGGCAGGATCATGCATATGTTGTGATAGGAGATTGACGCTGTATGCAATATCCGGTCGAGTGATTGTGAGGTATTGAAGAGATCCTGTTAGTTTCCGATAGAAGGTAGGATCGATGAATGTATTGTCCAGCGGAAAGTCTGTGGGAATTTTGGTACATGTTGGATTTTGAATCGGATTGCATCTGGTGAGGTTGGCTGTGTCAAGAATTGAATTGGCATATTGCGTTTGAGAAAGAAAATAACCATTGTTTGTATTTTGAATCTGGATGCCAAGAAAAGTATTAGCCGAACCAAGTAATTTCATTGAGAATTTTAGATTGAGTTGGTCAAGGATCTTGGCCATAGTTTGAGTACAGTTACCGGTGAACAATATACCGTCAACATATATGAGCAAATATAAACGAATATTATTCTTATGAAACAAAAATAAGGAAGAACCGGTGTAGAAATGGTTGAGCAAATAGCAGCAGAGAGATTTTGGTCTGTGAGATGCCACTGGACAAATTCAGGATTCGGAGATGAGAGAGACCCATCGGTTTGAGACAAAGAGCGGGAAGGAATAGGATATTTTGAATCAAGAAAGATTGCAAATCCATTTGCAGAAAAAACTTTAAAAATTTGGGATCTCCATATAGAGTAATTTTCAGGAGAAAGCTGGATTTGAACAATGGATTTGAGATTAGAAACAACAATTTTGAGGGTAGAGGGAAGAACCGGTGGATCTTGCATAGCAGATGCTTCGCGATTTTCGATCTGAGAGGACTCCGTGTTGTCCATTAGCCAGAAGAAAAAAAATGATCGGCTGCGTTTGAAATCAAGGATTCTTGATCACCTGCTCTGATACCATTCAACTTAACTCTACTGCTGCCATTTGGGACACTCTTGCCCAACGGTTTCAAGCTACAAATAGATCCAAAGTGATCCAACTAAAGAATGAGTTACATCACATTTCCCTCAAAAAAACTCCTCTATGACTCAATATCTTGCTGATATCAAATCTTTAGTTGATAACATTGCTTCAGCTGGATCTACCGTAGATACCGAGGATATAATCTTATACATCCTAAATGGGCTCCCTCCCTCATACCAGTCCTTTAAAATGGCCATTCACACCATGTTAACTCCTATCAGTCTTGACAACTTGTATGCGCTTCTTCTCAGTGAAGAAATCAATCTTGCATCTAATGCATCACGCTCAAACTCCGTTCCAGATCCAACGACTGTCTTATATTCTGCCAGAGGTCGGGGCCGATGCACTCCCGACAAGAACACGACCAACGGGTCATATTCGCAAAGGCCCAATCCTCATGCTGCTACGATTTGCCAAATCTGTTTCAAGAAAGGTCACGCGGCAACCTCCTGCTGGCACTGATCTAATCTGAATTACACTCCGCAAGCTACCAACAATCCAACCACGGCTCTTGCTGCGGGAAATACCAGAAATTCTACATAATGGTTTCTTGACTCTGGCGCATCTTCACACCTCAAAAATTCTTTTGAAAATCTCTCTATCTCCACGCCTTATCAAGGCCAGGATGGTGTCATCATCGGAGATGGCAGCACAATGAGCATTGCCAACTCCGGTACAAGTTTGTTATTGCTACCTGATCGTAAGCTCAAACTATCTCAACTATTTCATTCTCCAAATCTACATTATAACTTGCTTTCCATATCACAGCTTACTAAAGATAACAATATTTCTATAGTTTTAGATCCTAATGATTTTTCATTGAAGGACCTGACGACGCAAGAAGTGCTTCTTCAAGGACCGTGTAAAAACGGTCTGTACAAGATTCGGACAACCACTCAAGTTTCGCCGCATCATGCTCTGATACCATGAAGAAGATCGGTTCTTGGACAATGTGATACAGTGTCACAGGAGAAGAAACAAGAACAGTACAGAAGAGAACATGACAAAGAAAATAGAAACTATTATTATGTCTGTACAGAGTAAAGTGACCGCCTATATATAGGCTGATTACAAAGCATTTCTATTAATCTATCCAATCCTATTTAGCCACGTATTATTTTGTTTATCTACTAATAGCTGTAGTGAGTCAAGTAGGTCGGAAGCCGACGTCGAGAGAAGAAGAAGAACATCGCCTAGAGTCGAGCAAAGCTGACGGCCCAGGCGGCTGAACTGGATCGGCAGCTTATTGGCATGATGAGAGAAGGCTTTGGGCTATTTGAATTGGAGAAATGAGAGGGGAGGGAGGTCTCGTCATGGGCTTCCACGCTAACAGAGTGAGAGACATCGGAGAGGGAGAGAGGAAATGAGAAGGGTCTTTTATGGCTCCTTATCTCGATCTCGAAGAGGGAGAGCCAAATCCTTTTGTAAACCTGCCCCTCTGGGCTTCACGTAGGGAAGAAGATATAAAAACCAGCCTTCTCACCCGATAGACCTCGCTAAGCTATCTGGCTTCATACTCAAATGGGTATATCACGCGACTGCCTCATCTAATAGCGACAGAACTGTGCCTTTGACAAAATCGGAGCTGTCAATTCCAATTTATGGATTTAAAATACATTCAAATTCATTACAAAGTTAATTGGATTGATCATTGAACTAATTAAATTGATTTGGTTCAGATTTGAGCCCAAATTAGTCTCAATTTGGCTTAGTTCAAGTCTATTTGGGTTCAATTTAATTAGATAAAATTGAACCCAAAATCAACACTAACTTAAGCCAATTGAGGTTTGACAATACCAATATACAACTTGGTCTAAGTCAATTTGAACTTGGAATAATTTAACCAAGGCAATTTAATAAAATTGATTTCAAATTGTTGCTGACTCGACCCGAATTTAGCTTGTTGTGGTTCAATCAGGTCGATTGAGTACAGTCGGTCCTGCTCGAACACAAATTTGATTCAATCGAAGGACTACAAGCATGCTCGAAGGCATAAATGTGAAAACCGAGATTAACAAATAGACCCCCAATAGGTGTGACAAACGACAAGTGCGTCGACCTATGAAATTCAAGTTACAAGACCATGCAAGTTACCGATGCCAAAAAGAGGTCAACATGAGAACACAAATTTTTAATATTTTTTTATAGGATGCTCTCATTCCTAACAAGACTCTCCTCAATAAGCCTTTGCCCTAAGGAGCACTCACTCTTGGAGGGTTTATTTATCTTAGCAATTATTCTCAACTATGAACATCCACCATTCGTAGATGTCCTAGTCCATGCAACAAGAAGTATAGACTTATGGATCTCACAGTTGTGACTCCATCGATCAATTATGTCCGTTCTTGACTTTAAAGTCAAGTTTGTCCTTGTGTCTTGTTCCTTGTTTGAAGGAAAGCACTATCACATACTCACCTTGAACACTCATTTTTTAAGACTCATTTAAGGCTCTTGTCCTCGATGACTCGCCTAAAGTACTCGCTAAGGAATTCCTCAAGCCACATCAGGGGTCGAGAGCCGCATTAGGAGCAGAGAGCTATGTGCTCACCTTTTAGTCCAACTTTTGTTTCTAAGATAATATGTACTTATCATATCACATACTATTCTTCAATTTTTTTTCGGTGTGGACTTTGTTGTAATCATGTTAACTCTATAATAAGAGATTAATGCTTCGTTTTGTGACAACTTTCTTAATTCTTCTTAAAATAGCTTTTTATTATAAAAACTACTTAAAAATTGTAAGAATGTCACCCAAATGAATCCTAAGAGGCATATTTTGGGCTACACGCCATTTTAACTATTTACAAATTTCATTTAGCTCTCATCAACTTCTCATCTATGTTGATTTCTTTACATTTTTCCCTATTCTCATCCTCTAACTTACTAAACTTCTTTATCACTACAAAAAAATAGCAGTTTTCGCATCATTTTTTTCTAGCAGTTTTGAAACCGCTGCCAAAACAATTCTTAGGCACCGGTTTTAACCGGTCAAATTAACACCCAAAAAACCACGCCGAGGACTTAAAAACCCGATCCCTAATTCCTATATTTCATTTTCATCTCCCACAAATGCAAACTGGAGCGAACTCAAGTGACGGGCGCGGCTCTTCTCTTCAGGCGACTTCGGGCGAGCAACTCCTCAGGTGAATCCCGGCCGGCAGGCCGTTCCTCACTGTAAATCTCTTTCTCTCCTTCCTCTTCTTCGTCTCATTCTTCTTCTTCATATTCTTTTCCCTCTTATTCTCATTCTTCTTCTTATTTCTTTATATTAGCCCTGAAATTAGAATTTAAATGGAAGAAAAGAAACAACAATGAAAATTTCTTTTGCAAATCACCAACCCTAAAGAACTTCGCTCGTGCCGATGCCAAGGCCTACGCCCATGGACGCCGACTCCGATGCTTGCATTCTAACAAAACCTTCTTTGTAGTTTCTCTTTAGGTTTTGCCTTTTGTTTAGTATGTTTATGTTCATTTCAACCCTAGGGATGTGTTTGATTCAAGCATTTCTCGAGAGAACAATTATATATCAATTAATGTGGTTAACTGAAATTCAAGCACCTTTTTTATTGGAAATTGATTTTTCAGTTGCTGTAACCAACAAATTATTATAATGTGCTTAAAATTGGTTTTGATGTGCAAATGCATGCTTGTAAATTTTTTTATTTCCAGAATTGCAGCGGTTATTACTGCTGCTAAAGATCACTTCCCAAATTTTAGATATAAAATAGCAGCGGTTATTACCGCTGTTAAAGATCCAATCCTAGAAACTTGCAGCGATTATTACCCCTGCTAAAATAACCGCTGCTAAAGCTATCCCTATGGCAGCGGTTTTAATAGTGCTGCGGAAGCCATTTGCAGCAATAACAAATACAGTGGATATGCAGCGGTTCTGAAACAGTTGCAAATTAAATTATAGGTGTTAAAACTGCTGTTGTATGGTAGAAAAAGTGTTGCAAAAACCTATTTTTTAGTAGTATTAGTTGGCACAAATATTATGACAAATAAATTTGTATCCAACAATTAATTGATCGGCAAACAGTGCAAATAAAAGTATCAATGACCACGGTGGAAACGTCTACACGTGTCCCTTTCAAATGATCTTTTTTTTTTTTTTCCTTCCAAATTATAACAAATGTAATATGGGAGGCAATTCAAACCGATTTTTTTTTTATAGGGTAAAATTTGAAACTAGCACTAATATAAATTTTATGATAAGAATGAGCTCTTTTAAAAATATTTAAAATATTAGAAAAAGGATTAGATTAAGATCACGGTTTACATTGTTTACTGTACACTCTAATCACCTTAACTAGTATATATAGGCGTGTAATGCTCTGTATATTTGAATAAGACTTTTCCCTCTATTTTCTTGTTTCTTGTTTGCCCTATCTTTCTCGTCTTCGATCGCTCTACTCTCTCATCTCCTTCATGGTATCAAAGAGCTAGGAATGGGGGATTAAGGTTCTATCTCCTCCCACCCTACCCCGTCCTCCGCTCTCGCTGGCGACTCGTCGGAGCTCGTCATTCCGACGACCCTCAAATTCATTATATCAAACATCAAGAATATGATCCCTCACTCGTTAACCTCCGATAATTACGCGGTCTGGCGTACTCAAATCTTTCAGCACATCTCAGCCAACGGCTATGCAGATCATCTCACCAGAGGAACATCTCCGCCGCCGGATCCGACATCGTCTGATCACGCGCGTTGGCGTCTCATCGACAACAATCTCATCTCCACTCTTTTCTCGATGATCTCCCCTGTGGTACTACCCTATGTCATTACTTCGACTACAACACAAGAAGTATGGGCAGTTCTTGAACGCCGGTTACAGTCGTCTAGCAGGTCACGAGCGCTGCATCTAAAGAATGAACTACATCATATCCAGATGAACAATCAAACAATGCAACAATACTTATCTCAAGTCAAGAACATTGTTGACAACATCGCGGCCTCCGGCACCAAGATCGACCCCGAAGACATTGTTCTCTACATTCTAAATGGACTTCCGGCGACCTACAATTCATTCAAAACTTACATACGGGCATCCTCTATCCCGGCAGATCTGGATGCTCTCTATTCTCTCATCTGAAGTGAGGAGATCCACGTGAATCAAGATCTCAAGAATGATCCTCTCACGACCATTGCGGCGTTCTACGCAACGTCTCAAAACCAATCAAGAAACAAGAACTCTAAGCGACCCACCAAATACATGAACAATGGCAATCGTAATCAGGTCATCTCCGAGCAATCGAATTACCATCCGGCTGCCAACATCACACGCCCTACCTGACAAATTTGCAATAAGCAAGGTCACACAGAAAATAATTGCTGGCACCGTTGCAATCTCTCCTACGCTCAGCCAACTACCACTGCCCCTCGGGCACTTCTTGCTCAACCAAATGTGGCGAAAACTCAATCATGGGTTCTTGACTTAGGTGCTTCAACACACATGACTTCAGATGGATCGAACATACAATTTCTGTCAACCTACAATGGTCAAGAATCAGTCTCAGTAGCCAACTATAACACAATACCCATTCAAAACTACAGCCAAGGCATCCTTCCCCTGCCAGATTTGTCGCGTAAGCTTCATCTTTGTAATTTATTACACATTCCTACATTCACACACAATCTTCTTTCCGTTTCAAAACTTACTTTGGACAATTTGGTTTCGATCACCTTCAACGCTAATGGCTTTGAAATTAAGGACTCACAGGATCAACAGCTTCTCCTTCATAGACGCCTAATTGACGGCATCTAAAAAATTCAACTAGCTCCAACCAAGCCACCAACTGCGCTCCAGGTCTCCTCCACATCCACCGCTACCTGGAACGCCTGTCTCGGCCACCCAAACAGCAAAACTCTAAATAAATTAGCTAAATGTCTTTCTGGTTTTAAGCAAATTTTCTATAATTTTTACTGTGAATCCTGTAAAATGGCCAAGAGCCATAAACATTTATTCAACAAGAGCACGATGACCACCTCACACCCATTTGAACTCGTTCACTAGGATGTTTGGGGTCCGTCGACTCAATCTTCTTTAAATGGATTTCGTTTTTATGTCGTTTTCATTTATGACTTTACTCATTTTTCTTGGATTTACTTTATGCATCATAAGCACGAAACTCTTGCAAAATTTAAGCTCTTCTGCAATTTCATACATAATCAATTTTCGGATACTCCGAAGCACCTCAGATCGGACGGAGGAGGAGTGTTTGTAAGCAAAGAGTTCGCTAACTACCTGCATAGCAAAGGCATCACACGGCAGCTAAGCTGTCCTCATACGCCAGAGCAGAACGACCTATCCGAGCGGAAACACCAACATCTACTAGAACTTACTAGGACTCTGCTGATAGCTTCCAGCCTCCCAGACCAATTCTGGGCAGATGTATTCTCAATTGCAAACTATCTGATTAACCGCCTTCCTATATCCGCGCTATCTCACCAATCTCCTCATCAAATTTTGTTCAATGAAACACCGAACTACACTCATCTATGAACTTTCGGGACTCTGTGTTATCCTTGGCTTCATCCCTATACAACCAGTAAACTCGCCCCCCGCTCGCAACCGTGCATTTTAATCGGTTATTCTCCCCATTACAAAGGATATAAGTGCTATAACTTGAACTCCCACAAAGTTCATATCTCCAGACACATGGAATTTTAAGAATCGATCTTCCCTCTTCGCCCGCTTAAACAAACAACCATTCCTGCTTCACAGCCTACAAACAGTCTCTCATCACCACTTCTCTTAGTTCCTGCCTCTGCCGTCATCCAACACTCTATGACTCCAAATAGCATCCAAACTTCCACTACTCCGTCCCAGTGCACAAATCATCCTCCTTCACCTCCTCGGGCTGAACAAGCCCCTCACCCCGACACACATTGTCCTCCCTCAACCGAATTCAGTCAACATCCGATGTAGACCCGCTCCAAATCTGGCATCTCAAAACCTCGCCAAATACTCTCACTGCTGAGTAGTGAAAAGAGAACCAACACCCCGACAACATACAATCAGGCATCGAAATTACCTCACTGGCAAGTGGTAATGACAGCTGAATATCAAGCACAACAAAAACAGAGGATATGGATGCTCGTTCCCAAACCTGTGAACAAAAGAGTGCTTGGATGCAAATGGACCTACAAGACGAAACTTCTGCCCTCAGGACAGGTCGATCACTACAACGCTAGACTTGTGGCTCTCGGCTATGAACAAATTCTGGGTGAGAATCATATGGAGACATTTAGTCCCGTCGCCAAAATGACAACCATATGTATGCTCCTCTCACTGGCAGTAAACAAGAACTGGCTTGTTCTTCAACACGATGTCTCGAACGTGTTTCTTCACGGCGACCTACCTGATGACATCTTCATGACTCAACCTCTCAGATTTTAGGATCCAGCTCAACCCACTGTGGTCTGCAAGCTTCACAAATCGCTTTATGGGCTCAAACAAGCACCACGACAGTGGATCAAGAAAATCACAACGTTCCTTCAAGCTCAAGGCTTTGGGTTTAGCTGCTCTGATTCCTCTCTTCTAATCCCTAACAATCAAAACATTTCTATCTATATACTAATTTATGTGGTTGACATCCTGATCACAGGAAACAACACCACGACCATCAACGATCTACTGGCCGCCCTACACTCTCACTTTGCTCTCAAGCAACTAGGACAAATCAACCTATTTTGGGCATTCAGATCACCCGAACAGACTCTGACTTCTTCTTACATCAAGAACACTATGCCGAGAAACTACTGCAGGAAACAGGCTTCACCAATAGCAAAGCGTGCCGACTCCTATCACTCCGACATCTAGACACACTCAACACAATTCAGAACCATTTCACGATCTGTCCATGTATCTCCGTCTTGCAGGCTCGCTCCAATACCTAACCATTACTCGGCCGGACATCACGTATGCTACAATTCAAGCTTGCCAACATATGCAGAATTTGACTAATGATAACTTCAGTCAGCTCAAATGCATTCTACGTTATGTCAATGGAACCAAATCCTTTGGTCTGCCCATCATTCCAGGTGATACAGCTCTTCAAGCTTATACGGATGCCGATTGGGCATCCAACACCACGGATCGCAAGTCGATCTCCAGCACCTGCATGTACCTCAGTCCGAATCTCATCTCCTGGTCGATCAAAAAGCAGGTGACCGTCGCTAAGTCTTTGACAGAGGCCAAATACCGCGCTCTCTCCGCTGCAACATCGGAGGTAATCTGGCTTTCCACTACAGGAAAAATGCTAAACACCGTCAGTTTTTTTCAGTGGTTAAGAAGGCAAAACTGGAGGTTTTACATTTTACCGGCAGTTAATCGGTGGTTTTTGAACCGATGGAATAATTGGCGTAGGAAACTTTTACCGGCGGCTGATTACCGGTGGTTATTTTATGCGGCGGTTTTCCGGCGGCTTATGCTGCCGGTGACTACCGGATTTGTAACCGGCGGTTCTCCGACGGCGCCGGCGGTCACGACCGACGGTAGTACCAGCGGCATACACCGCCGGGTTTTTAACGGATAACTACCAGCAGTCGTCGGTAACCGCCGATATAGTACCAACGGTTTAAGGGAATTACCAGCGGCATAGCTTAAGCCGTCCGGTATCGTAGTTACCGGCGGCCAAACCACAGGTTAGCCGCCGGAAACCTGTAGCACCTGAAAAAAAAATTGACAGTATTCCTTCTATTTGAGGGAGGTTCACCCTAAATTCTAAACCTGCAGAAATAACAATAGATAATAAGATATTTTGGACAACACGCCGCTATATTCATCACAATTATATACATAACCACATTAAATAAACAAGTTTACAATCAAACATAAAACAAGTTCAACAAGTTCTAAATTCAATAATGTTACAATTACAAGTTCTAAAGATCTAATCCTCAGCTGTATCCTCACTGTCTGGTGATGGATGCTCCTCTTGCTCCTTCTTCCTTTAATTTTCATCACTATATGATTGAAGCTCTGCTTGCATTTCATTTTGAACCCTTCTCATCTCTTCAATCTCCCTAGTCAGCGCTGCAACCCTGTCGCTTACAGATTCTTCAGCTCCACTTGGATCATGAAATGCAGAGGTGTATGAACTGCCCTCAATAGCATAAGCCTGTGAACCCATGCCATATACCCTCCCCCTCTATCTTCCACCAACAACTTCTGACCATGTTTGATACTCAGAAATGTGGGCCGATCCAGAAGATGATCCCTCGCCAGTAGACTGCTGACTTTCTCTAGCTCGTACAAAATCATCCTGCAAGTTACAATTAGTTTTATTAAAATAAATTTTTATTCTAAAACTCTAAAAAAATTTAGTCACATGAGCCTTCTTAGACTTCTCATCAATCCACTGATGGTTAGCTTGATGTTGATGAGTTCTTGTATGCAACTCTAGTGGTGTTGGCTCCCGACCAAGGTGCTCTTTCTGAAAATTTAAGAAATAGTTATAATAACATAAATATATGTAATAAACTAATTCAAAACACTTACCAGGCGAAGCCTATGTTCCGTATGAGGTACAGATCCACCAGTATGAAGAGAGCTTCCTAAACCGCCACAGTTAGAGGCTTTGTTCTGTTTATTCTGCTCTTTCATTTTTATAAACTCAGGGGTCGCTCAAGCACTACTCAAATCAGCCCAAACGCCCTCTCCAATCCAATTAGGATGCTGCCCGAACTTTCTAATGTTCGTGAACTTGTCTCTGAGACGGGTCGCTCCTCTCCTCTCAAAATTTGATATGATCCTCGTGCTGTACTCAGGCAACCACCTAAATTCTTTATGTAAAAAATTAGGCAATATTAAAAAGATTAGTACAAATTAAATATAAAAAAAAACATACCTGAAATTCTCCAAACCACATATCTCTAACTAGCTTTAGGATCTTCTTCCAAGATAAGTAAGGAGCATCATATTTATTCTTTATTATATCCCGGATCATATGTATAGATGGCCTTGAAGGATTAAAGCTGCAAGTGACTTTTTTTTGTCAATAACATGTAATTTATCAAAATAAAAATAACTTAATAACTTAAATTAAACTTACTTATCGCCCTCAGGCTCAATGTATTGACGCTTATCTGTTGCAGCTGCATGATCGCTAGCACCAATCTCTAGTGGTCTTGATGGTCCACCCTGTTCATGCTGCACCGGATAGGGGTAGTAATATGGGTAAGGGTAAGGAGGGTGGGGACCAGTTGATGGACCAGCTGCCTGTGATGATGGTGGGGGGTAATATGGATAGAATGGAGAAGCATGTGTCTGATCTGGAGAGGAGAAGTTAGGACTCATTGAGGGAGGAGGGAAGTGGACAGGGAAGTATGGAGGTACAATAGGAGGTGGATCTAAATGTCCCTGGCCCTGACCTTGCTCTGGGGAATGCTGCTGGCTCCTGGCAGGTAGTGGCCTTGGTGGTGTAGGTTGATCTGGTGGAACTAAAGGCCCCTCACCTACCTCAGCTTGTGTGGGTCTGCTAGTTGTAATCTTCTTCTGGCGGAACTTTGAGGCAAATGATTTACGAGGAGGATCATCGCCTGAAGCCATCTGCAATATTAAAAAAAATAATTACTAAAGTATTGAAAATAATTAATAATGCAGGTAATGAATTACGAGAAGTAATTAATAAAGCAGTTAATGAATTACAAAAATCTGTTAATAAATACAAGTTGGCAAATAACAATTTCATTTCTTATAATTCAAAAAGTACTATTTAAAATATTACAAAATATTAAAATTCTACAATTCTAAATTACAAAAACTAATCAGAATCATCAAAACTATTTTCATTGCTCTCAAGGGTATCTTCACTTTCATCCTCGTTCTCATCTTTGCCTGAACTAGTTGAATTATTCACATCTTCTAACTCCATTTCAATAGTAGAGGTTATAGTTGTCATCTCCTCAATTTTAACAGGCCTACAACTTGACATCTCATCCTCTTGATGTGCAGTTGCTACAATGTATTATTGATTAATTATTCCCTGTACTTTTATTTTTATGATAGCTAGCCAATCTTGTTTGTCTCTACGGCCACTGGATATTTGCTGAAATAAACTTGAATAGCTTGACTTGCTAACACAAATGGATCAAACTTCCCGTATCTTCTACTATGTTTAACTTCTACTAAACCATACGCAGGATGAACCCTTGTACCTCTATTTTGTACTGGATTATACCATTGACAGTTAAATAAGCATACAAAGTTCTCATCTTCGCTTGGGTATTCCAAGTCAAGAATCTCATTCAGAATACCATAATAATCACACTCATCGTCTTTATGAGTGTTCCCTCTAACACATACTCCATAATTTTCAGTTTTTCTTCCTTCACTCCACGATTTGGCATAAAATCTGAACCCATTCACTAAATATATTGGCTAAGTTTTTACTTTTCATATTGGACCCCATGCTAATAGCTTACAAACATTTATCGAAACATTTGTTATTAGAGTTTTATACCTAAAAATATTTTTAAATATTAGTATTTTTTATAATAAATAAGATTTAAATTTATAAAAAAATATGCTCATATATGATCTGAACCATGTTGGAAATTCATTTGCAACAGCTTGCTCAATATCCCTCGAATCTGTCAAAGGCAAATTGCTTACGAAGTACCTGGTGATAAATAATACTTTAGTATTTTAAATAAACATTACTAATTAATTATTAACATTATGCAAGAACTTACTCTAAGATTAGCTTAACTTCTTCACAGTTCAGTAGTACATACAAATTCGCTGTATTTATTTCTAAATCGTTGAGATATCTTTCAACACATTTGCCACTAGGCTTTCCTTCCCTTCTAAATACTGATAGTGTAGCATGTGATTGTTCTTCTACATCGAAGTCCATGTTACGACCAATTTTTGTTCTTGTACTCCTTACATGGGGCTCGAAATAGTATGAGCAAAAGTGAGTTATTTCTTGAGACAAATATACTTCACATATTGATCCTTCTGGTCGTGCTTTATTCTTAACATATTTCTTCAACTTGTTCAAATATCTATTAAATAATTACAATCATTGTGAAGTTAATAAAAATATGTTATCTCAACTGATTCAAAAATATTGAAGACTTAAAAAAAATCTTAACACATTTATCTTTCAAAAGGATATATCCAACGATATTGTACTAATTCACCAACTCTAGCTTCGTAAGGTAGATGGACTGGAAGATGTTTCATAGAATTAAAAAAACTCAGGAGAAATATCTTCTCTAACTTGCAGAGGATAATTGGTATGTTATCCTCGTACCTCCGTAAAGCATTTTTATTTAGTTTAGATGAACATAAATCTTTGAAGAAAATGCTAAGCTCAGTCAACGGATTTGATATGTAATCGGGTAACATACAGACTATGATCAGAAGAAGAACCTCCATAATTATATGACAATCATGACTTTTGAGTCCAAATAATCTTGCAGATTTCAAGTCAACACACCGGCTTATATTTAATCCATAGCCATTAGGCATCTTTAAACCTTTAAACCACTGACATATCGATCTTTTTTGCTCTAATGTGAAAGAGTACGGAGCTTTGGGCTTCATTAATTTACCGTCAATTATTGTTACTAACTCCAAATTTTTTTACCAATAAAACTCTTTAATGTCCATCATTGCTTTGACATTATCTTTACTCTTACCTTTAACATCCAGAATTATATTAAAAATATTATCCATAAAGTTCTTCTCAATGTGCATAACATCTAAGTTATGTCTTATCAAATTAGTTCTCAAATAAGGTAATGTCCAGAAAATATTTTTTTTATCCAATTATGTTGAACACCATAACCCAAAAATTTAGACTCTGATAGCATTGAAAAATCAATAATTGTTAGAATGTCAGAAAGTCTCTGTAGTACATCATCACCACTTAATCTGGGTGGAGGAGGTGAACGCTCAATTCTGTTTTTAACAGATGCTTCCTTATTTCTTCGAAACTGGTGATTAGCATGTAGAAACATACGATGACAATCAAACATAGTATTTTTTTCCTCCATATTTTAATATGAAAGTTTTACTATTCTCCATGCAGTAAGGACATGCTAATTTTCCTGCTGTGCTCCAACTAGACAACATACCATAAGCTGGAAAATCACCGATGGTCCACAGCAAAGCAGCTCGAAGGAAAAAATTTTATTTTGTTGATATGTCATATGTGAGAACTTCTTCTTCCTATAATAATTTGAGGTCATCAATTAATGGTTGCAAAAAATATCAATTTTTACTTTCGGATTATGTGGTCCAGGTATAATTAGAGTTAAGAACATGAACGGAGTAGTCATACACATCTCTGGTCGAAGGTTGTATGGTGTTAATATAACTGGCCAATAAGAATACGATGTAGCTGTTTGACTATAAGGAGTAAAACCATCAATACATAATCTCAATTTTATGTTGCGGGATTCAGCAGCAAATGAAGGATGCACTCGATCAAAATATTTTCACGCTTCAGCATCTGATGGATGAGAAAGAACATCACTTTTTGCTATTTTCTCCTTATGCCATCTCATATGGCCTACTAAACTCATTGATGCATAGAGTCGCTGAAGTCTTGGAATGATTGGTAAATAAAACAAATGGGAATATGACACATCTTTCTTTGGACGACATTGTTTTCCCGAGTTTGGCTTAAACCGTGGAGCATTGCAGGTGCGACACATAACTTCTGCTGCATCATCCTTATAGTATAACATACATCCATTGATACAACAATCAATCTTTGTAGCAGTGAGACCTAACTTGGATACTAATTTCTTTGTTCGGTACAAGTCTGAGGAAATTAAATTGCCAGCTAGATTAGTTTCCTTCATAAGACCAATAACGTCATTAAAACACTCACAGGAAATATTATACTCACTTTTAATACTTAGCATCCTCGCTGCAATGGATAATTCTGAATGTGTACTGCAACCTTCCCAAATTAGCTTTTGAGCTGAATGTAATAACTCAAAGAATTTTTGTATCTCTAAATTTGGTGGCTCTACCATATTAGACCTTAAATTATGATCTGCTACATCAAAAATAAGGTCTTCATAGGGTCTACTCATTTGATCTTCATCAAATGTTTCATAAGCTGTAGATGAACCGGCATGAGCATCTCTATGTGGCTCGTACTCGCCATGTGATGTCCAAATCCAATAATTTGAAAGAAATCCCCTACAATATAAATCAAGCTTCACATCATCGGGCTTGAGGAATGCTAGATTTTTATGCTTTGACATGAACATCTAAATATTTTATCAAACTGAAAGGAAGGCAGTTGAGATGCAACATGAATGAAAGTTTCAACTCCCTCTATAAATTCAACTATCAATCCTTTTTGGATCGGCAACAATCTGTTATACATCCAATATCTCTCTTCTTGGATAATCATTTGGACGTTGAAGTAAATGTCACCCTATATAGTTATGAAAACATTTATTAGAATACATGCATGTGCAAATGTGTTATAATTTAGGTGGATGAGTGGATTTACTCATAGTTTAATTTTCAATGAAATTGATCTCCAGAGCAAAGGGCATTAACCCAAAAAAGTTGCTATATAATATCTCTCCACCTAAACATCCTCATCTTTGTGTATGCTTTTTGTTGCTAACTAGACATTTACAAGAGGATGTATCTTTGTGTATGCTTTTTGTTGATGCTATTCTTCTAGTTGATAAGACTAGAGAGGGGAGTTGAAGGTAAACTTGAATTATGGAGGTCAACCTTAGAGTCTAAAGGTTTTCACTTAAGTGTATCTAAAACTAAATATATGGAGTGTAATTCTGGGCAACCAAGTCATTAATAAGAGTACACATTTTAGATATCTTGGATCTATTATTCAGAGTGATGGTGAAATAGATGAGGATATTATCAGCATAATTCAAGTTGGATGGTTGAAATGGAGGAATGCATCGGGCTTGTTGTGCGATAGAAAAGTCCCCCTCAAACTTAAGGGAAAATTCTATAAGATGGTGAGACATGCAATGCTTTATGGTTTTTATCAATCTCGCTCTTCCTATCTTGCTCTAACCCAAAGTCACAATCAACAAATTAGATCTACCCTAAACTAAAATAACACTTAATAAAAAAAAAATTGATCTACCCAAATGATTACAACATTAACTCTTACATTATTATCTAAATCATCCAAAATATCTCTAACACTTGCAAATGTCTACTGAGAACAAATAATCAAAGAAAAACGATAAAAAATTACCTTAAAACACGAAATCTAGGGTTGTCGGCGGCATTAGATCTGGAGTGAGTCGATGGCGGTCAGAGCTCAGAGATACGGCGTCGGCGGTCGGATTGGGGTCGGCAGTTGGAGATACTTCGTCGTCGGCAATAAACGGAAGTCGATCGCGAGCGGAGGCGACGACAGAGAGACCAAAATGAGAGAGAGAAGGAAAAAATATATATTAAATGCGCGATGAGGGTCTGTTCGTATTAGGGCATTTACCAGCGGTTTTCTGGCGATCCGGACCGCCCGCAGAAAATAACTTATTAACGGCAGTCCATACCGCCGGTTTATATTGATGTGCTGCGATTTACCGGCGGTTTATGGACCGTCGCTAGTACCGACGACTTAACGTACCAAACCTATCGGTTAGGCCGCCGTTAAAAGCCGGTGGTTAAACCGCCGGTGTTACCGGCGGTCCATAAACCGCCGGTTTGAACAGCCGGTAATAGGCATTTTTCCTGTAGTGTTCGACGACTCGCGTCTGAACTTCAGCTCGATCAATAGTCACCCACTCTCATTCACTGTGACAACCTCTCCGCGATAGCCATTGGCAAGAATCCGGTCTTTCACGCATGAACCAAACACATTGAAATCGACTACCAGTTCATTCGGCAACATATAGCGTCGGGCAACATCCTCATTTAGCACATTTCATCTGAAGAACAGGCGGCTGACATCCTCACCAAGCCTTTCTCTTGCTCTCAATTTGATTTCCTTCGTCGCAAATTAACCATTTAAACTAAGAACGATTAATTTGAGGGAGGATATTATTAGAGAAAGGATTAGATTAAGATCACGGTTTACATTGTTTACTGTACACTCTAATCACCTTAACTAGTATATATAGGCCTGTAATGCTTTGTATGTTTGAATAATACTTTTCCCTCTATTTTCTGCTTTCCTGTTTGCCCTGTCTTTCTCGTCTTCGATCGCTCTACTCTCTCATCTCCTTCATAAAAGAGACTCAATTGCCTTATTATCCCGTAATAAATGAACTCCGAAGTTAATATTTTTATTTCTTTAAGGCCAATTTTCTAAAATAAATGTACCCATTTTTTTAGATTTTTTTTATTTTATTATCTAAGAATAAAACTTTTCATGAACGAATTTTTTAATCTTTTTTCTTTGTAGGATATTTTTTAATATTTATTTAAACCACCAAGAGATCCAACATGATAAACAAAAAAAAAATTTCAAACCTCTACGCAAACATATGCATGACATAACTAGCTAGCAATGTTGATCCCTTGTTAATCTTTATAAATTAAATTTTGTTTTCTTCTTATCATTTAAAAATAGTCTAATACTGTCATTATTGGATGGTAATCTTTGGATAAGAAAAGTAGAGGATTGTGGTAGGTAGTCGACAACCAACGTAAACTTGTCAAATAATCACCCATCACAGTGATTAGATAACGGCTTGATGTTATTATTGTTGTATCATTAAAAAAAAGCCAGTTAATCAAATATACAAACATCTTACACTCAAAAATAGAACATAGAAAGATACTAACTTTATAATAACTTTATTAATGGTTAACTTCATGAATTGTCCTCATGAAAATTTGGTCCATCATGTCAAGATTTTAGCACTCATCAAGTAATTGTGAAGTTGTGTTTTAAATGTTTTAAAAATAATTGCTTCATATTATAGAAATTTATATTCTTTTTAAAAATATTAACTTTCATATTGAGCCCATTGATTGCTCTAGAGAGTCGATCATCATTTTGTATTAAACTAAACATTTTCATCATAAGCAGAACATTTTATTTAAAACATCTAAATTATACTACTACTGCCTTCTATTTTCCTCCTTTCAAGGGAGAGAGAAGAAAGGAGGCCACTCAGCTCATATTGATTTATTCAAAGGTTGTGTATGCCATGTGTGTAAATTTATTTTAATTGCCTTATGTTTTGTTTGGAAAAACATTTTTGCTTGCTTATAAAGTAGTTTTTTAGTAAATTTTTTTAAAACTATAAAGTTACTTTAAAAAACATAAAAAATTTATTCCAAATAAAATTTAGTCTTATTTTATTTTCTTTACAAAAATATAAATAGATTGTAATCAAAAATAGAATTAAAAAAAACCAAATTTATAAAATTTGGAAAATTGAAATTTGATTCAGAATGGTAAAAAGATTCTGCCACGCTTTGAGCGAATAACGGGCAACAGACAACCGAGTCTTTGTTTTAAATATTAAAAAAACAAGTGAGTCGCCGTATGAACAATTTTTTTGAAGCTTTTATAAGCTTTGGCCGGTTTTTGTTGGCCTATTTTGCTGTTTTTACCCTATTTTGATGCAATTTTGTTGAGCTTAATACACGGGCAAAGCCCAAAGTTTCCCCAAATTAAAAAAAAAAAAAAAAAATTCGCCTTTATATAGTGTCTGCGGCCATCGTTTTTAGCATATCCAACCTGGAGGGGAGCGAAACTGATCGTGACAGCTCCCGGTTTCCCCTCCCTACTCTTTATATATATAGTCCCACTGAGAAAAGGCCAAGGGATTTTCCGGCGAGGAAGAGGTGGTCTTGGCTAATACCCAGAACACTTTCCGGCGTAGTAAGTTGCTTTGCTTCTTCCTCGATCTGCCTTCTCTTGCGATGAATCAGCCTTTTGCTATGGTTGGGCTCTTTCGTCTGATGCTCTAAATGCTGTGATTTTGCCGGCGATTACATCGTCTGCAACTTTTTTTAGAGTGTTAGCATTTTCCGATCTTTTGGTTGCAATGTATTTGCACTGCATCCTTTTTTAGATTTGAGCAATGCACGCTTCCAGAAATCATAAAGGCTACCTCTCTGTTTGATTATATTTAGTGCTGATATAAATATGCCTGTTTAAAGATATGAGAAGAAAGCAATAATGAAAGTATAAGAAAGAATTTTTTTTTAATAATGAAGATTTGTACTAATTATAAATATCATTAATACTTGCCACAGCTGCTAATCAGATGTGATATTTTGAAGTGTTTTTCTTTTATGATCGTTTGTTTGCTGTACATTTGCAGTGCTTATATATAATAAATAAAATATTTTTAATAATCAGTATAAATTAAAATAATAAATATCATAAATTCCTACCATAATTATTTACCATGTGTGATATTATTGATGAGATCATATTTTGAAATGTTTTTTGTTTTTTGCTTGTTTGTTTGTCGTGTTTTTGCAATGCTTCTTCTTGAGTTCTGATTAATCTTTGCTGGATTAAATTTTGTGCTGTAATTAATATGCCTTTTTAATGATATGAGAAGAAAACAATAAGAAAAGTATATTTAATGAAATATTAGTAATAATAAAGACATGTTATAATAATAGATATAATACATTACTATTATAATTATTAACGATATGTGATAACGTCATTGACAAGATAATATTTGACTATAATAACTCCGACAGTTCGCCAATCATTTAATGCTTTTCTCATCCATCTAGCCTTTGATTCCTAGGTTCTTATTTATTTTACAGTTCAATGAAGAATTTATGATGCAAGGCTGTCATTTATTGGTTCTAGTTTCTGTTATGGATGGAAGTTTCTAGTCTTTTACTTGTTGTTAGGCCGGGGCATGGGGCAGGCGCCAGGCGGGCAGATTCGGGCAGAGCGGGCAGGTTCGATTTCTGGGTCATTTTCGGGTTGCCGGGTCAACCCGAACCCGACCCGGTTTTGCAA
Source organism: Dendrobium catenatum (assembly GCF_001605985.2). Lineage (NCBI taxonomy): Eukaryota > Viridiplantae > Streptophyta > Magnoliopsida > Asparagales > Orchidaceae > Dendrobium > Dendrobium catenatum. The sequence goes on from NW_021319803.1 coordinate 750,946, forward strand.
ACTGGTCGATTTTCCTGACCCGAACCCGACCCGCTTCGGGTTCGGGTCAACCCAAACCTGAAATTTTCAGGTCGGGTTCGGGTCGGGTTTTCGGGTCGGGTCCAATATTGACAGGTCTACTTGTTGTTATTATAACTTTCACTTTGAACCTTTCTGTTTGCAACTAATCATGAAGCTGCACACAGCGCACTTTGGCCTGTTAGTTTGAGTCTTTGTGTATTCGTTGTGTGCGTGAATTTGTCTTAAATGACCTAAATGTCCAAAAAAAAAAAATCATGAAGCTGCTGCTGCAAAAATTCCTTGTATACTATTCTTTTGTTCTTATGCGGTCATGCAGGGTGTATTCATCTTACATGATATAATGTTCACATTTATTATTAGAGGGATTTATATACATACTGTTTTATATCATGGTATTTACATATCTAACATTTAAACTTTTTATATTTTATATTTGTTATCTATAGATAACTTTAATATCAAATTTGTCACTCATATATTTCATTCCTACCAATCATATCATCCTATAAATTTTAATATTTTAGTTCTTGCACTCATATTTGATCTAAAGATGATAGTCATGAAATATTATAAATTTAGATATTAGATCCGTAAATATCATAATATAAAATATATGTATGTAAATACCCCGTTTTATTATTCAATGGTAAAAATATATTATTTTTGCGTTTGTAATTGTAGTTGCAGACTTGAAGCCATGCCTAAAAAGAGAAAGACTAAACGTGTTGTTACTGGTACTGTTGATAAAAGCCGTGAGGACCCGAAGAAGCAGGTTCAACAGGATTCTCTTAAAAATAAAGCAGAAAGTAGTAAGGGTGTTGCTCCAGCGTCGACCTCAGGATTCATCCCGACGGAGCAGCGTCAACAACAGGATTCTCTTAAAAATAAAGCAGAAAGTAGTAAGGCTGTTGCTCCAGCGTCGACCTCAGGATCCATCCCGACGGAGCAGCGTCAACAACAGGATTCTCTTAAAAATAAAGCAGAAAGTAGTAAGGCTGTTGCTCCAGCGTCGACCTCGACGGAGCAGCGTCAACGACAGGATTCTCTTCAGAATGAAGCAGAAAGTAGTAAGGCTGTTGCTCCTGCGTCGGGGAATAAAACAATGTTTTGTCTGCGCAATGGCAAATATTGTAGCATTGGTTATGAATGTGAGCTTAAGGCCAACCATTTCCTTGCAACCTTCTCTACTGACAAGGTTTTTTATCAATATAATGTGAGTAACTCTTCAGGTCAAAATTTGAATTTATAGTCTTACCATTTTATTTCTTCGCTATATATGAAATTTTGTGCTAGCTTTCACCAAATATATGCTCTCACTTGTATCGGCCAGGTTTCCATTACACCAGAAGTTTCTTCTCGTTCGGTTAACCGATCTGTCATCAGACAACTTGTAAGGATCCATAGAGTCTCCGATTTGGGAAACCGCCTTCCTGTTTATGATGGCAGGAAGATCCTTTATACTGCTGGCGAACTACCATTTAAATCTGAAGAATTTATAATTACTTTAGTTGATGAAGATGATGGTGCTGGAGCTGCTGCAAGGTTTATTTCTTCACAAGTTGCTAGCCCAGTTCTGTTGATTTTAGTTTTCCATTTTGATCTGCTGATATGCTCAATATGCCATTAATATAGGCGGGAGAGGATTTTCAAAGTTGTCATTACATTTGCTGTTAAAACCGATCTTTATCAGCTGGAAAGGTTCTTGACTAGGAAGCAAAGAGATGCTCCACAACTGCAAATTCTGGATATTGTGATGCGTCAGCTGCCCAATGAAAAGTAATTATTTTGCGCTCAAGATGAAATTATTTCTTTCACAACACTATATTATATCTAACGTTTCAAAATATTATTTGTTCTGTAAAAGCATTCGGTACTACCCTTCTGGAAGATCCTTCTACTCCCCCCTTTTTCTTCCGAGGACGAGTCTTGGTGGTGGTTTCGAAAGTTATAAAGGATTTTATCAAAGCATGAGACCTACAGAGAAGGGCTTATCACTGAATATCGGTAAAAATGCCATTTTTCAATCCGATTCATTCTTAAAATAGGTTTTTTTTTTTTTTTAAAGGACATTTAGGCCATTTAAGACAAACTCTCACACACGCTCACACACACACAATGCATATACAAAGACTTGAATTTAAGATCTCTTAGTTGGAAGCCTAAGCTCTAAACCAACAGATTAAGGTGAGCTGTTTTTAAAAATGAAACAATCATAATAGGTGAATTGGTGTTCAAAAATGGAAATAAATATAATTTTAAAATGAGCTAGTATATAATTAAATTAATGAAATTAATATAAAAACTTAATAAATTAATTTAAATTTATGTTTTTTTATTTTAAAATGTATATCAAATTTAATAATATATTTTGAATTTTTCACATGATTTTATCACTCCATGTGACTTATTTAGTCATTTGAATTAAGAAATATATATATAGAGAGAGAGAATTCAAATACATAGTGCCTCAATGATGTGGGACAAAAAAAATTAAGATGAAGTTCTCATCTTCATTATATATATAGATTGTATATTTTGCACATATTTTTTTAATTAGTGTTTATAATGTGAATACTATTTAATTTTTAGTTGATAATATTTAGGTTTTTAATCAATTTAATTTATTATTTATTTAATTTTATAATATAAAAAATAATATTTATTTATATTTAAATTGTAAATGATATAGCATAAATTTATAGATGTAATTTTATAATGTAAAATTTGTATATAATTTATAAGCATAAATTGTTTTTAAAATTATAAGAAATTATTTATTACTATAGAGGAGATTTTCCTTAAGATTTAATTAATCGTATTATATAATTTCTAATAAGTAATTTATAAATATAAAATAATAAATTTTATTTTATAAAAATTAATAATAATAAATTTTTAAATATATAATAATTAATTTAATTAATAATTAACTATAATTATATGGTACAAAATTTATAATTATATAATATTAAATTTAATTTTACAATTACAAAATAATTAATACTATTATATAATTCTACCCTAATATTTGATTCGTTATTGAAATATCAAGTTATATAAAATATCTCTTGCCACCGCAACCCCCTTTGTCTTGAACAATTATTACGTCCTTCGACCGGACGTAGAGGAACGTCCGGTCGGAGGCAAATTCCCGCAAAAAAACGAGTTGTACCGGGCAAATACCGAGCAATACCAAACAATAACGAAGAATACCATCATTTGAAGACTCAATACCGAGTTATACCGGGCTTTACCGAGCAAATACCGAGTTATACCAAAGTTGTACCGAGTTTTTTCCAGAAAAACTCGGTACAACTCGGTATTTCTCAGTACAGCTCGGTATAACTCGGTATTGGTCTTCATAGAACGGTATTCTTCATTATTATCAAATAATACCTAGTTGTACCAAGCAAATACCTAGTTTTTGGACGAGAAATTACCTCCGACCGGACGTTCCTCTACGTCCTTGCACCGAACGTAATAAAAGTTCCTTTGTCCTCTCTCAGCTAGTTAGTGCTAGCCAAAAACCACAATCGAGCTTCTCTACTCCATTTTCCTCACCAGCCTACTGCTACACACTATTGCAGCTTTCGTGCGGGCTAGCGTTGATGCCGCCACCACACAACCATTACACCTCTTGAAGCAACCTCTCTCTTTCTCCTCCTTCCATCATCTCCTCCCCAAACCACCATCGTTAAACCACCAAAATGTCACCTGCTTGGCCTCTATCCAAATGATCGGCCACCATCTTCCTTCCCTTTCCCCTACCCATTAGTCGAACTCCATGGCCAAGCTCAACCTTCCTCTCTCTAAATAGAGAAGGATATCAACCTGGATCTCTACAACTTCTCACACTGTCTTTCCTTCTCTCACTATTCTCTTCTCTATTTCCCTTACCACTCTATATCACTCTCACCCTCTCTCCCCCCTTCTTCCTCTCTTTCCTCCCCCCATTCTCTCTAAACAGAAATATTAAAAAAGTAAAACTTTTATTTTCTCCCCTCACAAAATTCCCTCTTCGTCGCATCGTTGACTAACTCATTCGCAAGGTATATTTTCGAAACCCCAAAATTAATTACCCGTTTGCGTTATGGGGAAACTTATAAACCCAAGTACACGTGGGTGTTGTTCAAATTCGGCGCGGAGATTGTCCAAAGAAGTACTTGTTCGTGTTGTTCCATTATGATAGAAAGTCGTGTTTTTTGCTCATGCAGATTATGAAGTCTCGTGCACACTTTTTGAGATCCAGTGGGATAGAAAACGTGCTTGTCGCAATGTGTCATAACATAGATCATGCACATTTTTGTAAGCATAGTAGGAAGAATTAACCCTCACTGTGGAAGGCTCTTGAAGGGTGGGATATTGAGAGGCTGCTAAAATTCAAACTAATCATACTTATATGGAACTGAACTTAAAATAATATTTATTTAAATAAAATACAATTAAATAAATTTTTTTAAAATAACGAATTTACAGGGAACTTTGAAAAACTTGCTTGCAAGCACTGAACTCTCCTATTATAATTAAGAACAATAGCAAACACCAAGAACCTACTTCACAAACTAAAATGAATTGAAAATGAATTAAATATTCTCAAAATTTATATAAAGTGGAGGCCTTTTATTGAATTCATGCAAGTACGAATTTTGTCTCAGTTAAAAGCTGTAATAATAAAAAATGAAATCTAATTCATCTTGTGTAATATAGAATGTTCTGTTAGAATGTTCGGTATCGCTTATCAAATGCTCTGCATGTCACTTGAGCATATTCATCTTTGTATTTACATAATTTGCTCTAGTATTTGTCAATGTTTGATTTGATATGTACCTTTCTTACGCAGATATTACATCAAAAGCATTCTTTGAGGCAGTGCCTGTTGTTGAATTTGTAAGAAGGCTTCTTGGAAGGAATGTTCAACGTACAAAGCTAACTGATAGAGAAATTGCTACGGTTAGTTTCCCTTCTATATTTTATATTGTTCGAATTTGACACAGTGGTAGGTATCAGTTTTTTCCTTCTATCTTTAGGAGCCATCTTTAATTTACTCTTTTCTCTTCGTTCTCTTTTTTGGAAGGCTCAGGAATTCTTCCTTAAAGAAAGTGCAAATTCATAATCATTGTACACTATAGCTTCAATTAAATTCATGTTTGTTTGGTTGCTTTTGCAGGTGAATAAATCTTTAAAAGGTGTGAAAGTGGAGGTTACACATCGTGGCAACGACCGCAGAAAATATCGTATACTTGCTTTAACGGAAAAGGCAACAAGAGACCTGTCGTATGTATCTGCCTCATTATCTGTAGAATTGTATTCCTAATTTTCGATGTATTGTTGTTGTTATGTTGTTATTTATTATGTGCATATGAATATTGTATTGTGGTTGGTGATAGTTTTTCTATGGAAGGCACGATGAAGACAGTGGTACAATATTTTCTAGACGCTTATAATATTCCTATCCAACTTCTTGGTTGGCCCTGTCTTCAAGTTGGCAATCAACAGAGGCCAATTTATCTTCCCATGGAGGTATGCTCATTTATTTATGCCTTTGTGAACACCTATTTAATTGTGTCTTGATGCTATAATGTTTCTTAATGCGGCCAGTTTTGAGGAGTTTGTGCTTAGTTTATGATGAAGTTTACATTAGATTTTTTTTTTTTTTTTTGGGCTAAAGGCTGGTGTTGACTAGCTAATATTGTTTGTCATCAGGTTTGCCGGATTGTTGAAGGACAAAGATATTCTAAGAAGTTGAATCTAGAACAATTAAAGACATTTTCAAATGCAACGTCCCAGTGCCCAGAAGCTCGTCAGAGAGCTATTATGGAGGTAAAATGACTTTTTCCTATTAAACTCTTCTTGTAAAGTACTCTTTAATTATTTTTTTCCAGGGTAGAAAGTCTTTCTGATATGGGTATTTCCTTTCTTTATTCATCCTTGTTAGTTTTATAAGACAGATTTTATCTTATAAGTATCAAATTTTGCTTGTCTAGACGGTTCGTCGTAATGAATACAATTTGGATCCATATGCCACTGAGTTTGGAATTCAAATCACTGAGACACTTACAACAGTTAAAGCACACGTTCTGCCTCCACCTATGGTATGTAAAATAAATTGATTTTTCCATATAAAACTAGTGAGAACTAAAGTAGGTTGTCTAATTGCATGCAGTGACATTTATGATAGAATATAACTAATTTTGGTCTATTGATTGAGAGCTTTAACTACTAATCAAAAGGTATTGGATTTGAGTCTTGTGTATGCGATGTGCGTGTGAATTTGACTTAATTGACATAAATGTCCCAAAAATAAAAAAAATAAAAAGATTTATGATAGACTTTTACAATTATATACAAGCTTATATAGATATTTGGTTTATACATATGTTTTGGAATAATTCATCTTCTTAAATTATTAGAAGACAAGGGAATCAAACTTGAAATTGCATGATAAAATCATAAATTATCGTATATCTTTGATGTTGATATTATTTTGAAGATATCACACTTTTCTTTTGTTTATTTATTAGTATGTTTTGGTAAAAGATTGATTGAAATTGAAAACAAAAAAACAATAGAAAATAGTTACTGGCAACTTAGTAAATAGCTGAACTAGCTAAAGCCATAGCTGAAATTATTACATTTATTTCTACAAAAGTTTCCCAAAATAATGAAGCTATAGTTGATTTTTTTTTTTTTCAAATTTTTCTGTTAATTGAAAAAACTATAAATGATTTAGATAAAACGTTCTGAATAAACACTACTCTAGATGGTTATTCACAAAGTTTCAAGTTGCTTTTAAGTTGTAATATTTATTATATTGCTGATTTTGTTGATATCATTTAATTAGTCTATGAGGTTTCATTCTTCCAATTGTGCAGCTTAAAGACGGTAGGAGGCCGAATTTCGAGCCAGGAATGGGTGAATGGAAGCAGCAGGTATTTGTTTTGTAGAGCCAATGACAAAATTCATCTTATCTATTAGTATTCTGTTGCTTGCTTATACATTTATTTTAAGTAGTTACTATGATGGAAAAGCAATAATGCATCCCATTTGTACAACAATAGCAACAACAACATCAAACCTGTTATTCCACTATATGGGGTCGGCTACATTAATATTTTTACATATTGCATGAATTATTGCCTGGATACAAGCCTTTCCATTGAGCTACATGTCTATGAGATCTTTAAAATCTACTAAAATATGTTTGTTAAACTTAAATTTTCTGATTAAATTTGGCTTTTACTAGGCTGATATTTGTACTTGGACGTTTGCAGTTTTAAATGATAATTATTCGGTGCATGTATTGGCTAAAATTTAGGTTCATTCCAGTAGATTTTTCTCTGATTATTTGAACTTTCGATTTCATCTAATGGGTAGTTAGAGTCCAATATTGGGTGATGGATATCTTTCGGGAATTTGATTGCTTTGTATTTTGTGAGAATTAACACAATAAATTTCCATGTGGAGGATTTCTATTAATGCAGTGTTTGTTTCATTTTAAGTTATTCCTGATTGATCAATTGCAACACGTATGCGAATGTAATGCTTGTGGAATCCTCAAACTAATCGTTTTTTGTTAAAATTAATTTTTTTTTATGCTAACGGCATACATGTCAATAGCGTAGTGTAGGTTATCTTATATGTTATTTTTTTTTTCAAAGCATAATTTATCGAAATAACATGTTCTACGTTGCTGTTAAAAGGCTTTATATTTATTTTTTCATTGTAGCAAATGGTAATTGGTGGGAGGGTCAAAAACTGGGCTTGCATCAGTTTTGCTCAAGATGCAGAGGAATATGGTATTCACGAGTTTTGTTATGAGCTAGCTTCTGCGTGTCGCAATTCTGGAATGGTATGTATTCTCATTTCTAGGAATCTGTAAACTTAGTTGTAGCCTTGTTATGACTATTGGAAAGGAGTTTTATAATTTTAACAATAGTTCTTTTTACTTAATTTCTTGTTATTACTGAAAAGGTGTTTCATAATTTAAACTTCTATGCAGGAATTTGATACGAAGCCTGTAATTCAACTGAAATATGCAAAACCTAATCAAGTTGAAGAAGCATTGAATGCACTTTATAGTGACGCAAAGCTTGATTTACTTATTGCAATATTGCCTGAAAATAATGGTTCTCTTTATGGTAAACAAATATTTTGCTCTCATTTTAGAAGAACCTTCTATGTGTATGTCGATTTGTTTATTATTTGCTAGATCTTTTCATTATTACGTTATTGATTTTTCTCTATGAGTTCTTTGTGTTGGTAAACACTAAGAAGGCTGAACTAATTTGGGTATCTTCGAAATGAAAATGCTTAGATTAATGCATGCCAAAACCAGCAAAGATTGTTTGGGGAATGATTATAAGAGATTGATAATAATGACTACTTACTGAAATTATGTTGTGGAAATATGAACATGGTACGTAGTTCATGCATGTAAAATGCAAAATGTGCCTATAAGGTTGGTTGATAGAATTAATATCAAGGGATTAGAAAAGAAATTAAGTACATCAAATAGTTGCAAAGCTATTAGGTCATGTTAAGAGAGGTGCATAAAATAAAACCATAAATAGGTACGTATGATAATGCTCTTTATGATGATGAATTTTTTTTTTTTTTTTGGTATATGAATGAGATTTTTAAATTGCACTTTTTGCCTTGTAATAGGGAATCTAAAGCGTATATGCGAGACTCAAATTGGGTTAGTTTCACAATGTTGTTTAGTCAAATATGTTTTTAAGAGAAGCCGAGCTTACCTTGCCAATGTTGCTTTGAAAATTAATGTGAAGGTTGGTATTTTGATTTTCTGTAGCTTGTGTGCTTTGCCATATTTACCTATAATTTGTGACAAGTTAATTGCGATTTATAGGTTGGAGGAACGAACACTGAGCTTGGTGATAATTTGCCAAAATTCTTGCCTGTGGTCGGAGATGAGGCCACAATTATATTTGGTGCAGATGTGACTCATCCTCAGCCTGGGGATGTCTCAAGCCCTTCAATTGCTGCTGTAAGTTTGATCCACTTATTGTGGATCTTTTTTTTTTTAAACGTTATTTGTGGCCCTTTCGTTCTGAATTGCCAGTTATTATATATTATTCGACATATGGCAGGTTGTTGCTTCTCAGAACTGGCCAAATATAACCAAATATGCTGCACGGGTTTCTGCTCAGGCCCATCGTAAGGAGCTGATTGAGAACTTACAGATTGGTTCTGGTGGCATGATCAAGTGCGTTCTCTATTAAGTTTTCTCTTACATCTGACATTTTTGTGAAAAATATCATATTGACGTTTTTTTTCCAGGGAGTTAATTCAATCATTTTATACAGCTACAAAGAAAAAGCCTGAGCGGATAATATTTTACAGGTCTGATTTTGCTTTAGAGTTCTGTTATATTTAATTGTGTTTTATGTTGCCTTATTTCTTGTGCTTTTTTGGATGCAGGGATGGTGTTAGCGAGGGACAGTTCCTTCAAGTTTTGGAGCATGAATATATTGCAATTCGTAACGTACGTGCATGCACATTATTTTTTTAATGCTTTATCTTTGTGTTATTAATGCCATGATTGTTTTTTTTTTTTTTTTTTCATTTGTGTTGTGTTTTACCAATATGTGATTTATGCACTGCACCACAGGCTTGTGCCTCGTTCCATCTTGATTATCGACCAAAGATTACCTTTGTGATTGTTCAGAAAAGGCATCATACCAGGCTGTTTGCAAACAACCATTTAGGCATTGAGTCAGTAGATGGGAAAGGAAACATCCTTCCAGGTTTGTAAAGATTTACAATAAATACGTGATATGTTTTTTGCTTTGTTATTTTCTGTGTATTTAATGCTTGCCTTTTCAAATATTCCTCCATTATAAGTGTTTTTCATTGTTCTTTTTTTCTTGATTTGAATGATCGCAGGGACTGTGGTTGATTCAGATATCTGTCATCCATTTGAGTTTGATTTCTACCTATGTAGTCATGCTGGAATCAAGGTATGCAGCTCCTCTTTTGCTCTTATATTTAAACTTTATTACTTTGTGTTATAACTGGCAATGCAATGTGCTTTCAGGGGACTAGCCGGCCAACACATTATCATGTTTTAGTGGATGAAAACAATTTCTCTCCTAATGACCTGCAAACACTTACATATAACTTATGCTACACGTAATAGGATACGCTTCTTATTTCCCCCTTTTTTGGTTATTCCTTCTTGATGCTATTATAGTTAATTTGCTACATATCTATCTTTTCTCCTTGCAGATATGCAAGGTGCACAAGATCAGTATCAATTGGTAATATTTATTTCCTTTTTCATTCAATTATGAGAAATCTGTTAACTCGATTTATGAGGGATGTAAGTTTATTCTGTTAACTGACTCAATGTTTTGACAGTGCCGCCTGCATACTACGCTCATCTTGCTGCTTCCAGGGCAAGGTTTTATTTGAATCCCATGACATCTGAAAATGCTTCACAGCCAAGAGCTGCAGCTGCAAATGAGGCACCCAACACTAGTGAAGATAGAGATCGTGCTGTCACGCCTCTTCCTGCTATCAAGGAGAATGTTAAGAATGTGATGTTCTACTGTTGAGTTCTGCAGTGCTGTCAGGGCCCTCTTCCTGCTCGCGAGGATAATGTTGAGGAAGTGATGTTCTATTGCTGATTTCTGCGTTCCTGCATTTCATGTTCTTTTTACTGCTGCGTCCATGTTGTTATTGAGTCTTCAACTGAAAGAGTTGACCAGGGAAATGTTTGTTCTAAGTTTCTTTCAAATTTGATTGACTTGGGGTTTCAATAAACTTTTACCAGAAATTGGATGGATACTTTATGCATTTTTTATATTAACACCTTTGAAATAAATAAATATTTTCATTTTATTTTATTTATTATTGTGTTAGTACAATTCTGTTTATATAAAGACAACAAATGAGCACTATAATGTTCATATTGGCATGTTGGTTGGGAACTTAGGCTACCAACTAAGAGGTTTTAGATTTGAATCTTGTATATGCGATTTGTGTGTGAGTCTGCTTTAATTAGCCTAACCTAAAAAAAAAAACAAACAGACTAATGAGCACTATAAAAATGATACAATAAAAATATTTTCAATAATAGTAAATATATATTATAATGATAAATAATATAATTGTTTATTCAAAGATTTTCATCTTTACCCTTATGGCCTTATCCAAAAGATAGAAAAAAGTATAACAAGGGTTTAATTAATAAGTTTAAACAATATAAAGTCACAATATTAATTTCCTTGAAATATACGAACTTATTTTCACATTTATGCATTTTTTGTGTAGTTTCATAGATTTCTAGAACAAGATAGAGTTTTACTTTCATTCACCCATTGCATAGATATTTCATATTATCATTTGTACAAAAATAACATGTTACACTTGCTATTTTAAAATAAATTTCATTTTATGAGTGTAATATGAAATCATATGCAGAAAGACATGCATGTCCCGATATCTGTTTATAATACTCCACTTTCATTTGTTCCTCCCATAGTCTACCTTCACTAGGTAAAGATGACTCTCATGTTATTACTCCACTTCGACTTATATCTCACTTAATCCTCCAGCACAAGCATAAAGTAGATGGGTCAAAATCAGAAATAGAGTAGAACAGAGCAAAATAGAATAGAAAGCTAGGCCTGTCAAATAAAGTTTTATTGTTCACTTCACAAGTTTGTCACTTACAAACATCTGTGAGATGATCTTTAATATGCACAAGATGCTAACATAATGATGAAAGTTGGTATACCATAATACAAAAGGTGTTTCATATGCATACTACTTAGATTTTTCCAACTTCCACCGCTTAAAAAAAAATTCTAAAATTAATAAAAGTAAAACCAACTGTTAAAATTTTTAACTCTTATACACAAAATGTTTAGAATAGAGTATTTTACAATACAATAAAAGGTAGAATGTATCAGAAATCAATATCATAAAATACCAATGAGTAGGGAACATGTTTTAGTAATATAGATCTTTAAGGCAAGTAGGCAAAGTAAAAAGAGGCACGATCTCTTACTTTTCATCACGATTGCAAATTTGATTTTCTCAATAATTATATGATCATTAAGGGTCGTTCCTCTGAAGATATGATTGTTCCTCTCTTATCAAATATATTAAGTTGTAATATGAGTTACCAAAAGAAAATATTTTCTACTATATTTTCAAGATTGAGGGCTCCAAAAATTCAGCCCCGGCCTCCCCGCCGAGCGTTTCTTTTGTATTCGGCGAGGGAGTTTTAACGGAGTAAGTTCCGGGGTAAATTTTGGAAGGCAGATGGGTTTGTAGATAAGACACTACCCAGAGATTTCGCCCTTATTTTGTGAGGACTTTATGATCTGAGTTCTGGTTTCCTATAGGCGCAAGCCCCTATAGTTAATTACCCCTCCCGATCATGAGAGAGAACTTTCGATTAAGGCTAGTCGTCAATCAGATACGTAGAGATACGTGTTATCTGGCATATAGTAGTAGCATAGGTCTGGATATTTGGAATTTGAAGGGTTTGAATTTGGAAAGGTTTGATATTTAAAATGAGAAATTTCACCATCTCACACTTAAAGCGGATGGTGGGGGAACGGATGATAGACCCGATCAAGATCCCATGGTTCCGTCGTCCCAGGCCATCGTGGTCCCTGGTCTACTTAGTCAGAGGAGGTAGTCGACCCAACCTGACAGAAGGATCCTTGTCGGCAGCCATGGGTTGCTTCGTCCAAGGGTACCTTGTAGACCGGGGTTGAATATTTGCCTAAGGGGACAAATTTGAATCCACCTTAGCTAATAGAGGGCTTTATGCCTTATCGACCATACCCTATTGATTCATATCTCAAGGATTTGATGCCACTAAGGAGCGTATTGGCTCTGGCCATAACCGGTATTTTGTGGTGCCATTTGGCGGCAAAATCACTCAGTTCAGAGGGCCCCGAGTCATAACCATTTATCCTGCGGTGCCATTTGACGGCAAACAGCCAGTTAGAGGATGCATATCACGTCCTTATTGGCAGGAGATTGTTTGAGAATGGATCATAGTGATATTTTCGACTAGGCATTTGGCTTTTTGTGAGCTGAAGTAGTTTTTAATTTGTTCACCTAGGCAAACTGTTGCGGGGGGGGGGAGGATGAATTTTTCTTTAAGTGATTGATGGTTGATTTCAAATTTAAATATTTTGGAATTTGGGATTTTGAAATTTTGGGAGGCATTTGAAAATGCTTGAAATTAACCCATCCGGTTGAGATATTCAATCAACGCGGTCATCATCGGGGTGTTTGAGGTCATTTCCATTTGTTGATTGAACCCTGTCAACTCGACCAAGCTATTGGTCGAGGATCGGGTTTTTCATAGACTTTATGCATTTATTCATGAATTTTTATTTGTTGAAGGCCTTGAAGGATGAATATGAATGTATAAAATAAATATTTCGGTCCACTTCATGACCGCATATTTATCCAAGAGTTTTAACCTTGTCTACTCCTATTTAATCTGCTTAGGAGGATCGGATTTCGTAGGCTTCCTATCTTTGTTTAATGAATTCTTTTGATTGTAGGCCTTGAAGGCCCAATATGAATGTATTGAAACAAATACATCGGTTCCCACAACCATGTGTTTGTTTGAAGGTTTGAACCATGTCGACTTCTATTGATCCGTATAGAAGGATCAGGTTCGAACTTGAATTCACTTATCGGCCCGCGCAGCATCCCTAGACGTCACGTGTGTACCAATAAGACGCTCGTCGGGGCCTATGCGGATGTTCGATTGTATACCCCTTTAGTGTACCTATGTGCATACAATTTATAGTGCACGTGTAGGGGTACTTTGAAATAGTTATAGTTGTGCATGCAGCTGTCATTTGAATGCAGACAACTCTTCATTTAGGAGTTTATACACGCCTTATGTCTGCTTGTATGAATGTTACAGATCCGATGGCATTGCGTTGTGATGTTGACTCCCCCTATCTCATTCACCGAGGAGGGTCTTTCTGAACTTTGGAGTCAATGAGTGCTGATTTGGGGAGAACTCCTTTTAGGATCTTCAGTGTAGTAGGCTTGTTATTTTCGGTATTTGTGAGTACCAGAGCTGTTTTCTTCTTAAATATAGAACTAAGAAGAGACTTTGGAACACCATGAAATTTCGTTCTAATTTGTTCAAACATTTACCTATCTTTCAGAGAGTGTCTTTTCGTACATAGAGTTGCCTTTGTACTCAACGCTCTTGTAGATCTTAGTTATCGTCGTTGTAGATAATATCCATACTTGTGTCCACAATGATTCATTGTACTTACAATACACTGTTGTTATCCACAAGTATCCATTTGCAGGGGACCATCGTATCCCCTACGATCTCCTGAAGGTATTTGTAGAAGACCCATTGTTTCCTAAATCATGCCCACCTATCACCAATCTCAGGTGGGCATTGATTGTACTCATTTGTAGATTGTACTTGTTTGCAAGGACGAGTCTTCCACTATTAGTTGATAGTTCTGCCTTCTTCAATTAACAGGCACATGCAGGCATTGTCGTAGGATTTCATTCATTGAGGTCTTGTAACATGCTTTGTGTCACTTTTGACCGTACGAGTGCTCTTGTAATTTGAATTTCCTCGTGTATGATTCAAGTTTTGTTCTTTGCATATGTTTGAGTCTGAGTTAAGTCTCATTTAGACTCGGGTTCATCGAGTCTACAACTCCCACTTGATCTTGTATAGCACGAAATCAAGAACGGATTCAAGTTCTTTGGCCGGATCAAGTGCATTCAAGCTCAAGCTTTGGTTCAATTCAAGTACTCATTCAAGTTCAAATTGATTGTCTAGGATCCTCTGAAGTTCTTTGCAAGTTCATTTTCATGTTCACTTTTGGTTCAAGGTTTTCTGGAGTCTTTGCAGATTCATTTTCACGTTCAAATTAATTTGAACCCAGCTCTAATTTGATTTGATTTTATTTGAGTTTGACCTTTAGAAATCATTTAAATTTTGTTCAGATTCAGGTCCACAAGTCCACTGTTAATCGTACAGGTCCTCTGCTCATTTTAGTTCAAGTTATGTGTATTTCTGTTCAAGTACTAGTCTCCTGCATTGTTGTTCAATGAGGTCTTCGAATTGTTCAAGTCTTTGTACATTTCAGTGAAAATTTTGGCAGCACCCCGGTATATCCCCCGTTTGGGGGAAATGTAGGGGAGCTGGGCCTTCCCACCACGCTACTTGAGCATGTATGGTCGGTGTCCTTAGACATCGCGACCGTATAAATTTTCATCCCACCACGTTACAAGAGCGTGTATGGGGCCTTCAGCAATACCCGTACCAGAACACCAGTAGCTTCCCCACCACGTTACAAGAGTGTGTATAGGGCTTACCCACCTCACCGTATGCTTCACAACGGGCTCCCTCCTACCGTGCTACAAGAGCGCGTATAGGTGGTTCTCCGATTTGCTACAAATGCCGAGAATATGATTTGGAACATCATACCTTTGCGTAGTAGTCGTTGGCATCGATGTTGGGGTTGAGGACCGTCCCCACCAAGCTACATGAGCGTGTATAGGACTTACCCGCCTCGTCGCACATGTCGCACCTCAGGATTCTAGGAGGATTCTAGAATTTAAATTAATTTGGAAATTAAATTGATTTAGGGTCAAGAGTAGTCCAAGTGACCTCATACAAAAATGAGGTCAACATCGGGATGGTGGATTTACAGGATTTGGCCGGAGTAGTAGCGTGCAAAAGGGAGAAGGTTACCTTCCACGGCGAGCTCCAATCGCTGTTTCTAATCAAAATGTCGTGGGTTCCGATTCAACATGAAGGGAGTCATCGAAGGGCAGAGTCGAACGGCAATGACAGAGCCTAAGAAGAAATAGAAATGGAGAGAGAGTTGCCTTCACCGCCCGCAAGATCCTGTGGTTGCTTTCGATTGAAATGGCCTAACTTCCAATCCCACAAGAATAAAAAGTCATCGAAGGGAGCAGTGGATTTACGAGATCTGGCCGAAGTAGGGCGCAATGGGGAGAAAGTTACTTCACAGCCAACGAGCTCACGTTATTACTTTCGATCTTAATGTCGTAACTTCCAATCCCGCAGGTAGGTAAAGTTATCGGCGAAGCAAAGTCAAACAGCAACGATGGAGCCGGAGAAGCAATACGAAAGGGAGAATGTTATCTTTACAGCCGCGAGCTTCCGTTGTTATTTCCGTCAAAATGGCGTAACTTCCTACCCATTAGAAAGGGAATGTCAGACGAGCGAAGTCGAATGGCACAAAGGTATCGGAGAAGCAACGAGAGCGAAAGGGAGTAACCTCATAGCCGGCGAACTCTGTTCTTGCACCCGATCAAAATGTTGTAACTTTCGATCTGACCTGGAAGAAGAGAGAGAGAGAGCGATAGATGGAGAGCGAGAATGAGAGAAAGAGAGCGGGAGAGCCAGCGATCGGAGAGGCAAAACCCAAGGCTTCTCATTTCGTTCAGCTTTAACGACGCGAGGTAGGGCCGAGTCTGTAGAAGAGATCATGGGAGAAGGGACGTCGACGTGCGAGGTATGGTGCCGAACAGGTAAAACAATTTGATTTCCTTCTTTTTTTGTTTTTATTTCAAAAACAGGTCAACAAATGTCCCCCAACAAATGTGGTAGGCGTCTGGAGCGGACCACGTTTGTTGTATGCTGATTGACCCTGTGGATTTTTAGATATTTGTTCTAGATGTCACACTAGGGCTCTCATTTAGTGGATCTCCAAAAATCTATTTGGATGTCACACTAATCTTTTTCTTCTCGACTCTATTAGAGCTATCCATAGATGGTTGATATATTATATTTGTAGATTGATGCTAGTGGATAGCATATGCTGAAGATTCTTCAGTCATCTGGTTGTATCTTGATAGAATTTTAAATATTTATTTGGTGAAGGGTTGTTTGATTTGTCTTTACTAACTTGTCAGAAGATTTGTATGCCTTCTTCCCTTTACTTCTAGCTTTGGCGGGCTTGATGAAGGGATAGATGTCGGTGACCTAAATTCTTAGATTTGTATTAGGCCGATGGCGAAAAGTCATCGGTCTAGAACTTTGTGCATAACGAACTTGTTAATGACGAAATCCACTTAGTTCATCCTTAGGCTTCTCACGAAGTTTGGGATAATTTTCTTCGGTCCTTTGCTTTGTGCTTTGGCGGACTTGTTGAAGAAGAAATTCCTTCGATCCTTGTTGTATGCTTTATGGATTTGTTGAAGGATTTGCAGGTTTTAGATTTAGTTGATAGTACCGAGCGTAGGTAGTATCTTGATCCTTAACCACTTGAGGAGACTTTAATCTGAGTCAGTTGAGTTCATCAAATCAGGAGAACTGGGATTTGACAGCTCTTCGTCCTCTAGTTGTTGAGATAAGGGTTCCTCTACTACGGCCTTTCTTATGGCTTGTTGAGTAGATGGAGCTGCCAGCGATCCTGCCATATTTGGACTTGTTTAATCGGACCTCTTACACCCATTTAGGCCTCAGACTTGAGTTATGGGAATTGTGCTTCCCAATGCTGATTTTACTGAAGTTGGCCAATATGGAGTCATCTTTCGTGGTTTTAGATTTTGGAGCCTACGAATATTCAGTAGTTGCTCGAGACTCATTCTTCCACAGGAACTTTGATTCTCTAATTATTTAGGAGAATTTAGTAGACTACGATCACTTGAACTGGTCGAGTCAAATCTGCCTTTGTTCTTCCTACAGTCCCTGTTGCGGGTTGATGAAATGGGGGTTCTACTACTATGGCCATTCTTATGGCTTGTTGAGTAGATGGAGCTGCCAGCAATCCGGCCATATTTAAGCTTGTTGGATCCGACCTCTTACACCCATTCGAATCTTAAGCTTCAGGCTGTCGAAAGACTTCAAGCTTTTCTGGCTCAATTTATAGGAGTGTGTAGTTATGAAAGTCTCTTTCTTGACCTTTGAGTCTTGGTTTATTGGAGAAGGTATTGTCTCGATCTTTGAGAGATCACTAGCATAGGCTTTAAAAGAAAAACATCGGTGTTCTTTAGCATAAAGTAACATTTAAATTGATAATTTTAAATATTTTTTCGGGGATCTCGACATGCAGCGCAATGTCGAACCGAATAAATATTTAAAATGCCCCTGTCTTGTAGGGAAATTTTGGAGCATAATAGAATTAAAATCTTGGGATTTAAAATATTTGTTTGGGGATCTCAACACGCAGCGTGATGTCGACCCGAACAAATTTTTAAAATGCCCCCAATCTGATGGGGAATTTTGAAATGTGTTCTCATGACATAAAAGAATTTCAAAATATGAAATTTGTATGCTAACAATAATGTATGAAAACATAACACATTAAGCACATAATTTCATGCGTAGTATTTCTTCAGGTAGCGGCCATTGATCGGCGGCATGGCCCTCTGACCATTCAGATCGATGAGTTGATAAGCTCCTCCTTGAAATACTTTCTCGATGATGAAAGGTCCTTCCCAGTTGGATACGAATTTACCACCAATTTTTCGGTGTGGGATGATTGGCCTTCTCTGCACCAGGATTAATTCCCCTTCTTGAAATGATTGAGGACGCACCATTCGATCAAATGATTTCACCATCCTTGCTCGATAGATCTCCAAGTTCTGCTGAGCTTGCAACCTGATTTCATCGAGCGCATCGAGTTCTTCTATTCTTAACTGAGCATTTTGTTCTTGAGTTATCTCATTCTGGATAGTAACTCGAAGGGATGAGAGTTCAACTTCTAGTGGCAACACCGCTTCAACTCCGAACACCAAAGAAAATGAGTGGCTTTGGTTGGTGTTTTATAAGTCGTACGATACGCCCACAACACCTCTGCCATTTTCGTATGTCATTCTCTTTTATTCTTTCTGAGAATCTTTTTTAGCAATTTCACCAGCGTCTTGTTGAAAGCTTCTGCCAGGCCATTTGCTCTTGGATAGTATATGGATGAATATCGCTAATCGATTGTATGTTGATCAACGAACTTATAAATTTTTTTACTTTTAAATACAGTTTCATTGTCTGAGATTATGCGGCGTGGTACTCCAAATCTATAAATAATATTATGGGTAAAGAAATTGATTACATGCTTAGATGTGACTTCTTTGAATGGAACTGCTTCTGCCCACTTTGAGAAGTAGTTTGTTGCTGTCAAGTTGAAGCGGTGTCCTGCTGATGACGGCGGATCTATCGGCCCGATAACATCAGTACCTCAACATTTAAATGGCCAAGATGCTATTATAGGGTGTAGCGGATTTGACGGTTGATGTATAACTTCACCGTGAATCTGGCACTCATGACACCTCTTAGCATGATCAATACAGTCTTTTACCATTCTTGGCCAATAGTAGCCCATTCTTTTAATTTTAACCGCCATCTTGAGACCTGACTGGTGCGCTCCACAAAGTCCTTCATGAACTTCTTTCACCACTTTATCAACTTCTCGAGTCCCTAGGCATCTTAACCACATTTGATCGAAAGCAAATCGATACAATGTGTTGTTAACAAATGCATATCGTAGTGCTCTCTTTCTGATTTGTGCAGCTAGTGATTTGTCTGTTGGCAATTTACTTTATTTGAATTAATCAATTAAAGGCAGTCTCCAGTCATTTTCTTCTTCAACATCTAGGCAATGCCACCATGATTCCGTAGCTTGACTAGCCTTAAGTCTTTTCTTAGGAACTTGATGTTCTTCTAGTTGGTCTTCAAGATCATCTGGTTGGGGATGTTGATGATCAATCGGGGTTGCATCCTGCTGGCTTGAACTCGGTATTCCCTCTACCTGCGGGAATTGTAATAGTGCTGGCTCTAGGATCCGCTGATTGTGCACCATAATTATTATAGGCCATTCATCATCCATATTCGCCAGTTCTTTAGCCAATTTGACAAGAGAATCAGCTTTGCCATTTTATCCTCAAGGAACATGAGTTAATTTGACAAATGGAATTTGCTTCATAAGCTCAAGAACTCGCCGATGATAATAGGCCAACTCGAACTTGGTGATTTTGTAAACTCCTAATTATGCCTCCCTCGGGTGCTACAAAATTGATTCAAATTCCGGCTTGAGTTTTTTCTAGATTTGGAGGCCGAGCACGTTTAATTGACGATGCTCCATCAAAGTACATTTCCCATACTCGTAGCATCTCCTCTTCTTCAACATTCATGATCTGCTCGTCAGGTAGATCATCGTTCAGCGGTGAATCTACAGGGATAGGGTGTGCAGCGCGAAAATCTGCCAACACCTGCCCTTTTATTGCCTTTTGAGGGACATATGTGATATCAAATTGCAACAATATCACTTCCCACCTTGCTAAATGACCTGTCAACACCATTCTTGTCATCAAGAACTTCAGTAGATCGATCTTTGATATCAAGATGATTTTGTGAGATAGCATATAGTGGCGGAGCTTCTGAACTGCGAAAATCAGGGCCAAGCAAAGCTTCTCAATTGGAGAATAGCATATTTCTGCACCTATTAACCTCTAGATGATGTAATAGAGTGCGTTCTCCTTGCCTTCTTCATTATGCTGGGCCAATAATGCTCTGAGGGACTCTTCTAGTGCCGCCGTGTACAGTACTATAAGAGGCTTCATCGGGATTGGCGTTGAGAGAATAGGAGGATCTAACAAATATCTTTTAATGCTGTCAAAACCTTCTTGGCACTCTTCATCCCATTTGAATCGGACATCTTTCTTCATTAGCTTTGAAAATGACTGGCACCTACCCGACATATTTGATATAAATCGCCAAATGAAAGCCAACTGCCCTTGTAAGGAGCGGAGTTGTCGAAGGCTCTTTGGAGGTGGCATCTCCATGATTGTTTTGATCTTATTGGGATCGACTTTAATTCCTCGATGTCGAACAACGTATCCCAGAAATTTCCTTAAGTATAACCCAAATGCACACTTGAGAGGGTTCTTCTTCAGATTATACTTTCTAATCCTCTCAAACACGATCCTCAAGTCATCAAGGTGATCTTTTCGGCCCAAGCTCTTAATGACCAAGTCATCTACATAGCATTCAACCTTTTGATGAATCAAGTTATCAAATATACGAGTCATCGCCCGCTGATAGGTGGCACCGGCATTCTTTAGGCCAAAGGGCATAACCGTATAGAAGTAATTGCCAATAGGTATTCTGAACGATGTATGTTTTTCATCTTCATGCACCATTTTAATTTGGTTGTAGCCCGATGATCCATCCATGAAGGAGAACATATCATAGTTGGAAGTGTTGTCAACTAGAAACTCATCTTTCGGGTACGCCTTATTGAGATCCCTGAAATCGATGCAGATACAAATCTGACAATTCTTCTTCTTTACAGGGACGATATTGTCAATCCAATCGGCATACTTTTCTTCTCGGACGAAGCCCGCTTCTATGAGCTTCTTTATTTCTGCAATCACCTGCTCTTCAATCTCCAATCTCATTCTCCTTAGAGCTTGCTTGATGGGTACTACATTAGGCTTGATGGCTAATCTATGAACTGCCACATCAGGGGATAAGCTAGGCATCTCAGTATATGTCCAATCAAAGTAGTCACTGAATTCACATAGTAGCTCTTTTATTTTTTATACTTGATCTTCTGGTAGAAGAGAGCTAATGAAGATTAGGCGAGGGTCTTCCTCAATTCCCATATTGACTTCTTTTAGCTCGTCCATCGTGGTAGCTTTTCCACCATCTTCCAGTTCTTCTGGTGCAGGCTCGGCTTCAACTAGTTGATCATCATAAGCATCAGCTTCATAAATCTTATCAGCGCCATCATCATCGGATTCAATTTCCATGCATGTGATTGTCCGAAAAATCTCTTTCCAGAGGAATTTTCGTTTAATGAATCCAATGCCTTTATATGCATCTATATCTTTTCTTCGTAATGGATGTGAATTTCTTCCATACCAGAGACCCAAGCTTGTACGAAGCTGTCATTTGGTGGTAGGAATGTTGATTTTCCTTCGTAGCATTCTTTGAATATTCTTGATATTAAATTTGGGTAGCCTCATAGGAAATAATTCCTCGGAGTCGAGGAGCATACAACACCAATCATTATTCTCCTCTTCGCGTACTACCGTGGAATATAATATATTCCCTAGTGCAGTCCCTTTATTCGGAGGAGGCAGATAAAGAGTGGAGAGTTCTTCAATCTTATGCACCTTGCATGGAATGATTTCTTTGAAGTATTGTAGGGGGATCCTCGTGTCTACAAGTACATAATCTGAAATTAACAGACTACCTATCCTTCTAGAAAACACACTCTGCAACGTGTCATAGTCATAATCATCATTTGAGTATTCAACCTCCCTACTCCATTTGGATGCAGATTGGCCGACTTTTCTAGATTTTGTAGGGACGACATCAGTTTCATCACTGTCATTCCCAAGGTGAGGCACGTGTTTCTTTTCTTTTAAATTGGTTGGTGATTTAGGAAGAGTCAGCATCGCCTTCTTCCTCCCTGCATGCTTCTTCTCACCTTCTGGCTTGGGTTTCTTTACAGCCTTTGAATTTGATGCCTTAGCCTCAAGGGAACTCGAAGGCTTTTGCTTTTTTGGCATGAAATAACTAGCATCTTCATAAAATGTTATTTCATGTACTGCAAAGGGCTGAATATCACCATAAATTTTGAATTCTTCTCCTTCTCTGAGATACTTCATGCACTGGTGTAATGTTGAAGGGATAACGTCGTATTCATGCAGCCAGGGGCGACCCAATAACATCTTGAACGAAGTGTCCGCATCAATTACATGGAATTTGGCTTTCGTATGGAGTTCCTCAAATACAAGAGGAAGTATAAACGAACCAAGAGTTTTTAGCCCTTTCTTGTTGAAGCCGTGTACCATCAACTTGTATTGCCCAAGATGTTTCACATCAAGGCACAACGATCTCAATGCTTTCAAGCTCATGAGATTTACAGAAGATTCGAGATCGATCAAAATCCGACTGATTATCATACCATCGCTCTCCACTGTAACATACAAAGGGCGATTGTGATCTGCCATCCCAAGCATCATATCATCCTCAGCAAAGGTGATGAGGGGCTCATTTCGAGCTTGCAAGAATTCCGTCAAGTTGCGTTCAGCAAAATATGCTTCATATTTTTCAGGGTCTTTGAGAGCTTGGATCAAAGTCTCCTGAAGGTCTTTAGACATCAGTAAGGCATTATAAATGCTGAGTTGTGCTGGGATCTTCCTCAAGTGGGATAAGATATTATAATCTACCCCCTTAGCTGAAGTCTCTTTCTTCTTGGAGTCTTCGGGGATAATATGTTCATTGATAATTATCTCCTTTCCCTTATCTTTGTTAGGATCTTCTTTCTTTAGTGGAGGTGGCAGTACTTTGCCACTTCTCAACTACACTTGGACCACCTCATCTGATTTAGACTTATTTGATGAAGCATTCTCTTCAGAGTCAGCCATTGTCGCATCTGGGAATCCACCCGTAGACTCAGAATCATCTTCCAGCTTCACCTGCTCCATTTGCGATGCTATGCTTGGGTATGAATTTCATCATCCAGAAAACATAGATCATCTGAACTGAATTCTATTGATGACACCATCAGACAGAATTCAGGGGCCGCTTCTTCAGCATATTTCTCCATTTTTGCTATTTTTAATGTTGCTGAGATGACTCAGCATATCTCCGTAAGAAGAGATTCGTCCTCAGTTTCTTCTGTTTCATCTATTTTGAGCTCTTTCATGAAACCACAGAGCTTAATAGGCTTCCTGGTAGTCTGGTAATATTCACCCAAACTATCAATAACTTTTTGAGTTGTAATCTTCTTTGCCTCAGACTTCTTCAATTTAGATTTCTTCTTGGAAGACTTTGACTTTCCAAATTTTGATGAGCTAGCTTGGCCAAATTGTTGTTAGAGGTGGATGACTGTGATGCAGGAAACTACTTTAAATTTAGTACTGGCTCAGTAGGAGACTTCCACTTGACACCCAGAACTCCTTCCAGCTATTTCAACATCTTGGTTGTCTTCTTAGAGACCACAGTCTCCCATTATTCCTCTTAGACATATTCTTTTATTGTTGTTTCTTTAAGAGGGAGTACGGAAGAGAACATGACTACCCGGGTGGATTCATTTCTAGGACAAACTAACACATTATCTGATAATGTCAATTCTCTCATTTTATACTTCTTCTCTAGCCAATCCTTAAAGACATAAGTATCCTCAATTGAATGGCTAATTACCCGATGATATGGGCAATAATTTGGGTCGCCACTTTGTTTGGACTCTTCAGGTCTTTTGCATTCTGGCAATTTCAGACCGTTCTTAAGTGCTTGTCGGAACAGTTTAGCAACACTCTCCCTCTTGAATGAATATTCTTTATTCATTTTCTCCTTGAGGGAAGTGAATGTTCTATCACCATTTCCCGTAGTTTGCCTCTAACGCTGTCCTCCACCGGGAAAGGCTCCAGGTTTGTCATTTCCTCCAAGAACTAATTTTGGTTGAGGATTTGGATTGCAAGCCAATTTTGATTTTTCTTCATACTCCATAGACTGCTTTCCTTTATCCACATTATATACTACCTTTTTATCTTTATCAGGTCTAGGAGAGAATGCGGAGTAAACATCATTTCTCCTAGCATCAGGTGCCTTAGCCTTTTTGGATCTATCAGGGAGGCTTTCAGATTTTGATAAGTTCAACTTTTCAAAATTTGTCACCCTATCCAACAGATCTTAAAAAGTAGTAATTGAAGCCATGCATAAGAAGGGTTGCATTTTATCATAAATATTTCTCATTAGCAGTTGAACTGCATGTTCTTCCTCTAGTTGCTGCTCGCACTTCATACTGAGATTGCGCCAGCGTGTTATATATTTCGTTACTAACTCATCTTTTCTCCTTTTATCTTGGGCAAGATCAGATATAGTAGTCTTCTTTATTGTACTGGCAAATCTTTTCACGAACAAGGCCTCTAACTCGGCAAAGGTCTTTAGTGAATCATTTGGCAGCTCGGCATACCATTTAAAAGCAGTTCCACTCAAGCTGCTTACGAATTGCCTGACTAACAGAGCATCATTACCCCCCGTGTTTCCATAGGTAGCTTTGAATTGTGCGAGATGTTGCTTTGGATTTTTATTGCCATCAAAGATGTTGAACTTCGGTACATAGTATCCCTTTGGATATGACACCTGATCTTACTCATCAAAGTACGGGCGACCTTTTCCTACCAATTTCTCTACCTGTTCAGCTGCTATAATGGCCTTGATATTTTCACTAATTAAGCCTTCCAGTTGTGATGCAGTTACAGGTTCAGAGGTTCTTACCACATTTAGTGGAGTACGTTGGCGGGTTGGATTATCAGTTTCTTTTCCACCTTCAAGTACACCTTTCACTCCTAAGGCTTGAGGCACTTGAGGGTTTTGAGAATTAGCAGCTTGGTTGACCGGCTGAGTCAGTGCAGGACCCACAGAAGTGGTCTTCTGCATCATCTCCATCATAGCTGTCATCTGATTCATCATCTCAGTCATTTTATCATTTAACTGAGAGAATTATCTATCTTTCTTCCGCATTTGTCACCTCATTTAATTTCTCATTTCAGCGAGTGTGATGTCTTCGCTAGCGAAGGGGTTTTCTCTGAGCTCTTCTTCTTCCTCATCTCCTTCTTCTGAGGAGCGAGCACTTCAGCTGGCAATAGATCTAGCCCTGTGGCGACGTCGATAAACACTTACGCATGGCTATGATTGTTGGTCATCTTCATCACCATTATCATCGTCAATATCAATATGGCTGACCATATGAACCACCTTGATTTCTATAGTATCATCATTGTCATATTCTTTTACATCTTCTTGTACCTGAATTTCGGAGCGGCTGCGCCATTGAATTTCAAGTTCTTTGCTTGGAATAATTACTTCTTCAATCTGTGGACTGCGATCGAAATGAAGATCCTCTTTGGTTGAAGTAGGATAATGACGGGATCTCCTAGAAGACTCTCCAGGATGTCGACCATCAATATGATTGTTATCATTATGGGCCTTCTTTCGGACCCATCTCTGATGAGTTTGATTAGCAAGGACCTATCTCTTTTTTCAAAGACTTTTTCTTTTCGAGGTTTTGGCTTCCAAACTTGTTTGTCTTTTCACTGGGCCCAATTGGCCGGCGGATTCTTGGACACAGGGTTCAAGTGTCACACCCTGATGTGCTTCCTGCGGAGCTTGTCGTCGATAACCTCTTCTTTCAACTATCAGAGTAGATGATAGTCTATCTCTTGGAGGAGTTCTTCGGGCCTCAACAATCAGTGGCCTTTGGAACTTCTTTTTCATCAGGCCATTCTCCTTAACTATCTTCAAAACTCGATGGACTCGAGCAGATAGGCGTTCGGGCTCTCTTGTCTTTTGAGGGGTTGGAGCTTCAGGTCGATGCTCCCAGAAAGATTTCTTGAGCTCACCAGAAGAGCTGTTTCTCTTTACCCACTTCAAGTTAGAAAACTTATTCTGGGTTGGGATATTGATCTCTAGTTCTTGTGCCGGCAGGTTTGAGGGATGGATTGGCACTGGTAACTATTGAGCACATAACTCTGCATTTCTCTTCCTCCTCTGCCTTCTATTGAGCCTTCCTCCATATGAGGAAGCTTCAATATCATATTTTCCATATTCAACAAGCTCTCTAAGCAGAGTAGTGGTGTTGGCAGTCACCACATAAATTTTTCTTCCATCAACAACCCTTTTTGCAGTAAGGGTCTCAGACTAGAATAGTCTTTCGAATACAAAATTTTTTCCTTGAGCAGTGCCTCTGGCAGCAGTCCTTGCAGAGTAGGATCTTCCAAAAAGCTCTTCAGAATTTATGCCGTACATAGAGACGGCTGCAGCCCTTGTAGTAGCTGCTGAGAATTCGAGCCCACCAAAGTGGATGGTGGCTCCAGCATTTCCAATCTTGCCAGTTGAATCCTATCTCCTCGTCCCAGTTGGACAGTCATTATGGTGTCATGTATTTCTATTCTGCATAAATGAAGGGAAGGGGTTAGTGATCAGAATTGATACATCAGCCCACACTTTCATAAAATAGAAATAATGCAGAACAAATGATAAAAGCAGGTAAATTAAATAAAATTAAAAACTCTACTTAACAAATTTCCAATAAATCTTATTTAAAAGATTGAATTTCAGGAAATTTAAAATTTTGACCCAT
>NW_021319803.1:778170-785690 GCF_001605985.2 Dendrobium catenatum
CACAAGATCCTCTCTCTCTCTCTCTCTCTCTCTCTCTTTTTCTCTCCTCAAGGTCTTCTAAGGTTAAGGTAGCAGCAAAAGATTGTCAAAAATATTGAACAAGAGGTCTTAAATAGAAGAGCTTCAAAGGAGCTCATTAATTGCAAGTTGTCAAAAATATCGTCCAGGCCAATATGGACATTGTCCTGCCCGATCAAGATCCCATGGTTCCGTCGTCCCGGGCCATCGTGGTCCCTGGTCTACTTAGTCAGAGGAGGTAGTCGACCCAACCTAATAGAAGGATCCTTGTCGGCAGCCATGGGTTGCTTCATCCAAGGGTAACTTATAGACCTGGGTTGGATATTTGCCTAAGGGGACAAATTTGAATCCATTTTAGCTAACAGAGGGCTTTGTGCCTTATCGATCATATCCTATTGATTCATATCTCAAGGATTTGATGCTACTAAGGAGCATATTGGCTCTGGCCATAATCCGTATTTTGTGGTGCCATTTGGCGGCAAAACCACTCGGTTCAGAGGGTCCCGAGTCAGAACCGTTTATCTTGCGGTGCCATTTGGCGGCAAAACGTCGGTTAGAGGACAAGTACCACATCCTTATTGACAGGAGATTGTTTGAGGATGAATCCTAGTGATAGTTTTGACTACGCATTTGGCTTTTTGTGAGCTGAAGTAGTTCTTAATTTGTCCACCTAGGCAGACTGTTGCGGGGGGGGGGGGGGGGGGGGTGTAAGTGCTGGGGGGGGGGGGTGGATAAATTTTGCTTTAAGTGATTGATGGTTGATTTCAAATTTAAATATTTTGAAATTTGGGATGGAATTTGGAAATTTTGGATTTTGAACTTTTGGGAGGCATTTGAAAATGCTTGCAATTAACCCCTCTGGTTGAGATCTTCAATCAACGCAGTCATCATCGGGGTGTTTGGGGTCATTTCTATTTGTTGATCGAAACCTCTCAACTCGACCAAGCTATTGGTCAAGGATCAAAATTTTTGTAGGCTTTATGCCTTTATTCATGAATTTTCTTTGTTGAAGGCCTTGAAGGCCGAATATAAATATATAAAATAAATATTTTGGTCCACTTCATGACCACATATTTATCCGAGAGTTTGAACCCTGTCTACTCTTATTTAATCTACTTAGGAGGATCGGGTTTTGTAGGCTTCCTGTCTTTGTTTAGTGAATTCTTTTGACTGTAGGCCTTGAAGGCACAATATGAATGTATTGAAATAAATACATCGGTTCCCACAACCATGTGTTTGTTTGAAGGTTCGAAACATGTCGACTTCTATTGATCCGTATAAAAGGATCAGGTTCGAACTTGAATTCACTTATCAGCCTGCGCAACATCCCTAGACGTCACCACTGGCGGAACCCAATGGGTTTTGGGGGGGAAATTGCCCCCCCTCAAAATTTTTTTTTTAATTTTTTTTATATGGTGTTTTAGATAATTTACCCCCTATTTATTTATTTTTTAGCCTTTATTACAAGGTTTTTCAGGAAATTTCCCCCCCTAAAAATTTTAAAATACTATGGTCTTTAGGTAATTGCCCCCAACAGGTTGAATCCCTCCAGGGGAAACTGCCCCCTTGGACCCCCGACATATACGTCACGTCACGTGTGTACCAATAACACACTCGTAGGGGCCCATGCGGGTGTTTGATTGTATACCCATTTAGTGTATCTATGTACATACAATTTATAGTGCATGTGTAGGGGTACTTTGAAATAGTTGTAGTTGTGCATGCAGTTGTCATTTGAATGTAGACAACTTTTCATTTAAGAGTTTATACACGCCTTCTGTCTGCTTGTATGAATGTTGCAGATCCGGTGGCATTGCATTATGATGTTGACTCCCCCAATCTCATTCACCGAGGAGGGTCTTTCTGAACTTTGGAATCAATGACTGCTGATTTGGGAAGAACTCCTTTTAAAATCTTCAGTGTATTAGGCTTGTTATTTCTGAAAGTTCGTTAGGGATGTTAATCCCTTGTGAATTGGCCCGAGCCTAACAGAGAGAAGAGGTGAATTGGATAACTTTAAAACCAAAGATAGAACTCAAACCAAAATCATCACAGAAATTAAAGTGCGGAAATTAAATAATGCGGAAGCAATAATAAGAAAAGAACACACCGGATTTATAGTGGTTCGGTCAAACCTTGACCTACGTCCACTCCTTGGAGGCACCCTCCAAATATTGCACTACAATTGTGACTCTCCTTTACCCCCCACAGTTAGGCGGAGAAGCCCTTACAAAATCACTTCCACCTTTCCCGGTGCGGCGGAGTCGCCGGGTCCTTTGAAACCAAAGAGAACTTCTTCTTTGGTGAACTTACCTCGAGACAAGCCTTGAATCCGATGGTACTAAGGTGCGAGTTCGCCAGAGTAACATTATGGAACCCCCACCACACTCCCTTGAGTTCCTCCCCTCACAAGATCTTCTCCCTGTAAACTCCACCCTTTTCTCTCTCCCTTTCAAGCTCTCTCTTCAAGTTTCCCCCACAAGAACGAAGCTACAATGGCTGCCAAAGACACTTACAAAGTGCCTTATCATAGCTTAAAAAGAAGCTCTCAAAACGAGCTCATTAATGCAAGTTGCCGCCATTATCGTCCAGGATGATAGACATATCGTCCTAGCCGATTAGCTCAAATATGAGGAAAATCATCCTGAATATTACCCTAAAATGAAGTTGGATGATGTCTAATCATCCCGGACGATCTTGCGATCAACCAGGACGAAATCCCCATTAATTGCTTTCCAAAACTACCTGAGAAATTTTGGAAAAATTGTCATGGATCATCCAGGACAATATTTTATAGTCAAGGCCGATCCTCTAAACGATGTCCAAAAATAGGTTATTTCTTAATAGATATGGCGGCAGATTCTTGCTGAATTGAGCCAATCGTCCTGGCCGATACAAAATCGTCCAGGACGATGTGTTTTACATAAAGACGGCTGCTTTAATGAGGATGCCCTAATTAGGGTTTCTACTTTTGTCAGATCGTCCAGGACGATATAAATATCGTCCCGAATGATGCTACCAAAAATAGAAATCTTTTAGGACACAACAGAAAATCTTCCAAGTTATAAATCATCAGATGCCACACTAAATACAACAGACTCAAGAAAGGAAAAAGATTACAAACTGACTCAGACATAGTTTACCCTATCTTGAGCTGATTCCAAATTGCAGTCCGATCGTGTGAACCTGAAATGTCAGTACATAAGGCAATTGTAGAGAACAAAGAATGTTTGTTATCATCAAAATCATAAGCCATAGATCCGCAACAACCTCTTCCTTTTTTATGATGAAAAACAATTCAATTTGAATTTTTAAAAGAAAGCAGTTTCTCCTAATCTCCCCCTTACTAGAATAACACTTTTAAAATAGGGGAGATGAAAATAATTTTGTTATTTTTAATTTTTTAAAAATAAGATACAAATATGATAACAGTACAAAAATAAATAAGATACAAACACGATAACAGTACAAAAATTCAACAATACGTTCTTCCCCTTTGACATTATATAAAAGAGAGGAGGCACTAACAAAAAACAAAACAAAAGACAAAAAATATTTCTAATCTAGTGAAAAAACAAATATTCTTAAAATGAGAAAATTACCTCTTAGTTTTAATAAAAAAATTTAGTATAATTGGATTGACAACGCATAGCCCAGAAAAGGTTAGAAATTCATAATTTGATAATCCAAACTCGTTCTTTTAAAGTCTAAAAAACTTTTTAATCCAATATCCAAATCAAGGAATAAACGGGAAAAAGAAACATTAATTTTTCAAAACTCCTTCCATAAAACATATCTAATAGAAGATCATTGCACGAATTTCTGAATCAGGAATCAAAATTTTAAAGCACAAGTTTCGACCATATCAAGAATTTTCTTAAGTTTTTAGTAGTATAAGAAAAAAATAAGCAAATTTTTTTGTGGGCTCATTTTATGCTCTTTATCACTTGAATGGCTCTTTGAGCATCTTTTGATTTTAATACACTTTGTGTATTTTTTTTTTAATTTGACGTCATTGTGCATCTTTTGGTTTGGCATCATTGGCCAATTTTTTTTTAAGATATTTAAAAAAAGGTTTCTTTCTTTATATTTTTAAAAACTAAAGTAAACCAAATTATTAACAATGACGAAGAAATTATATTAAGAAAGATTTAAGTGGTGGATTCAACAATCTTGTAAAGATTTCTATAGCGATAGAAAAATGTAGGGAGAAAAAAAAATAGTTTCAAATTTTAATTTAAAATATGATGAAGATTTTGAATTAAAAGTAAAATAACCTTTTTAAAGAAGAGAGAATAAGAAAAAAAAACACGAGTTTTCTTTTCTTTGACTGTTTTAGAGAAGTCAAACACCAACTAACCAAAGATTTAAAAAAAAAAAAAATCAGGAAGTGATTTTTTTATTTTAGAATAAGTGAATGTTCGTCTGTTGATCCAGAGAAAAACTTTCACGAAAAAAAAAATTTCAAAAAAAAACAAAACTAAAAAAAAAAAAAGAAAAACACCAAAAAACACAACAAAAAAATACGAAAGGCCTTTTAACCATATCTCTCTCCTGGCCGATGTTTCAGAGACCAATCTGCCCATTGAGATTTTGCCTTTCATTATTTCTCCAGTTTAAAAAATTTACTGCGCTTGCCCTTTTCTTTCGTAAAAGAATTCTTAAATTAGGGCACTGATTTTTCATATGTCCAGGTTTCATGCATCAAAAGCAAATAACGTTAGAAGAATATGGACATCCTTACCACTTTTACCTTTTTTCCACTTTTGCTATATGCTTAGGTGAGCCTTGTGATTTGCTTGACACGTCATTACCTTCGTCACCAACTAGGCTATCTCTTTCTGTATATCAAGCTTTTAGAATAATAGTTTCACCTGCATCCAAAAGTCTTTGACCCAAATTTTGCTCGTAGGTAATGAGTGAGCCAATCAAATTATCAATAGAATAATCATTCAAATCTTTTGATTCACAAATAGTAACAACTTTGGCATAAAAATTTTTCAAGTAAACAACGAAGAATTTTAATGACTTTTTCAAAATTTGAAAAATCTTTTCCTAAAGCATGTAATGAGTTTACAATTTGAATGAATCTGATATACATGTCTAAGATCGTTTCAAAAGATTTTATGGAAAATAATTCAAAATCATGCATTAACAAATTCAACTTGAATTGCTTGATTTCACTAGTGCCTTCGTATATGGTGTGCAATTTATCCCAAACTTTCTTACCGGTAATGCACGTGGATACTAACATAAAATCATCAGAATTAAAAGCATAGAAAAAATAATTTAAAGACTTTGCATTTAATTGAACATTAAGTTGTTCTTCCCTATTCCATTGATTAAAAGGAATATACATTTTAACTCCATTAACAATTCGTGACAGTGATGAATAACCAATTAAAATCATATGGCACATGCTAAAATCAATCGATTGCAAGAAAATAGACATGCGAGTTTTCCAAAAATCAAATGACATATTTTTAAATAAAGGAGGTCTGGTGATTGAATAACCTTCTAAAACATTACGATTAGCCATGGATTAAAAAATTCAAAAGCTTTTAAAAACTTATTTTATGAAAACTGTTTTGATACCACTTGAAATTTCGTTAGGGATGTTAAGCCCTTGAGAACTAGCCCAAGGCTAACAAAGAGAAGAGGTGAATTGGATAACTTTAAAACCAAAGATAAAACTCGAACCAAAATTATCACAGAAATTAAAGTGCGGAAATTAAATAATACGGAAGCAATAATAATAAAAGAATACATTGGATTTATAGTGGTTCGGTCAAATCTTGACCTACGTCCACTCCTTGGAGGCACCCTCCAAGTATTGCACTACAATCGTGACTCTCTTTTAGCCCCCACAGCTAGGCGGAGAAGCCCTTACAAAATCACTTTCACCATAGATCCGCGGAGTCACCGGGTCCTTTGACACCAAAGAGAACTTCTTTTTTGGTGAACTTACCTCGAGACAAGCCTTGAATCCGATGGTTCTAAGGTGCGAGTTCGCCGGAACAACCGTATGGATCCCCCACCACACTCCCTTAAGTTCCTCCCTCTCAAACTCCACTCTTTTCTCTCTCCCTTTCAAGCTCTCTCTTCAAGTTTCCCCCATAAGAACAAAGCTACAATGGCTGCCAAAGACACTTATAAAATGCCTTGCCATAGATTAAAAAGAAGCTCTAAAAACGAGCTCATTAATGCAAGTTACTGCCATTATCGTCCAGGATGATAGGCATATCGTCCAGGACGATAGGCATATCGTCCTAGCCGATTAGCTCAAATTTGAGAAAAATCATCTTGAATATCGCCCTGAAATGAAGTTGGATGATGTCTAATCATCCCGGATGATCTTGCGATTGGCCCGGACGAAATTCCCATTAATTGCTTTCCAAAACTGCCTGAGAAATTTTTGAAAAATTGTCCTGGATCATCCTGGACGATATTTTATAGTCAAGGCTGATCCTCTAGACGATGTCCAAAAATAGGTTATTTCTTAATAGATCTGGCGCAAGATTCTTGTTGAATTGAGCCGATCGTCCTGGCCAATATAAAATCGTGCAGAACGATGTTTTTTACATAAAGACGACATCTTTAATGAGGATGCCCTAATTAGGGTTTCTACTTTTGTCAGATCGTCCTGGACGATGTTACTAAAAATAGAAATCTTTTAGGGAACATCAGAAAATCTTCCAAGTTACAAATCATCAGATGTCACACCAAATATAACAGACTCAAGAAAGAAAAAAGATTACAAACTGACTCATACCTAGTCTACCATATCTTGAGCTGATTCCAAATTGCAGTCCGATCGTGTGAACCTGAAATGTCAGTAGATAAGACAGTTGTAGAGAACAAAGAATGTTTGTTATCATCAAAATCATAAGCCATAGATCCGCAACAATCTCCCCCTTTTTGATGATGGCAAATAATTCAATTTGAATTTTCAAAAGAAAGCAATTTCTCCTAATCTCCCCCTTACTAGAATAACACTTTTAAAAAATAGGGGAGATAAAAACAATTTTATTATTTTTAATTTTTTAAAAATAAGATACAAACATGATAACAATACAAAAATAAACAAGATACAAACACGATAACAGTATAAAAATTCAACAATACGTTCTCCCCCTTTGACATTATCAAAAAGAGAGGATGCACAAACAAAAAATAAAACAAAAGATAAAAAATATTTTCTGATCTAGTGAAAAAATAAATATTCTTAAAATGAGAAACTTACCTCTTAGTTTTAATAAAAAAAATTTAGTATAATTGGATTGACAACGCATTACCTAGAAAAGGTTAGAAATTCATAATTTGATAATCCAAACTCGTTCTTTTAAATGCTCAAAAACTTTTTAATCCAATATCCAAATTAAGAAATAAACGGGAAAAAGAAACATTAATTTTTCAAAACTCCTTCCATAAAGCATATATAATAGAAGATCAATACATGAATTTCTGAGTCAGGAACCAAAATTTTCAAGCACAAGTTTCGA
>NW_021319803.1:786647-801075 GCF_001605985.2 Dendrobium catenatum
AATTTAAAAACTTTGCATTTAATTGAGCATTAAGTTGTTCTTCCCTGTTCCATTGATTAAAAGGAATATCAATTTTAACTCCATTAATAATTCGTGACGGTGATGAATAACCAGTTAAAATTATATGACACATACGAAAATCAATCGATTGCAATAAAATAGACATGCGAGTTTTCCAAAAATTAAATGACATATTTTAAATAAAGGAGGTCTGGTGATTGAATAACCTTCTAAAACATTACGATTAGCTAAGGATTAAAAAATTCAAAAGCTTTTAAAAACTTATTTTATGAAAACCGCACTGATACCACTTGAAAGTTTGTTAGGGATGTTAAGCCCTTGTGAACTGGCCAAAAGCTAACAAAGAGAGAGGTAAATTGGATAACTTTAAAACCAAAGATAAAACTCAAATCAAAATCACCACAGAAATCAAAGTGCAGAAATTAAATAATGCGGAAGCAATAATAAGAAAAGAACACATCGGATTTTTAGTGGTTTGGTCAAACCTTGACCTACGTCCACTCCTTGGAGGCACCCTCCAAGTATTGCACTACAATCGTGACTCTCCTTTAGCCCCCACAGCTAGGCAGAGAAGCCCTTACAAAATCACTTTCACCTTCCCGGGTGCGACAGAGTCACCAGGTCCTTTGACACCAAAGAGAACTTCTTCTTTGGTGAACTTACCTCGAGACAAGCCTTGAATCCGATGGTAGTAAGGTGCGAGTTAGCCGGAGCAACCGTATGGATCCCCCACCACACTCCCTTGAGTTCCTCCCCCTCATAGGATCTTCTCCCTCTCAAACTCCACAATTTTCTCTCTCCCTTTCAAACTCTCTCTTCAAGTTTCCCCCACAAGAATGAAGCTACAATGGCTGTCAAAGACACTTATAAAGTGCCTTGTTATAGCTTAAAAAGAAGCTCTCAAAACGAGCTCATTAATGCAAGTTGCCGCCATTATCGTCCAGAATGATAGTTATATCGTCCTGGCCGATTAGCTCAAATATGAGGAAAATTGTCCTGAATATCGCCCTGAAATGAAGCTGGATGATGTCTAATCGTCTCGGACGATCTTGCGATCGGCCCGGACAAAATCCCCTTTAATTTCTTTCCAAACTTCCCTGAGAAATTTTAGAAAAATTGTCCTGGATCGTCCTGGACTATATTTTATAGTCCAGGCCGATCCTCTGGACGATGTCCAAAAATAGGTTATTTCTTAATAGATCTGGAGGCAAATTCTTGCTGAATTGAGCCGATCGTCTTTGCCGATACAAAATCGTCCAGGATGATGTGTTTTGCATAAAGACGACTGTTTTAATGAGGATGCCCTAATTAGGGTTTCTACTTTTGTCAGATCGTCCAGGACGATATAAATATCGTCACGGACGATGTTACCAAAAATATAAATCTTTTAGGGCACAATAGAAAATCTTCCAAGTTACAAATCATCAGATGCCACACCAAATACAACAGACTCATGAAAGGAAAAAGATTACAAACTGGCTTAGACCTAGTCTACCCAATCTTGAGCTGAGATTTCAAATTACAGTCCGATCGTGTGAACCTGAAATGTCAGTACATAAGGCAGTTGTAGAAAACAAAGAATGTTTGCTATCATCAAAATCATATGCCATAGATCCGCAACAATTTCTGGTATTTGTGGGTACCGGAGCTATTTTCTTCTTAAATATAGAACTAAGAAGAGATTTTGGAACACCAAGAAATTTAGATCTAATTTGTTCAAACATTTCCTCCTATCTGTCAGAGGGTGTCTTTTTTGTACATAGAGTCGTCTTTGTACTCAACGCTCTTATAGATCTTGGTTATCATCATTGTAGGTAATATACATACTTGTGTCCATAGTGATTCATTGTACTTATAATACACTATTGTTATCCACAAATATCCATTTGTAGGGGACCGTCGTATCCCCTACGATCTCCTGAAGGTATTTGTAGAAGACCCATTGTTGCCTACATCATGCCCACCTGTCAGGTCCACAAGTCCACTATTCATCGTACAGGTCCTCTGCTCATTTTAGTTCAAGTTATGTGCATTTATGTTCAAGTACTAGTCTCCTGCATTGTTGTCCAATGAGGTCTTTGAATTGTTCAAGTCTTTATACATTTAATTGAAAATTTTGGTAGCACCCCAGCATATTCCCCATTTGGGGGAAACGTAGGGGAGCTGGGCCTTCCCACCACGCTACTCGAGCGTGTATGATAGGTGTCCTTAGACACCGCGACCGTACAAATTTTCATCCAACCATGCTACAAGAACGTGTATGGGGCCTTCAGTAGTACCCGTATCAGAACACCAGTGGCTTCCCCACCACGCTACAAGAGCATGTATAGGGCTTACCGACCTCACCGTATGCTTCACACCGGGCTCCCTCCTACCGTGCTACAAAAGCGCATATAGGTGGTTCTCCGGTCCGCTACAAATGCCGAGAATAGGATTTGGAACATCATACCTTTGCGTAGTAGTCGTTGGCGTCGATGTTGGGGTCGAGGACCATCCCCACCATGCTATAAGAGCGTGTATAGGGCTTACCCGCCTCGTCGCACATGTCGCACCAGATTCTCCCCCACTGTGCTACAAGAGCGCGAATAGGGGATCCACCAGCGCGTCAAGCACGTAGAGGGCAGGTTTAAGTTAGAAATGTATACCTTAAAGTATAATTATAATTAAATATATATCTAATTTATATAATTTTTTTATCTTATGGGACGGTGGATTTATAGGATTTGGTCAGAGTAGCATGTAAAAGGGAGAAGGTTACCTTCCACGGCGAGCTCCAATCGCCATTTCTAATCAAAATGTCATGGGTTCCGATTCAACAGGAAGGGAGTCGTCAAAGGGCAGAGTCGAACGGCAATGTTAGAGCCTAAGAAGCAACCGAAATGGAGAGAGTTGCCTTCACCGCCCACAAGATCCTGTGGTTGCTTTCGATTGAAATGGCCTAAATTTCGATCCCACAGGAATAAAAAGTCGTCGAAGGGAGCAGCAGATTTACGAGATCTTGCCGAAGTAGGGCGCAAGGGGGAGAAAGTTACTTCACAGCCAACGAGCTCACATTGTTACTTTCGATCTTAATGTCGTAACTTTCTATCTCATAGGCAGGTAAAGTTGTTGGCGGAGCGAAGTCGAACATCAACGATGGAGCCGGAGAAGCAATACGAAAGGGAGAATGTTATCTTCGCAGTCGCGAGCTTCCGTTGTTGTTTCCGTCAAAATGGTGTAACTTCCTACCCGTTAGAAAGGGAATGTCAGACGAGCGAAGTCGAATGGCACAAAGGTATCGGAGAAGCAGCGAGAGCGAAAGGGAGTAACCTCACAGCCCGCGAACTCTGTTCTTGCACCCGATCAAAATGTTGTAACTTTCGATCCGACCTGGAAGAAGAGAGCGAGAGCGACAGATGGAGAGAGAGAATGAGAGAAAGAGAGCGGGAGAGCCAGCGATCGGAGAGGAAAAACCTGAGGCTTTTCATTTCGTTCAGCTTTAACGATGCGAGGTAGGGCCTAGTCCGTAGAAGAAATCATGGGAGAAGGGACGTCGACGTGCGAGGTATGGCGCCGAACTGGTAAAATGATTAGATTCCCTTCTTTTTTTTGTTTTTGTTTCAAAAACAAGTCAACAAATGCCCCCCAACAAATGTGGTAGGCGTCTGGAGTGGACCACGTTTATAGTATGCTGATTGACCCTGTGGATTTCTAGATATTTGTTCTAGATGTCACACTAGGGCTCTCAT
Organism: Dendrobium catenatum; assembly: GCF_001605985.2. Taxonomy (NCBI): domain Eukaryota; kingdom Viridiplantae; phylum Streptophyta; class Magnoliopsida; order Asparagales; family Orchidaceae; genus Dendrobium; species Dendrobium catenatum. Next base: position 790,397 of record NW_021319803.1, read on the forward strand.
TTAGTGGATCTCTAAAAATCTATTTGGATTTCACACTAATCTTTTTCTTCTCGACACTTTTAGAGCTATCCATAGATGGTTGATATATTATATTTGTAGATTGACGCTAGTGGATAGCATATGCTCAAGATTCTTCAGTCATCTGGTTGTATCTTGATAGAATTTTAAATATTTATTTAGGAATCTCGACATATAGTGCGATGTCGACCTAAATAAATATTTAAAATGCCCCCAATCTTTAGGAACATTTGTAGATGTCATTCAGGGATGCTCCTTTCACAGCTTTTCCTTGGCTCGTGAGATTTTGATTCCTTCTGTTCTATGCTTTGTGTTGCGGACTTGGTGAAGGGTTGTCCGATTTATTTTTACTGTTTTGTCAGAAGATTTGTATGCCTTCTGCCCTTTGCTTCTAGCTTTGGCGGGCTTGATGAAGGGGTAGATGTCGGTGACCTAAATTCTTAGATTTGTATTAGGTCGATGGCGAAAAGTCATCAGTCTAGAGCTTTATGCATAACGGACTTTTTGATGACGAAATCCACTTAGTTCAGCCTTAGGCTTCTCAAGAACTTTGGGATAATTTTTTTCGGTCCTTTGCTTTGTGCTTTGGCGGTCTAGAGCTTTATGGATTTGTTGAAGGATTTGTAGGTTTTGGATTTAGTTGACAGTACCGAGCATAGGTAGTATCTTGATCCTTAACCACTTGAGGAGACTTTAATCTGAGTCATTTGAGTTCATCTCATCAAGAGAGCTGAGATTTGACAGCTCTTCATCCTCTGGTTGCTGAGATGGGGGTTCCTCCACCACGGCCTTTCTTATGGCTTGTTGAGTAGATGGAGCTGCCAGCGATCCGATCATAGGATCCGACCTCTTACACCCATTTAGGCTTCAGACTTGAGCTATAAGAATTGTGCTTCCCAATGCTGATTTTATTGAAGTTGGCCGATATGGAGTCATCTTTTGTGGTTTTAGATTTTGGAGCCAACGAACATTCAGTAGTTGCTCGAGACTCATTCTTCCACTGAAACTTTGATTCTCAAGTCATTTAGGAGAATTTAGTAGACTACGATCACTTGAACTGGTTGAGTCAAATCTGCCTTTGTTCTTCCTACAGTCCCTACTAACGGGTTGACGAAATAGGGGTTTTGCTACTACGGTCATTCTTATAGCTTGTTGAGTAGACGGAGCTTCCAACGATCCGGCCATATTTGAGCTTTTTGGATCCGACCTCTTACACTCATTCGAACCTTAAGCTTTAGGATGTCGAAAGACTTCAAGCTTTTCTGGCTCAATTTATAGGAGTGTGTAGTTATAAAAGTCTCTTTCTTGACATTTGAGTCTTGGTTTATTGGAGACGGTGTTGTCTCGATCTTTGAGAGATCACGTGCATAGGCATTAAAAGAGAAACATCTGTGTTCTTTAACACAAAGTAACATTTGAATTGATAATTTTAAATATTTATTCGGGGATCTCGACATGCAGTGCAATGTCGACCCGAATAAATATTTAAAATGCCCCTATATTGTAGGGACATTTTGGAGTAGAATTGAAATCTTGGGATTTTAAATATTTATTTGGGGATCTCGGCACGCAGCGTGATGTTGACCCAAACAAATATTTAAAATTCCCCCAATCTGATCAAGAATTTTGAAATGTGTTCTTATGACATAAAAGAATTTCTAAATATGAAATGTGTATGCTAACAATAATGTATGAAAATATAACATATTAAGCACAGCATTTCATGCGTAGTATTTCTTCAGGTAGCGGCCATTGATCGACGGCATGGGCCTCTAACCATTCAGATCGATGAGTTGATAAGCTCCTCCTTGAAATACTTTCTCGATGATGAAAGGTCCTTCCCGGTTGGATACGAATTTGCCACCAATTTTTCGGTGTGGGATGATTGGCCTTCTCTGCACCAGGACCAATTCCCCTTCTTGAAATGATCGAGGACGCACCACTCTATCAAATGATTTCGTCATCCTTGCTCGATAGATCTCCAAGTTCTGCTGAGCTTGCAACCTGATTTCATCGAGCGCATCGAGCTCTTCTGTTCTTAACTGAGCATTTTGTTCCTGATTTATCTCATTCTAGATAGCAACTCAAAGGGATGGGAGTTCAACTTCTAGTGGTAACACCGCTTTAACTCCGAACACCAGAGAAAAAGAGTGGCTTTGGTTGGTGTTTTATAAGTCATACGATACGCCCACAATGCCTCTTCCATTTTCATATGCCATTCTCTTTTATTCTTGGTGAGAATCTTCTTTAGCAATTTCACCAGCGTCTTATTGAAAGCTTCTGCCATGCCATTTGCTCTTGGATAGTATATGGATGAATATCGCCAATCAATTTTGTGTTGATCAACGAACTTATAAATTTTTATACTTTTAAATGCAATTCCGTTGTCTGAGATTATGCGGCGTGGTACTCCAAATCTGTAGACAACATTGTGAGTAAAAAAAATGATTACATGCTCAGATGTGGCTTCTTTGAATGGAACTGCTTCTGTGTTGTTAATAAATGCATATCGTAGTGCTCTCTTTTTGATTTGAGCAGCTAGTGATTTGTCTGTTGGTAATTTACTTTCTTTGAAATAATCAATGAAGGGCAGTCTCCAGTCATCTTCTTCTTCAACATTTAGGCAATGCCACCATGATTCTGAAGCTTGACTAGCCTTATGTCTTTTCTTAGGAACTTCAGGTTGGTCTTCAAGATCATCTGGTCAGGAAGGTTAGGATCAACCGGGGTTGCATCCTGCTGGCTTGAACTCGGTATTCCCTCTGCCAGCGAGAATTGTAATAGTGTTGGCTCTAGGATCCGCCGATTGTGCACCATAATTATTATAGGCCATTCGTCATCCATATTCGCCAGTTCTTTAGCCAATTTGGCAAGAGAATCAGCTTTGTCATTTTGTCATCGAGGAACTTGAGTTAATTTGACAACTAGAATTTTCTTCATAAGCTCAAGAACTCGCCGATGATAACAGGCCAACTCGAACTTGGTGATTTTGTAAACTCCCTATACTTGATTTACAATAAGTTGAGATTCACCAAAAATTTGGATATTTCAGATTTGGACATTGATTGCAATCTCCAATCCTGCTATTAGGGCTTCATACTCAGCTTCATTGTTGGTACGAAGTTCAGTCAAGCTGAATGAGAATCTCATTATGCCTCCCTCGGGTGCTACAAAAATGATTCCAATTCTGGCTTGAGTTTTTTCTAGATTTGGAGGCCGAGCACATTTAATTGACGATGCTCCATCAAAGTACATTTCCCATACTTGTAGCATCTCCTCTTTTCCAACATTCACGATCTGCTCGTCAGGTAGATCATCGTTGAGCGGTGAATCTGTAGGGATAGGGTGTGTAGCGAGAAAATCTGCCAACACCTGCCCTTTTACTGCCTTTTGAGGGACATATGTGATATCAAATTGCAACAATATCACTTCCCACCTTGCCAAATGACCTGTTAAGGCCGGCCTTTTCATCAAGAACTCCAGCGGATCGATCTTTGATATCAAGGTGATTTTGTGAGATAGCATATAGTGGCAGAGCTTCTGAACTGCGAAAATCAGGGCCAAGCAATGCTTCTCAATTGGAGAATAGCATATTTCTACACCTATAAACCTCTGGCTGATGTAATAAAGTGCATTCTCCTTGCCTTCTTCATTATGCTGGCCAATAATACTCCGAGGGACTCTTCTAGTACCGCCGTGTACAGTATAAGAGGCTTCCTTGGGATTGGTGCTGCGAGAATAGGAGGATTTAATAAATATCTTTTAATGCTATCAAAACATTCTTGACACTCTTCGTCCCATATGAATCGGACATCTTTCTTCATCAGCTTTGAAAATGACAGGCACCTACCCGATAGATTCGATATAAATTGCCGAATGAAAGCTGACTGCCCTTGTAAGGAGCGGAGTTGTCGAAGGCTCTTTGGAGGTGGCATCTCCATGATTACTTTGATCTTATTGGGATCGACTTCAATTCCTCGATGTCGAACAATGTATCCCAGAAATTTCCCTAAGGATACCCCAAATGCACACTTAAGAGGGTTCATCTTCAGATTATTTTTTCTGATCCTCTCGAACACGATCCTCAAGTCATCAAGGTAATCTTTTCGGCCCGTGCTCTTAATGACCAAGTCATCTACATATCATTCAACCTTTTGATGAATCAAGTCATCAAATATACAAGTCATCGTCCGCTGATAGGTGGCACCGGCATTCTTTAGGCCAAAGGGCATAACAGTATAGCAGTAAATGCCAATAGGTGTTCTGAATAATGTATGTTTTTCATCTTCATGCACCATTTTAATTTGGTTGTGGCCCGATGATCCGTCCATGAAGGAGAACATATCATAGTTGGAAGTGTTTTCAACTAGAAGCTCTGATACTGGGAGCAAAACGTCATCTTTCGGGCACGCCTTGTTGAGATCCCTGAAATCGATGCAGATACGAATCTGACAATTCTTCTTCTTTACAGGGATGATATTGTCAATCCAATCGGTATACTTTTCTTCTGGGACGAAGCCCGCTTCTATGAGCTTCTTTATTTCTGCAATCACCTGCTCTTCAATCTCTAATCTCATTCTCCTTGGAGCTTGCTTGATGGGTACTATATCAGGCTTGATGGCTAATCTGTGAACTGCCGCATCAGGGGATAAGTTAGGCACTCAGCATATGTCCAAGCAAAGTATTCACTGAATTCACATAGTAGCTCTTTTATTTCTTATACTTGATCTTCTGGTAGAAGAGAGCTAATGAAGATTGGTCGAGGGTCTTCCTCAATTCCCATGTTGACTTCTTTTAGCTCGTCCATCGTGGCAGCTTGTCCACCATCTTCCAGTTCTTCTGGTGTAGGCTCGGCTTCAACTAGTTGATCATTATAAGCATCAGCTTCATAAATCTTATCAGCGCCACCATCATCGGATTCAATTTCCATGCATGTGATTTTCTGACAAATCTCTTTCCAGATGATTTTTTGTTTGATGAATCCAATGCCTTTATATGCATCTATATCTTTTCATCATAATGGATGTGGATTTCTTTCATACCAGAGGCCCAAGCTTGTACGAAGCTGTCATTTGGTGGTAGGAATGTTGATTTGCCTTCGTAGCATTTTTTGAATATTCTTGGTATTAAATTTGGGTAGCCTCGTAAGAAATAATTCTTCGGAGTCGAGGAGCATATAACACCAATCATTATTCTCCTCTTCGTGTACTCCCGTGGAATATAATATATTCCCTAGTGTAGTCCCTTTCTTTGGAGGAGGCAGATAAAGAGTGGAGAGTTCTTCAATCTTATGCACCTCGCATGGAATGATTTCTTTGAAGTATTGTAGGGGGATCCTCGTGACTATGAGTACACTATCTGAAATTAACAGATTGTCTATCCTTCTGGAAACACACTCTGCACTGTGTTCATGTAGATAGAGTTATTGTCATAATCATCAATTGAGCATTCAACCTCCCTACTCCATTTGGATGCAGATAGGTCGAATTTTCTGGATTTTGCAGGGGCGACATCACTTTCATCATTGTCACTCCCAAGGTGAGGCACGTGTTTCTTTTCTTTTAAAATGGTTGGTGATTTAGGAAGAGTCGGCATCGCCTTCTTCCTCCCTGCACGCTTCTTCTCACCTTCTGGCTTGGGTTACTTTGCAGCCTTTGAATTTGATGCCTAGCCTCAAGGGAACTCAAAGGCTTTTGCTTTTTTGGCATGAAATACCTAGTATCTTTATAAACTGTTATTTCATGTACTACAAAGGGATGAATATCATCAGAAATTTTGAATTCTTCTCCTTCTCAGAGATACTTCATACACTGGTGTAATGTTGAAGAGATAACGTTGTATTCATGCAGCCAGGGACGGCCCAATAACATCTTGAACGAAGTGTCCGCATCAATTACATGAAATTTAGCTTCCGTATGAAGTTCTCCAAATACAAGAGGAAGCATAAACGAACCAAGGGTTTTCTGCCCTTTCTCGTTGAAGGCGTGTACCATCAACTTGTCTTGCCCAAGATGTTCCACATCAAGGCACAACGATCTCAATGCTTTGAAGCTCATGAGATTTACGGAAGATCCGGGATCGATCAAAATCCGCCTGATCATTATACCATCGTTCTCCGTCGTAACATATAAAGGGCTATTGTGATATGTCGTTCCAAGTATCATGTTATCCTCAGCAAAGGTGATGAGGGGCTCATTTCGAGCTTGCAAGACTTCCGTCAAGTTGCATTCAGCAAAATATGCTTCATATTTTTCAGGATCTTTGAGAGCTTGGATCAAAGCCTCCTGAAGGTCTTTAGACATCAGTAAGGCATCATAAATGCTGAGTTGTGCTGGGATCTTCCTCAAGTGGGATCTTCCTCAAGTAGGAGACTTTCACTTGACACCCAAAACTCTTTCCAGCTGTTTCAACATCTTGGTTGTCTTCTTGGAGACCACAGTCTCCCATTATTCCTCTTGGACATATTCTTTTGTTGTTGTTTCTTTAGGCGGGAGTACGGAAGAGGACGTGACTACCCGGGTGGATTCCTTACTAGGATGAACTAACACTTTATCTGATAATGTCAATTCTCTCATTTTATACTTCTTCTCTAGCCAATCCTTGAAGACATAACAATCCTCAATTGGATGGCTAATTACCCGATGATATGGGTAATAATTTGGGTCGCCACTTTGTTTGGACTCTTCAGGTCTTTTGCATTCTAGCAATTTCAGATCGTTCTTAAGTGCTAGTCGGAACAGTTTAGAAACACTCTCTCTCTTGAATGAATATTCTTTATTTATTTTCTCCTTGAGGGAATGAAATGTTCTATCACCATTTCCCATAGTTTGCCTCTAACGCTGTCCTCCACCGGGAAAGACTCCAGGTTTGTCATTTCCTCCAAGAATTAATTTTGGTTGAGGATTAAGATTGCAAGCCTGTTTTGATTTTTTTTTCATACTGCATAGGCTGCTTTCCTTTATCCACATTATATAGTACCTTTTTTTATCTTTATCAGGTATAGGAGGGAATGCAGAGTAAACATCATTTCTCCTAGCATCAGGCACCTTAGCCTTTTTGGATCTATCAGGGAGGCTTTCAGATTTTGATAAGTTTAACTTTTCAAATTTTGCCACCATATCCAACAGATTTGAAAAGTAGTAATTAAAGCCATGCATAAGAAGGGTTGCATTTTATCATAAATGTTTCCCATTTATAGTTGAACTGCATGTTCTTCCTCTAGTTGCTACTTGCATTTCATATTGAGATTGCGCCAGCGTGTTATATATTTCGTCACTGACTCATCTTTTCTCCTTTTATCTAGGGCAAGATCAGCGATAGTAGTCTTCTCTATTGCACTGGCAAATCTTTTCACCAACAAGGGCTCTAACTCAGCAAAGGACTTTAGTGAATCATTTGGCAGCTCGGCATATCATTTGAAAGCAGTTCCACTCAAGCTGCTTACGAATTGCCTGAATAGCAGAGCATTATTGCCCCCTGTGTTCCCACAGGTAGCTTTGAATTGTGTGAGATGTTGCCTTGGATTTTTATTACCATCAAAGATATTGAACTTCGGTACAGAATATCCCTTTGGATATGACACCTGATCGTACTCTGCCAAGTACGGGCGACATTTTCCTACCTATTTCTCTGCCTGTCCAGCAGTTATAATGGCCTTGATTTTTTCACTAATTAAGCCTTCTAGCTGTGATGCAGTTACAGGTTCAGAGGCTCTCACCTCATTTTGTGGAGTACTTTGGCGGGTTGTATTATCAGTTTCTTTGCCACCTTCAAGTACACCTTTCACTCCTAAGGCTTGAGGCACTTGAGGGTTTTGAGAATAGCACCTTGGTTGACCGGTTGAGCCGGTGTAGGACCCACAAAAGTGGTCTTCTGCATCATCTCCATCATAGCTGTCATCTTAGTCATCATCTCAATCATTTTATTATTTAACTGAGAGATTTATCTATCGTTCTTCTGCATTTGTCGTCTTATTTGATTTCTCATTTCAGCGAGTGTGATATCTTCGCCAGCAAAGGGGTTTTCTACGACCTCTTCTTCTTCCTCAGCTCCTTCTTCTGAGGAGCGAGCTCTTCGGCTGGCAATAGATGTAGCCCTGTGGCGACGACGATAAACACGTACGCATGGCTGTGATTGTTGGTCATCTTTATCACCATAATCATCGTCAACATCAATGTGGCTGACCATATGAACCACCTTGATTTCTATAGTATCATCATCATCATACTCTTCTACAACTTCTTGTACCTGAATTTCTGAGCGGCGGCGCCATTGGATTTCAGGTTCTTGGCTTGGAATGATTACTTCTTCGATACGTGGACTGCGATCGAAATGAAGCTCGTCTTTGGTTGAAGAAGGAGAATGACGGGATCTCCTAGAAGACTCTCTAGGTTGTCGACCTTCACTATGATTGTCGTCATTATGGGCCTTCTTTCAGACCCGTCTCTGACGAGTTTGGTTAGTAGGGGTGGATCTCCGGTAGACTGTTCCGGATGTCACACCCGATCTATCTCTTTTTTCAAAGACTTTTTCTTTTCGAGGTTTCGGCCTCCAAACTTGTTTGCCTTTTCGCTAGGCTCTTTCGGCTGCAGATTCTTGGACACGGGGTCCAAGTGTCACGCCCTGATGTGCTTCCTGCGGAGCTTGTCATCGATAACCTCTTCTTTCAACTATCACAGTAGATGATAGTCTATCTCTTGGAGGAGTTCTTCGGGCCTCAAATATCAATGGACTTTAGAACTTCTTTTTCATCAGGCCATTCTCCTTAACTGTCTTCAAAACTTGATGGACTCGAGCAGATAGGCGTTCGGGCTCTCTTTCTTCTGAGGGGTTGGATCTCTAGATCTATGCTCCTAGAAAGATTTCTTGAGCTCACCAGAAGAGCTATTTCTCTTTACCCACTTCAAGTTAGAAAACTTGTTCTGGGTTGGGATATTGATCTCTGGTTCTTGTGCCGGCAGGTTGGAGGGATGAATTGGCAATGGCAACTGTTGATCACGTAACTCTGCATTTCTCTTCCTCCTTTGCCTTCTATTGAGACTTCCTCCATATGAGGAAGCTTCATTATCATATTTTCCATATTCAACAAGCTATCTAGGCAGAGTAGTGGTGTTGGCAGTCACCACATAAATTTTTCTTCCATCAACAACCCTTTTGCAGTAAGGGTCACAGACTAGGATAGTCTTTCGAATACAAAAGTTCTTCCTTGAGCAGTGCCTCTGGCAGCAGTCCTTGCAGAGTAGGATCTTCCAGAAAGCTCTTCAGAATTTATGCCGTACACAGGGACGGCTGCAGCCCTTGCAGTAGCTGTTGAGAATTCGCGCCCACCAAAGGGGATGGTGGCTCTAGCATTTCTAATTTCTATGGTAGCGTTTGCCAGTTGAATCCTGGCTCTTCGTCCCAATTGGACGGTCATTGGGGTGTCCTGTATTTCTATTATGCATAAATGAAAGGTAGGGATTAGTGATCAGAATTGATACATTACCCCACACTTTCATAAAACAGAAATAATGCAGAACAAATGATAAAAGCAGGTAAATTAAATAAAATTAAAAACTCTGCTTAACATATTTTCAATAAATCTTATTTAAAAGATTGAATTTCAAAAAATTTAAAATTTTGACCCATATGAATTTGCTTGCTACTAAAGCCTTTTAGTGACTAGCCAGAGATGGAAAGAGAAACCATTCCTCACCAGAGTCGCCAGAAATCTGTGGGCTCCAAAAATTTAGCCCCGGCCTCCCCGCCGCGTGTTTCTTTTTTATTCGGCGAGGGAGTTTTAACGGAGTAAGTTTCAGGGAAAATTTTGGAAAGCAGATTGGTTTGTAGATAAGACGCTACCCAGAGATTTCACCCTCATTTTGTGAGGACTTTATGATCTGAGTTCTGGTTTCCTATAGGCGTAAGCCCCTATAGTTAATTACCCCTCCCGATCACGAGAGAGAACTTTCGATTAAGGCTAGTCATCAATCTGATACATAGAGATACGTGTTATCTAGCATATAGTAGCAGCATAGGTCTGGATATTTAGAATTTTAAGGGTTTGAATTTGGAAAGGTTTGATATTTAAAATGGGAAATTTCACCATCTCACACTTAAAGTGGATGGTGGAGGAATGGATGATGAAAATTTGTTAGGGATATTAAGCCCTATAGAACTGGCCCAAGCTAAGCAAGAGGGAGGGTGAATTGGTATTTTAAAAAATTCTTTTCACAAAGAAGTAGAAATCACATAACCAAAATAACACCACAAAAATAAGTGCAGAAATTAAAGTGCAGAAGCAAGAAATAAGAACACAGAAATTTATAGTGGTTCGCTCAACTCGAACTATGTCCCCTCCCCGGAGGCGCCCTTCGAGTATTGCACTACACTCGTGACTCTCCTTTAGCCCCCACAACTAGGCGGAGAAGCCATTACAAAGAACCTCTTTCTGCCACCCCGGCAAGGCAGAGAACCTATCTCCTTTTGCTTCCTCTTAAAGCTGGCAGATAACCACAATCAGATGCTGAATTCTTACCTCTATCGACCCTTCTACGGACGAGAAACTCTATACAAAGAAGAAGCAGAGCGATCCTTGAAGCAACCCTTGTGAATCCCCTCATAAGCTCCCCCTCACAAGATCCTTTCTCTCTCTCTTGCCGATAATATCGTCCAGGTCGATA
>NW_021319803.1:806778-814509 GCF_001605985.2 Dendrobium catenatum
TTAAATAGAAGCTCTCAAAACGAGCTCATTAATGTAAGTTTCCGACATTATCGTCCTGGATGATAGGTATATCATCCTGGCCGATCAGTACAAATTCAGCTCATCAGCCTGGGACGATTTGGGATGATCATAAGAAAATTTGTTACATCGTCCTGGTCGATATCACAATCGTCCAGGCCGATTAGTTTAAAACCGATTTTATTCATCCTGATCATTGCCCTGAATACAAGCTGTCCGATGTAGATCGTCCAGGCCATCGTCCCGGACGATGTAATCGTTTCAATCAACCATTAATGCTTTCCAAAGATACCAGATCAATTTATGCATAATTGATTTAGATCGTCCTGGACGACAATAATATCGTCCTGGCCAATTTCCTAAAACAAAGAATTCCAAAACTGATTATGGCAGTTGATTCTTTCTGAATTGAGCAGATCGTCCTGGCTTATTTAGGTATCGTCTAGGCCGATCTGCTGACGGCTTCCTTAATGAGGATGCCCTAATTAGGGTTTCTGATTTTGGACATATCGTCCAAGACGATATAAATATCGTCCCAGCCGATATTACCAAAAACATAAATCTTATAGGGAACAACAGGAGATCTTCCAAGTTACAAACCAACTGGTCCCATACCAAATACAACTGACTCAAGAAAGGTAAAAAGATTACATACTGACTCAGACCTAGTCTACCCAATCTTGAGCTGGTTCCAATCTACAGTCTGATCGTGTGGACCTGAAACATTAGCACATAAGGCAATCGTAGAAAAATAAATGTTTTCTATCATCAAAATCATAAACCATAGATCCGCAACACTAATATTTAAACATCTCTAAATCAGTTAAAGGGAGAAACACCGTTGATAGTTTCCCTCCCTCTAATCTCTTTTAGTGGTATAATTTTCTCTTCTAAACAAAAGTCTATCTCAAATTAACAACTAGATTTTGAAATTAAGATATTTTATATCTTGCTACAATAATCTACCTTATATATATAATGTTCAAAAATTTTATATATCTTTTAAGTTAATTGAAATCTTGTCATTGCATTTATCATATGATTGCTAAGTATGTTTTATGATCTATTCTTTCTTTATATTAGAGAGTGAGTTTTTCTTCTCTAATATCTGGAAGATTTACTCATAACTAAAAGTATTTATGAGTTTTGGAAAATGAATCTAGCTTGCAAAAACAAAAAAAAGATGTCAATGACGTCAAAATAAAAAGATGCGCAATAATGCCAAATTGAAAAATATACACAAAGTGTATCAAAAATCAAAAGATGTGCAAAGTGCGCCATTCAAATTGACAAGAAGCATAAAATAAGCCCACAAGAGACAAGCTTACTTCTCTTTCAAACTTTTAAAATTTTAGAAGAATTCATGGGTTGATTTTTTTAAATGCTTAATTTCAAATTTCATGATTGAGACAAATTACTTTGCTATATTATTTTATAAGATATTTTCTCTAGAATCAAGTTTTGAACGGATCTTTTTTTCTTACCCAATTAGTTTGTTCTGAGTTAGGTCTTTCATTTTAAAATGACGATTTTGCCCTAAAAGAAGTCTGAGCTAGGGTTAACAGGATCAGATATTCTACCATTTTCAGATTTCAACTTTGTTAACTCATTAGTCATACAAATCTTTAAAATTCAATTACTTGGAGCATTTATCATATTCATGCCTTGCTAAAACTCAAAAAAAATTCCTTATTCTTCTTATTTTTTTATGTTTATGTCTTTTTCGTATCATATTTTTATCATTTTCACTTGATTTTGATGCTTTTGGACCTTCTCTGGTCATCTCCATCTATCCTCTAATTCTTAATTTTTTCACATCGTCCCGGTTGATACCTCTATCGGCCTAGATGATCCGATCAATTTACTCTTTAAACTCCCCTTTGCTGACTGATTTGATTGTCTGCTTCTGATCATCCTAGATGATCCATTATCAGCCTGGATAATCTAATCGTCTTCTGCTTCAATCATTTTTTATCGGCCTGGCCGATCCATTTTTCAGTCCAGATGATGTTATCCTCTCTTTGTTCAATTTATGGACAATCCTCTTGACCGATCCACGTGTTTGTCCTAGACTATACACATGGATATACATTTAAAATCTTAAAAAATGGCCGGGATGATCCATTTTTGGACAATCGTCCTGGACGGTCCACCTATTATATATGGCTGATACACGTGGCATATGATTTAAACATTTTAAAATTGGCCCGTACGATCCATTATTGGACATCATCCTGGACGATCCATCGAATCGGCCCTGATGATCTGCTTTTTTAATGGTCGTCCGACTTAACTTCTCTAGACAATCGCCTGTATCTAATCATCCCGGTCGATATCTGATCGACCCGGGTGAAAGGACCGCCTTTTCGACCAATTAGCCTATACGCAGTTATTGAACCAAATTGATATGGACGATCTTGCAATTGACCTAGACGATCTGGCCGATTTTTTATAAACCGAGCCCCTCCACCCGTTTTCTTCACACCAACTTCTTCTCCTTACTTCCTGTTTCCTATTTTCTTGCTATTTTGTGAAAATGGTTGGAGGAAAGCGCTCTCGTCACCAATCTGAAAGTTTCTCAAGGGCCACTCTGGACCCTCATTTCCTGGAGGCGGATGATCAACCCGCCTATCAGCGCTACAATGAGGCTGGAATCACAGTCTCCCGGACAGTCAATCCAACTTTACTCTCTTATCTAGTACACTAGACTTATTTGCCCATTCCTCCTTGTGCTTTCTTCAGACTCTTGCTATCCCATTCAATTCTGAATTGCTCTTTGAGTTCTTTGTCAGTCTCTGCATTAATACCACTTTTACTTCACTTGGCTCATATGTAAATTGAAGCCCTATCGAGATCACATATCATGATTATACAGAGATTTTATAGCTTTCCACCACAAGGGATAAACTTCACTTCATGGATTCTGATCCTGATTTTGAATGGGCTATTGTCAATCATTTTCTTCGCAACTTTAGACTAGCACCTTACTCAAGGATGCTAGGGTCATCCAGCTCACCGTGGAAGGAAACATTCTCCCTTTTGCACGCTACTCTGGCCAAATCCTGTAAATCCACCGTCCCGAGGGATAAAAAAAATTATATAAATTAAACATATATTTAATTATAATTATATTTAATTAATGTTAATTAATTATAAATATTTTTTAATTAATGTTAATATATTAAAATTAATTATATTTAATCTAATTAAATTATATAATAAAGTTATTAATTATAACTAATTTTAATTAGAATTAATTTTAATTAATTATAATTTATAAGATTAATTGTTATTAATTAATATATTATTATAATTTATTAAAATTAATTAAGATTAATTAGTTATAATTAATCATGGATTAATTATAATTAATAATCTTAATTAAATTAATAAACTTTAATTAATTAGTTTAATTAATTATAATTAATTAAAATAATTTATTAACTAATTATAATTATTAATATTAATTATAATTAATTCAAAAAAAAAAATGAAATGAAAAAGAGAAGAATTCCCCTCTTATGTCGATCACGAGCACCTCCGTCGGACTTCAAGGTATACATTATAACTTAAACCCGCCCTCGACAGTGCTTAACGCGCCGGTGGATCCCCTATACGCGCTCTTGTAGCACGTGGGGGAGAATCTGGTGCGACATGTGGCGACGAGGCGGGTAACGCCCTCAAAAAAAAAAAAAATACACGGCCTTGTACGCCTTGGGACGGTCCTCGACCTCGACCTCGACACCGACACCGCCGACGACTGCTACGCAAAGGTATGATGTTCCAAAATCCCATTCTCGACGTTTGCAGCGGACCGGGGAACCACCTATACGCGCTCTTGTAGCACGGTAGGAGGGAGCCCGGTGTGAAGCATACGACGAGGTGGGTAAGCCCTATACACGCTCTTGTAGCGTGGTGGGGAAGCCACTGCTGTTCTGGTACGGGTACTGCTGAAGGCCCCATACACGCTCTTGTAGCGTGGTGGGATGAAAATTTGTACAGTCGCGGTGTCTAAGGACACCTACCATACACGCTCGAGTAGCGTGGTGGGAAGGCCCAGCTCCCCTACATTTCCCCCAAACGGGGGATATGCCGGGGTGCTGTCAAAATTTTCACTGAAATGTACAAAGACTTGAACAATTTGAAGACCTCATTGGACAATAATGCAGGAGACTAATACTTGAACAGAAATGCACATAACTTGAACTAAAATGAGCAGAGGACCTGTACGATGAATAGTGGACTTGTGGACCTGAATCTGAACAAAATTTAAATGATTTCTAAAGGTCAAACTCAAATAAAATAAAATCAAATTGGAGCTGGGTTCAAATCAATTTGAACATAAAAATGAACCTGCAAGGACTCCAGAAAACCTTGAACCAAAAGTGAAAATGAAAATGAACTTGCAAAAAACTTTAGAGGATCCTGGGAAATCAATTTGAACTTGAACGAGTACTCGAATTGAACCAAAGCTTGAGCTTGAATGGAGGCAGAAATCAAGAGGGGAACAAGGAACCCAGATAAGAATTGCACTTGATCCGGCCAAATAACTTGAATCCGTTCTTGAATTCG
Organism: Dendrobium catenatum; assembly: GCF_001605985.2. Classification (NCBI taxonomy): domain Eukaryota; kingdom Viridiplantae; phylum Streptophyta; class Magnoliopsida; order Asparagales; family Orchidaceae; genus Dendrobium; species Dendrobium catenatum. Next base: position 811,369 of record NW_021319803.1, read on the forward strand.
TGTTATACAACATCAAGTGGGAGTTGTAGACTCGATGACCCGAGTCTAAATGAGACTTAACTCAGACTCAAACATATGCAAAGAACAAAACTCGGATCATACATGAGGAAATTCTAATTATAAGAGCACTCATACGGTCAAAAGTGACACAAAGCACGTTACAAGACCTCAATGCTTGAAATCCTACGATAATGCTTGTATGTGCCTGTTAATTGAATAAGGCAGAACTATCAACTAATAGTGGAAGACTCGTCCTTAAAAACAAGTACAATCTGCAAATGAGTACAATCAACGCCCACCTGAGATTCGCGACAGGTGGGCATGGTGTAGGCAATAATGGGTCTTCTACAAATACCTTCAGGAGATCGTAGGGGATATGATGGTCCCCTGTAAATGGATACTTGTGGATAAAAATAGTGTATTGTAAGTACAATGAATCACTGTGGACATAAATATGTATATTACCTACAACGACGATAACCAAGATCTACAAGAGCGTTGAGTACAAAGGCGACTCTATGTACAAAAAAGACACCCTCTGACAGATAAGAGGAAATGTTTGAACAAATTAGAACTAAATTTCTTGGTGTTCCAAAGACTCTTCTTAGTTCTATATTTAAGAAGAAAACAGCTCTGGTACCCACAAATACCGGAAATAACAAGCCTACTACACTGAAGATCCTAAAAGTAGTTCTTCCCAAATCAGCAGTCATTGACTCCAAAGTTCAGAAAGACCCTCCTCGGTGAATGAGATATGGGGAGTCAACATCACAATGCAACGCCACCAGATCTGCAACATTCGTACAAGCAGACAGAAGGTATGTATAAACTCCTAAATGAAGAGTTGTCTGCATTCAAATGACAGCTGCATGCACAACTACAACTATTTCAAAGTACCCCTACATGTGCACTATAAATTGTATACATATAGGTACACTAAAGGGGTATACAATCAAACACCCGTATGGGCCCCGACGAGCGTGTTATTGGTACACACGTGATGTCTAGGGATGTTGCGCAGGCTGATAAGTGAATTCAGGTTTGAACCTAATCCTTCTATATGGATCAATAGAAGTCGACATGTTTCGAACCTTCAAACAAACGCATGGTTGTGGGAACCGATGTATTTTTTTCAATACATTCATATTGGGCCTTCAAGACCTACAATCAAAAGAATTCACTAAACAAAGGCAAGAAGCCTACGAAACCCGATCCTCCTAAGCAGATTAAATAGGAATAGACAGGGTTCAAACTCTCAGATAAATATGCGGTCATGAAGTGGACCAAAATATTTATTTTATACATTCATATTTGGCCTTCAAGGCCTTCAACAAACAAAATTCATGAATAAAGGCATAAAGCCTACAAAAAACCCGATCCTCAACCAATAGCTTGGTCGAGTTGACAGGGTTCGATCAACAAATGGAAATGACCTCAAACACCCTGATGATGACCTCATTGATTGAAGATCTCAACCAGAGGGGTTAATTTCAACCATTTTCAAATGCCTCCCAAAAGTTCAAAATCCAAAATTTCTAAATTCTATCCCAAATTCCAAAATATTTAAATTTGAAATCAACCATCAATCACTTAAACAAAATTTATCCACCCCCCACAATAGTCTGCCTAGTTGGACAAATTAAAAACTATTTCAGCTCACAAAAAGTCAAATGCCTAGTCAAAAATATCATTAGGATTCATTCTCAAATAATCTCTAGTCAATAAAGACGTGTACGCGTCCTCTAACCAGCGTTTTGCTGCCAAATGACACCGCAGGATAAACGATTATGACTTAGGACCCCCTGAACTGAGTGGTTTTGCCGCCAAATGGCACCACAAAATATCGATTATGGTCAAATCCAATACGCTCATTAGTGGCATAAAATCCTTGAGATATGAATCAATAGGGTATGATCGATAAGGCACAAAGCCCTATGTTAGCTAAGGTGGATTCAAATTTGTCCCCTTAGGCAAATATCCAACCTAGGTCTACAAGGTACCCTTGGACGAAGCAACCCATGGCTGCCGACAAGGATCCTTCTATCAGGTTGGGTCGACTACCTCCTCTAACTAAGTAGACCAGGGACCATGATGGCCCAGGATGACGGAACCATGGGATCTTGATCGGGTCTATCATCTGTTGCAAATTCAAGTCCATGAACTATATTTTGATGATTAGCAAACACTCTTACTTGACTTGGATTATCTTTTACTACTGACTTTTCAGGAATCAAAGATCGAACAGAAAAATGGAGCCAGCTCAAGATGGGGTAGATTAGGGTTGAGTCATTCTGTAATTTTATTTTTTTCCCTCTTGAGTCAATTGTAATCTTTGGTGTGTCTAATGTTAAGTAACCCTACAAACACACACACTTGAGAGATTTAGAATATCTATTTTTACTCAAATCGGTCAGAATGATATTTTATATCATCCTGGATGATATTTTACATCGTCCTGGATGATCGGGCTTAAAACAGAAAATCTAATCAAGGATTCTTAATTAAGGCAGTCATCATTACCCAATCGGCCTGGACGATATTTGTATCAGCCAAGATGATAAGCTCAAAACAGAAAGAAATTGTCGTCATAAATAATTAAGGTATTCTATATTTTGGTAATCGGCCAGGACGATCTTGGATCGGCCTGGACGATATTCATAATTATGCCTTAATTAATCAGACAAACCAAGAAAGTAATTAAGGATGATTGATACGATCATATCATCCTGGACGATCGCAGGATCGGCCAGGACAATCTATTCAAAAACCTTAGTTACTTCTGGACGATAAATATCGGCCAGCTTGAATTCAGGGTAATGCTTTGGACAATTTTCCTCTGATTTGAATTGATCGGCCTGGACGATCGTGAGATTGTCCTGGACGATCAAGCAAATTTTTAATCATCCAATTTGTATTCAGGGCGATGCTCTAGTCGATCTCATGGAATTTGTACTGATCGGCCAGGACGATGTCCATATCGGCCTGGACGATATTATCGACAACTTGCAATTAATGAGCTCCTTTGAAGCTCTTCTATTTAAGAGCTTTTGTTCAACATTTTTGAATAATCTTTTACTACTGCCTTGACCTGAGAAGACCTTGAGGAGAGAGAGAGAGAGAGAGGATCTTGTGAGGGGATTA
>NW_021319804.1:0-3122 GCF_001605985.2 Dendrobium catenatum
CCGAGGTGTACCGAGTTTTTTAAAAAACTCGGTACACCTCAGTACAGGCGTTTTTTTGCCTAGGACCGGATGTTTCTTGCATCTGGTCAACCGAACCAAATAAAAGCGCCTCATTAAGATATTCTAACATAAGAAATATTGAACGTAAGACTTTAAATTGGTGTGGCATTTCAAACGCTATTTTCCTTTAAAAAATTATAGGCCTATTGCTGTAAAAAAATTCTCTTCTCCTTTAGTTAATGAAATAGCTAATTGAAAATAATTAACTAGTCAAAATTAAATAATCAATTGAAATTAATTGATTAATTTTAAATCTAAGAGCAATTTTTAATCCGAGGATTTTAATATACGAGAGTTTTAAAATTGAGATTAATTCAATTATCTAGAAAAATTATTTTTGATTAATTGATTAAATAAATTATAAAAGAAAATGAATGAAAATAAATATTATTTTTTCACTAATCAGACATATACAAACAACTCTCAACTAAACACTGAAATCCACAAACAATACTACACAAAAACTCAACTCACAAATCACAAAGCAAAACTCAATACACTTAACACAACTCTCAAAACTCAACAAACACAATCTTTGTACTCTCGTGTGCGCTATGAATCAACACGAGCTTCTGCAAACAAGCAAATAAAATTTATTAGCATCGAAATCAAAATGCTTAAGTAGGAATAAGTGTATGCTACTGAAAGTAGAACAAATCACTGGTAAAGTAACTATCAGTACAATATATAACATGAAACACTAATGTCACATAACAAATTGCTAGTAAACAATTGAAAACCACAATGTCGTGTCAAACAACTACTATTCGCTCAATAAAACAAACAATTAAATCAACGGACATCCTAATCTATAGGACTAAGTTGTAAGACTCAATATTTGACCACTTCTAAGTGAAGTAATAATACCCACTTTCAGACATCCTCCAATAGAAGTTATAAAACCTGTTACATGAGAGAAACTCCTCTCAAATTAAATTTAAAACTTTGGACAGTTTAGCCTATATGACTAAATTGTAAGACCCATAATAAGCTACTTCCAAAGGGTAGCACTGTAGCAGTAAGACATGTTTTACCCAAATAACTAGGCAACTTCTTATAAAAGTCAAGACATCTATTATTTGAAAATTTTCTAAATAAAACATCAACATTTCAGACAAAAATATGCAACTATCTCTTGTTGAAAAAAATCAAGGGCAAAATCCTCAAGAGAGAATTTTATCTTTAAATAATGATTTGAAATACAGTAATAAGTATGATATTGATTCTATGTTGAAAGCATGTATAATTTCTATCATGGTTTCTATGCAAGATACATAAAAGCACTAACAGTTATTTAGACAAATGCAAACAAAGTTATCCGACAGTATAACCTATAGGGCTAGGTTGTAAAACCCACTTTTAGACTACTTCTAAATGGAAGCAATAAGACTCGTTCTGCTAGAGTAACTAGGCAATTCCTAAAGGGAATTGTAAGAAATATTCTTTGGGAATATTCTAAACAAAATCCTCAACCAAATACAAAAATTAATGGTCATCCTAGTCTGTAGGACTAAGTTGTAAGACCCATCATTATGTCACTTGTAAGTGAAGTAATAAAACTCACTTTTAAGCATCTTCCAATATAAGTTATAAGATATGTTACTTGAGATAACCTCCTCTCAAATTAAATCTGAACCTTTGGGCAATATTGTTGAAAAGTTTGGTTGTAAGACCCTCCAATGAGATACTTCTAATAGAAATCGTAAGACCCGTCTTACGAGCTACTTTTAATGAAAGTCATAAATCTCGACCCAAATTTCAACACCCGGGCTACTTCTAATAGGAGCTGTAAAACCCGCTTCAATTCAAATTTCTGAGTAACTTATAAATGAAGTTATAAATCTCAAACAAAATTAACTTCTGGATATTCTAATAGATGTAAATCTCAAAATCTAAATAAAAGTAAAATCCACATCTAACCACCTCAATCTACTTGAGATCCCTGAGAGGAGATAACCCATGACTGCTAATAAGATTTCCTGTCACTATGGTTAATGATTTTTAGTGTTTATAGAATGAAACATACAGTATATCAAGGACGACAGAACCATGGAATCTTGATCTGGTTTACCGTCATTTTCTCCACAATTGAGACAAACACCTAAAAATTATTAATCCTTAATCAAGAGTTCTTTCTTACGTGTTAAGATGGGTAATTAATTATGAGTGTTTGCAATCATAAGGACTCAGATCTAATTAAACCCTAACACTAATATTGGGGAAAATCTGGTTAATTACAATATAACCCAAGGAAGATAAAATCCTACAGCTGCAAAGCTGAATTCATGCATTCATGCCGTTTTTCTTGTGCCAAAAATAATTTAAGATTCTTTTAAAAAAGTATATTCATGATCATTTAAAAATATATTCCTATGAAGCTCTAGAATAGATCAAGCAAAGATTATTTCAAGAATATATCACAAGCTCTTATCTGAATTACTTCCAAGCAATACTTCAATTGTCAAAGCAAATAACCATGTCTTAATACCAAAAAAAAAAAAAACATGAATAAATGAACATTAGTTGAACAATAGGCCAAAATGCCAAAAAAAATCATATCCTCAGTTAAAAAGCAGAATAATGGGTTCGACATCACTCGCTGAAATGCCAACTCATGCACCCATCTCTTAGTGGGGATAGTAAAAAAGTGATTCTTTTGAAAAATAAATTACCTTAATTTTTAGTTTTATAAATTATTACTTTACTTTTTTAAATGAATTTTTTGTGTCTGTAAATGAAATATTGTGAAGTTTAATTTAAAATTTGAGTTTATATTTTAGCTATAAATAAGGAATGCCTTGCCTTTGCAGAAGGAAAAAATAAGAGCTTAAGCATTTTAAGCTTATTTGATATTCGATTCGATTTCTACGTGTTTTGAATTTTCTTCTTCGACTCCCTCCTATAAATTTGCCCCTTTATAAATAAAGTCTCTGCTTTCTTTATATTCTCGTATGTATGTATGTAACCCAACATGCTCATAAGTCATAAGTTGGTAAATATAACAATTCCAGGAGCAAAATTTTATATTTCAGACAAGGAAAAGGAAAATCTCTCTTGTAGTA
>NW_021319804.1:7653-11465 GCF_001605985.2 Dendrobium catenatum
CTAATCACGAAACCTTCACGGCATCACCTAGGGTTTCCGCTTGAGAAACCCTAAACTCATAATAAACAAAAAAAATCTCGCTATTTTCCTAGCAATAATCATATATAAACAATAGATCCAAATGATCAAAAGAAAAATCTGGTTCACGGTATGTAATGACATGGGGACTGGGGAGAGAACTAGAGAAGAGAACGACTGAACGAGACTTCAAGGGGAGAAGGAGACTTAAAATCAGAATTCATCACATCCAATTCTTGCGAAATCGATCAAACAACAATCGCTAAAGCACGTGGAACGGGAGAAGGAAGATGAAAGATGGAAAACTAGGGCACGCCGCACATAGAACCGAATGGCAGAAATGCAAGAAGTCAAAGTAACTCGAAGTAACTTGAACTCAAATAATTATTTAAGGCTTTAAGCCTTCAGTCCTTGACCCCGTAAACTCGAGCTGTCCGACTGGTCCGAGCGAATGGGTTATGGGCGCAGTCGCGACGAACTCGACTGGCGAGTAAAATAAATTCGGGTTGTAATCTGGTCAAACTCGTGTTTCTGGGTTGACCCGAACATGACCTGAAACCAAAAACGGGTCATTTCTTAGACCCGAACACGACCCATTTTCTACCCGGGTCGACCCGAACATGGATTTTTCTATGTCGTTTCCGGGTCGCGTTTTGAGTCGTGTCGAATATTGACAGCCCTAATTAGCCACATCCATTGTAGTGATCTCTGTGATGTAATTTGATCTTGTCTTTTCACTCTTTGAATTGTCTCATATTTTGCAATTTGAAAGTTTCAAATTTTGTCTCTAGCATATTATGATGTTTAATGTATTATTTTAGTTGGACATTTTTTGAAGTTTCTTTAATCAAATTATGCTATTTGGGCACTTTTTGTTTTTTAGTAGTGTTGCGTCCTGGAATATTTGCGGCGGTAGAGAAATATATAGTTTAACGTCTTAGCATTGTACGAAGATCCAGCACACAATCAGATAAGTGAGAGGGTGTAGCGTTCATAAGAGACACCAAGGTTTTTACGTGGAAAACCCCTGAAAAAGGGGGAAAAACCACGGGGCCTGGCCCAGTTTGAATGAATCCACTAGTATTTGTAGTTTATTACAAATGAGGTCCTTCTTAGGGAGAAGGCCTTAACTTGATGTTACAAATGTACGTCATATAGAACGTATTACATTGTGGGAGTTACAATAATCAACATAGACATGTTTGTTTGATTGGAAGGGCCATTGTAGGCAAGAGACAGAGGTCAGAAGGACCGTAGTCAACAGGAGATCGGGTCTGAAAGATTGTTGTCTTTTGATGGAGGTCGGAGTGACCGTAATAGGTGACAGAGGTCGGGAGGACCGTAGTCGGCAAGAGACTGGGGTTAGAAAAACCGTTGTTCTGTGATGGTGGTCGGAGTGACCGTAGTAGGCGACGGAGGTCGGGAGGACCGTAGTCGGCAGAAGACCAGGATCTGAAAGACCGTTGTTGGCAGAAGACCCGGGTCTGAAAGACCGTTGTTGGAAGGAGACGGAGGTCTGAAGACCATTGTCTTGTGATGGAGGTCGGAGTGGACCGTAGTAGGCGCGGGGTCGGGGGACTGTATCGGCTGAGACTGGGCGTAGAGACGTTGTCTAATGATGGAGGTCGAGTGAGTAATAGGCGACGGGAGGTATGGTGAGGACGTAGTCGGCAGGAGATTTGGAGGGAGAAGACATGATTGTCCTATGTGGAGGTCGGAGTGACCGTAATAGGCGACGGAGGTCGGGAGTAGGATTAATGATGTCCGACAGAAGGTCAGGCTTTAAGATGGTTTGTCGGCGGAGCACAACGTAGGACATGTTGCGGAGTGGAGAGCCTCAGTTGGTGGAGCCACAAGAAGAAGTCCGGCCTCATGTGGTGGTACACAGGGAGGAAACGGTGTAGGCCGGGGTCCGGCGGAGGTGAGGGCTCAGTGGTGGTCCGGCGGCAGACAAGCGTTCAGGCAGGAGGTCGGCGGAGGGTGAAGGGCCATATGGGATGGTCTGGGAATACAAACGGCCGCTCAGCGGTGGTCTGGCGGAGGTGAGGGCTAACGTGGTGGGTCCGGGCGGAGCATGGCGTAGGCGGTGGGTCTCCAGGGGAGTGAGAGGGGGCTTGCAGTTACCAAATGGTAGGCGTCCTGTAGGGGAACGGAACGTCAGGCGTGGTAGCGGCAGAGGTGAGGTCTCAGTGGTGGTGGGCGGTAGCAAGACGATGTGCAGGAGGAAGGTCCGGCGGAGGTTGGGGGCACTGAAGTGATGGTGGCACTTGTACGCGATAACACAGTGCGTCAGGCGGTGGTGGAGTCAGGCGGAAGGTGAGGGCCTCAAGTGTGGTCCGGCGGAGCAGGACGTTAGACGGTGGCGGCGGAAGGTGAGGGACCTCAGGTGGTGGATCGGCGGACAGGAGGTCAGGTGGTGGTCCGATGGAAGTCCGGCGGTGGTCCGAGGAGGCAGGAAGCAAGAGCGATCTCCGATCTCTCCTCTTTTCCATTAGGCTTCCAGGTCTCTTTCAGAGGAGAGGGGCTCTATTATAGATTTTTGGAAATGAGATGGCCGTAAATTGGTGGAGGATCTGGTTAAGTTGGGGAATGGTTGGATGGACGGTCGATTTTGAATCCTTGTTACTGAATAGTTCGATTGACGTTTGAATGTTGTAGTGATAGTCGGAATTCAGTATCTTGGGCTCGTTGATTCGTCGTCGAGCCGCTCTATTTTGACTATAAGCTTGTTAATGTTTGGGAATTCTTTTTGGTAATCCAAATTGTTGTTTTTGGAACTTCAACAGCTCTTCGGGTTTGATTAGGACCGCTTTGGGCTCGACGGGTCCTTGATTTGGACCCATTTGGGCTCAGATTGGGTCGAATTTGGTGTCGTTGGGTTCGTATTTCCAAGACGCTTAGTTCGACTGTAAGTTTGCTGAAAATGGATTTCAGATTGATTTTGATTTCGAAAGTTTCCAACTTGATTTTGCTTTGAGATTAATGCCCTATCCAGATAATTTTTGTATGATGTATCAAGTAGATTTCATGAACTATTTTTTTAGATATAAATGATTCTTTTTAGAAATTAATAATCTCATTTTTCATTTATTATGTTGATGATTATGATTTTGTTTGGGACGGCTTTCTTACTGCTTATTAAAGCAGCTTTCTAGTTCAAAGTTTTTAATTTTTGACTAAAAAGCTGCTTTAAGAAGCAGTAAGAAAGCCGTCCCAAATGAAGCCTATATTGAGTTTGATTCCTTGTTGCTTTTTAAGTACACCTAATGAAATGCTTTTATTTATGGGTACTCGAGAAATATCGTGTAAATTATGTTCTATATCTCTTAGCTCTGAGCACATGTAACTCATTCAAAGATTAATATAATCGGCGGCCTTACATATGATAAGCTATTGCATCATTGAAGAAAATATTGAGAGGTTGAAGCAAAGGCTTTCTAAAGCCAACTCTTTTTCACTTCCTAACTTGAATTCTAACCTATTAATGTCTAATAAAAGCAGAACCCACCAAGCTATAATTACTCTTTTTCAAAGATTTTGCTCTTACTGTAATAAAGCTGTTATGTATAGAATCTCCTTCTTAGCCAATTATATAGGGTAGTCATGATTTGTAGTGCTTATTTTAATAACTTCAAATCAGAAAATGCATTTAAGAAAAAAGAAAATTTAGGCTTCGTTTGGGACGGCTTTTTTTATGCTTATTAAAATAGTTTTTTAGTACAAAAATTAAAATTTTTATGCTAAAAAGCTACTTTAAGAAGCAGTAAGAAAGACATCCCAAACAAAACAGTAGA
>NW_021319804.1:17551-27571 GCF_001605985.2 Dendrobium catenatum
GATGGAGACTTGGCATGGAATTTTTTTTCAACCAATCACATGTGAACGATGATCATCAAAGATGGGAATGCGTTATGAAGAGGAAGTGCTTATTAACTTCTTGACCAACATATCAATTATGTACTCCTTGAGCATCCCTTCAAATTCTTGTGACTAAGAGTAGTGGTATTTTAGTATAAAAGGAAATTGTTTCCCCAAAAAATAAATAACATGCACATTTCCTAATTTTGGTCATTATGGGGCATATGATGTCATGTGAAGTCAAATATTTCATTTAAAATGCATTAATATTCTAAATAATTGCAAACAAACAAAAGAACATTGGGACTATAAATTTATTGGGCTTTGATTGTGTACATATATATGAAAGGCAAGGGTGCGACTGACCCACCCCTTTAGGGTCTCTTTGGTTGTAAGTAGGATTTATTAAATCCGATAAATTTTGATTTAATAAATCTCATGTAGTTTATATTTGAAATTTGTCTGCTAAGAGAGATGATGAATCTAGTTAAGTCAAAATAAGCAATTTGGTTATTTATTTCAAAATTTAATGATTAATATGATTGTACAATCATATTATATTTGTTTGTCAATATCAATCTTAATCAGACTAAATTTTACATAATTAGCATAAAAATTAAAAATTAATAATTATTAGTTATTAAGCTAATTAGCACAATCACTTCTATTTAATCAAATTAGGCAAAAAATAATATCATATTGTCATAGTTAATATCTTATTAATTAATTTTTATTATATAGTATTAAGGGTGATTTAAAAAATACTTAATGAAATATTTCTAATTTATTTGTTTGAAGCTTAATAATTTTATTAATTTTAATTAGGCTAATTAAATTATAATTAGCATAAAATAATATATCAATTAATCATTAATTAGTAATATCTAAAAAAATAGTAATATCAAATTATGCGATTCATTTAGGTCTTGGGTTCGAGTCTTGCATATGTGATATGTGTACGAGTTTGCCTTAATTGGCCTAAATGTCTAAAAAAAATACAATGTTTTATATTTTGTTAAATTAAATTACCAATAATTAAAATTGATTTTAAGTTATCATTTTTAAAATTGATGGGATGATGGTTATGTGAGGAAAGAGAATTTTGTGAGTGGCAATTTTAAGTTAAATACACTAATTCTTGGTTATGTGATATAAAATGAAAGAGAAACTATATTTAATATAATGTAATTTTTTTTTGGACATTTAGGCCAATTAAGGCAAAGTCATACACGCATCATATACCTAAGACTCGAAAATAAGATCTCTTAGTTGGTAGTCAAAGCTCCCTACCAAAAGACCAATGAGAAATATTATTTTCATTTGGCTGAGTTATTATAAATCATACTTAAATTCTCGTTAAGCCATCTACCAAACAACCTTAAAAGCTTGAGTCAATGTGACGCTTATGTTGTTTGAGAGATTTGACTACCAACCGAAAAGTTTTTTTTGTTCGAGTTTTACTTATATGATGCTTGTGTAAATTTCTCGTAATTAGCCTAAATGTCCAAAAAAAAAAACTCAAGTCAATATCGTTATATGGTGAGGCTAGGGCTGCAAACGAACCGAGCCGAGCCGAGTATGTGAGTGTTCATGTTTGTGTTCATTTAATATCAGCTTGTTCAAGTTTGGTTCATGTTTTTCGAGCTTTATTGTTTGTGTTCATGTTTGGTTCATTTAAATTAATGAGTGTTCATGTTCGGTTCATGTTCAGTTCATGTTCGTTCGTTTAGTGCTTATCGAGCTTGTTCGCGAACATATTTAACGAATTTTTTTTAACTATCAAACAAACACGTTCATGAACATATCTATGAACAAACACATTTATAATAAAAGCAATTGTCTATATAACAAATGCAATGATTATTTATATTTATTAATTCTATAGTCAAATATTAATTATTTTTATTGAGCTTATTCACGAGTTCAAATTCGAACACGAATCGAGCTTCTTATCTAGTTTAATGTCGAGCTTGTTCACGAACTTCAAATGATGTTGTTCGTGAAAATAAATGAGCCGAACACATTAGTGTTCAAGTTTGTTTATTTAAGAATCGAGTATTTAAAATATTGTTCAAGTTTGTTTTTTAGTTAATTAAACGATCACAAACGAGCTTTAATCGAATCGAGCAACGAGTAGCTCGTCGAACGTTTGGTTCGCTTGCAGCCCTAGAGAGGCTCAGCGATCGAGAATTCAGGGGTTGCTTGGCTGCAGATTGTATTTAATGAATATTGTAAATACAAATTTACTAAATCCTCCTGAAAAAAAAAAAGTTTTGTAGAGATTAAAGTTTTGTTTGGAATAACTTTCTTTTTTGCTTTTTAAATTAATTTTTTAATGCAAAAAATTTTAGTTCAATATTTTTTATGCTAGAAAACCGCTTTAAAAATAGTAAAAAAACTATTCAAAATAAAGGCCAAAGATAATTTTTTAACTGATTTGCCTTTCTATGGCCGGAGGTTTGCTAGGGTTTGTTTTTCCTCTTCTCCGGCTGTTCGTTGCACTTCGACTTCGCCTGCTTGGTGTGAGAGGTAGATTTGAACGAGAGGTGAAATAACTTCTTCTTCGCTTCCGTCGACGACGTTCCTTCCTGTCGGATCCAAAGTTACACCTCCTCGCCGTTCTTTTGTTGGATCGGAAGTAATCACGACGAGGGGAGCTTGCTCCTTGCGTAGGTAGTCGTCTTTCTTCCCTTCGCGCGTTCTTTGGCCAAATCCCTTAAATCCGGGATTTTCGGCAAAAAGAGGGAAACAGAGGATTTAGCTCGCTGTGAGATTTAACGAGTACCTAAATTCTGTTTGACAGGATTTATCAAAAATCCTGTATCTAAGAAGTTCCCTAAATCCTGCATAAATCCTGTGTGTGTTGGTTTATCCTTCTAACCTCTATTTTTATGCCACTAGAAATAGTTTAGTGAGGGAAGCACTCTCAATATCATTGAAAAGTGAAAGCGAATTTATTTTGTGCATTGGTGTGCATGCACGCATTAAAAATTGACCATATATCTAAAGTTTATCGTGTTTTTCAGTCAGATGTTGTCTTACTCATGGCGTTTTGCGTCTGCATTTTGCAGCTAGATTAGTTTGGGCCAAGATGTATGGGCGAAGAGCATCTCAGCTATTGAGGGAGTTGGCCGCCTGTGAGGCAGGACAGCTGACAGCGTTCAATGTACATATGGTTTTCCTTGACCTGTTCATCTGCTAGCATAAATTACGCTTCTTACCTTCATGTAGTTTATTATATCCTGTTATAGACACCCCTCACTTTCTTACCATTATTTAAATTAATAAAAGTTTTGGATTTTAGCTTATAATTTCGTCTATCTACAGAGATTTATGATTGTGGAACTATTTTTATTATAGTGAAATTTTATTTTTATTGCAGAGCGATACATTTGAGCAAGTCATTAGAGAATGCAATGAGCATAACTTACAGCTCCAGTCATTGATCAGGCAAGTCATTATACTCATGCGTTGTCATTTTTCCCCATCCCCTTCAAGTGTTGGACATAACCTTATCCAAGTTGATTAGTTAGGATTAAATATATGTTTTTGTGTGTAAGTCATGTGGATATGTTTGTTAGCCTTGAATAAACCAACACCAATCCTACCCAACCCAACATCTATATTTGATGTTTATCACATTTGGAATTACTGGTGAATGCCAAGGGCGGATCCACCTTAAGCCCGGGAGACAATTGCCCCCTCTAAAAAAAGCATTCTTATTATATGATTTTTTAGGTAATTTATCGTCTCCATCTATTTTTTTAGCCTTTATTACAAGGGTTTTTAGTCAATTGCATCCCTTAAAAGTTTTAAAATACTATGGTCTTTAAGCAATTGCCCCCAATATAATTAAATATATTGTGTAGAGATGTTATTGTTAGGGAACGATAAACCAAATACAAAAAGAAATAGTAAAGACAATCCAAAAATATCCTTACAACCAAAATTTGTTCCAGGGGCGCTGCCCTCTCCCGACATATATGTGAAATGTACAACGTTCAAGGATATGAACAAATAGGGGTCAAGCCAAATTCTACACTTTTACTTATAAGTTTGCCCCACCGTGAAAATTAAGGCTAGTTCCGCCCTGGGTGCATGCATTTACATATGATGTATTTGTTATTTCAAATTAGAAGGAATCATGGTACAGATTTAAACGTGTATTATAACACCAAGTTATGATGGGATATTCTAGTAAAGTTTTTACGAATGGAAGTGGGAGGTAGAAATCCCAACAACAGATGAGGTCTATGGATTATCTGCAGATGTGTATTTCCCCATAGTGATTCTCATCAATGTCGTTGTCTCAGATCCACTGCATTATATTTATTAATTTATGGCCATATCATTAATCTTCATGCTGTAATGCACATTGAAGTTTCCTAATTTTGAACAGGAAAATCGAAGATGCAAATTTAGATATACAAACAACTAGAAATGAGGATCATTTTGGAGCTGTTATACACCACCTTTCTCTATTACGCAACAAACGCTGTCTCATGGCTTACATGTAAGGTGCTTGATGAAAGACATTGATTTCGTTTGGAGCCGCCTTTTTACTGCTTCTTAAAGCAGTTTTCTAGTACAAAAATTTTAATTTTGTATTAAAAACTGCTTTTAAGTAATAAAAAGTCGTCCCAAACGAAGCCTTTCTCTTACTAAACTAGACCTTTAATGGTTCTTGAATTATTATGCATATACTAAGCCCAAGACATGCAATTAAACAGGTATAATCGAGCCGAACTAATTCAGAGCTTGAGATGGAAGATTGGCCCTGTTCTCCCACAAGAAATACAAGAAAAACTAAATTATTCAGAAGAAGAGTATTTTAAAAACCATTCTGCAGCCATAGAGTCATATATGTCAGAGTTGGACCTCGATTTGACAGTGGTAAATCTTTATTAATTGCCTTGAATCATTTCCTTTAGCATACACACCTATATGCTCTTTTTGCTGAGAGATTATTACGTGTGGTGTCCGGACCGTTTGGAGGCTATTCCGGACGCGCCACGTCACCCGGATGCACTGGGCCCAGGTGATGTGGCGGATGCCGCATGTAATAGTTTTCCTTTTTTGCTCACACTTATTTTTGCTCACACTTATTTCCACAATGAGAAAGTTGAGAAAATATTCCAGGATATGGTTCCACCAAAGGATCCTTATATCCGAGTAAAAGTCCTTGATGACATTGGCGAGTTGTGCCTGGGTGACCATGCTATCTCCCTTACTCAGCACTCGTTGCATTTTATTAAACGCACAGATGCTGAGCCATTTATTTCACAGGTTTGATGCTTCTGTACTGTTCCTCAATGCTTATCCTTTATAATTCCTTTCTGATCACTTTATACTTTCCTGTGTGGTAGGGACTGATGGAAGAGTTTCTTGAGTGAGGCTCGGCCGACGCTTAGCGACTGTAACAATTAGTGATTCTTTGCTGTAATTGTGTCAGTCTTACATGATTGTATTTCCTTGTTGTTGTTAAGTTTATGAGCATGAGAAATAAATAGATCCATTTCTCATTTTAGTTGAGCTTTCATGTTCTGGAACAGATCATGACAACCTATTCTGGTGCTATAAATAGTTGTTTTATGATTGATTTTTTTATTTATTATGTGTTCTTGTAGAATAAAGCATATTTGTCTATGGCTTCCTTTCTTTATTGTTCAACACTCATAATTTAGATTAATTATGCTGTGCGGATGCTGAACGCTATCTAGAGACCAACCAAAATGCGTCACATCATCCTTGTGCTTGGTACCGCGGCTTGGTACTGCGCGGCTTGGTACCATTCAGTACCACGACTCGGTACTGCTCGGTATCGTTCAGTACCACGGCTCGATATTGCTCAAATGACGCATTTTGGTTGGTCTCTTGATGACGTTCTACGTCCGATTTCTACACAGAACAATTTCTCCATAATTTAGGTATATTGTAACTTTTTAGTGCAATTTTTTTTTTTTTTTTTGAATTACACTTTTTTTTTATCAGGAAAGTGTTTTAAAAAAGAGTAAGAATACTATCCTAAAGAAAGTTTTGATCTCAGTTACCGGCAACTTTAGAAAATATTGTTAAACTCTTAGAGTCCTATCGGGCATCACTTGTCTTTTTTATTTTTGTTTTTATTAAAATAATTGTTTAGCATATTTTTTTTAATTAGTTTTTTTATATATATATTTTTAAACAAGTTAAATTATTTCTAAAATAATTTTAAGATATTTTGAATATTTTTAAAAATAATTATCATTATTTATATCATTATTATGGGCCATCTCTATTATCATAACCATTATCATTTAAATCAATTTATTCTATAGTAAATTAAAATAAAAATATCTTTTTAAAATATCAAATATGCTTTTAAGATTCCTTACTATCTTCATCTTTTAGTTTTTTTTTTAATTTTTAAATGAGAATCATTATCTAATTCCATATCTCCCCAACAAAATCACTTGTCCCTCATATAGAACTGGCCATTTAATTAACTTTCTCTCATTTGAATATCTTATATATTATTCCTTCATTGTCAAAGTAAAATCAAAGCTTGGCTCATGTTTCCACCTTAAACAATAAAGTACACCAAACAAGCAATAATTTATTAAAGATAATTTATTAAGAAACTAAAAGGAAAAAAATCCATTTAATGACATCAGATTAGTGGACTAATCATGCTTTGTCCTTAAGAATAATTCCAAACATAAGAAATTACTATTCATTGCTAAGGATCACATACATATGAGATGCATGAACGACTATGGCTCCCCCTCTCCTTCATTTTCTATGCCATGTTCTTCCATATATTAACAATGGAGATTTTGGTGGCTTTCCTTGCAGAGCCAATGCCTGCATCACCATATGAAAACTTCAAGACTTTTCTTAACCGGTGTATAACAATTAAGGCTTCGTTTGTGATAGTTTTTTTGCTGGTTTCTAAAGCAACGTTTTAGTATAAAAATTTTCGGATCCAAAGAGTTTTTTGTGCTAAGAAATTGTTTTAAAAAACAATAAGAAAGCTGTCTCAAACGAAGCCAAAGTTTTAATAAGTTGGTTGTGATCTAAAATTTAGGCTTTGTTTGGGATGGCTTTTTTATTGATTCTTAAGACAGTTTTTTAGTTTAAAAATTAAAATTTTTATACTAGAAAATTGCTTTAAGAAGAAGTAAGAAATCGGTCCCAAAGAAAGTCTTAATATTTGAAATTGAATTGAATTGATTATGGCATTAAATATGTTGATTTCAATTTTGATTTGATTAAAATGAGAGCTATGATTGATCAAGTTAGGAGCTGCAGCCATGATTTAGAGCTTTGGGCCCTAAACAAAATATATTTAGCTCCACGTCTCATTCAAATTTTAATCCCAACTTTGAAAATTTTGACCTGTGAGATGCTCGGTTATGCTTCCCCTCTCATTCATAATTTAACTTTCAAAGCTTTTTTTTGTCTCTGTCCATTAGCTGGCAAAGGATAATCCTTCCTCTCCAATCTCCATCAACTTAAATAAAGCCTTCTTCACCTTCTTCTTTGCCATTTTGCTCGTCTGTTCCTCCTTATCATAGCATGGGGAGGCAGCCATGCTGTGATAAGGAGAGGGTGAAGAGGGGTTCATGGACGGCTGAGGAAGATCAGAAGCTTGTTGACTTCATCCTCAACAATGGCATTCATTGCTGGCGCCTCGTGCCGAAGCTTGCAGGTCTGTAAATCATTATCATTCATCTTCTTCCAACTATTTGTGATTTATATCCTTTTCTTTCCAGTTTTTCTTCAATGACTCTTTTATAATGCAACTTAGGTTTCATTTGGGACGGGTTTCTTACTGCATCTTAAAGCTGTATTTTAATACAAAAATTTAAATTTTACTACTATAAAGCTGCTTTAAGAAGTAGTAAGGAAGCAGTTCTAAACGAAGACTTAGACTTCATTTGTGATGATTTTCTTACTGCTTCTTAAAGCAACTTTTAATTACAAAAATAAAAAATTTCTACTAAAAAACTGCTTTAAGAGTAGTAAGAAAGCTGTCCCAAACGAAGCCTTGATTAGCTTAATGGAAGTAAAGTGAAGAAATGAATTTTATGACTTGATAATGAATATATATAGCTATGAATTTGAACTTGAAAGTGTAGTTGATACATATCATGAGATATAAATTTTTTTAATTTTGAAGGTTTGATGAGATGTGGTAAGAGCTGCAGGCTGAGATGGATCAATTACCTTCGCCCTGATCTTAAGAGAGGAGCTCTATCTGAAACTGAGGAGCAGCAGATAATTAAGCTCCATTCTAATCTTGGTAACAGGTGACAAGCTTGACTCTCACCTTCTCCATTTTTTACTAGTTTATTTCAGATTAAAATTTGAATTTGTTATTCTAATTTTGTTTAATTGTGCCATTATGAGCTAAGATCATAATGGTGTTTTATAACTGGTCTTAGGTTTCGTTTGGGACGGCTTTCTTACTGCTTCTTAAAGCAGTTTTCTACTTTAAGAAGCAGTAAGAAAGCCGTCCCGACGAAGCCTAAGTTACTCTAATTTAGTGAATCTATATAAAATTCTTGTATGTTTTTGTGTTGATATTTTTCTTTTTAATGTCCTTTCTGACTCGCAGATGGTCGAAGATTGCTTCGCATTTTCCGGGCAGAACCGACAACGAAATCAAGAACATATGGAACACCACAATCAAAAAGAAGCTGAAGCTTCAGAGCTCGGATCAACTGACTGCCAAGAACAATGAGGCTGACAGGAAGAAACTCATTTCCAAGATTGAAGACAAGGGCTTGGTAATTGAAACCAGCACTGAAAGCTCAAAGAGCTCTTCATTTCAGGAACTGGAACAGAACTGGACTCAAGAGATGAAGCTAATTCAAGCTAATCTTTCTATTAGCTGCAGTGCTTCAACATCCATGGAAGGAAATGTTAATCCATCTTCATGGGAAGGAGAATCAAATGTTCATGGAGAATCTGATGAGCTCTTTTGGGCTGATACAATTGATTACTCCTCATCATGGGATGCCTATAATTTTGTTGATGATTTTCTGCATTATGAAAACTACCCATGAGATTTTTTTTTTCTTGTTTCTTCAGTAAATGGGGGGGATTATTGGGTTCGGACACCGGACACATCTTATCGTTCGGTACTTCACAGTACCGAGTAATACTGAACTCGGTACTGTGAAGTACCGAGTTCGGTACTTTACAGTACCGAGCATTACCTGTACTGAGCTCGGTACTGCTTGGTACTGAGCTCAGTACCGAGTAAAAGGTGATGTGGCACATTTTCATTGGGCTCCGGCGTCGTCCGGTGTCTAAACCCAATAATTTTCCCATGAGCATCCATTGGTGTTAAACTAGTATGATTACTGTTACTTATTTCCATTGCCATATGTAAATTTTATTGATCAATTTGAATTATACTCATTGAGTGTTTTTTTTTTTCTGGATACAATTGAGCTCTTCAATTCTAATTGCTCATCAAGAAGATCATCAATTTTGTTGATATAGAATTATTATTAATGCTTTTTGCAACACTAAGTACAGTATTTCATGGTGGTTTTAATGGCCATAAAATTGATGGTAATGCTCCAAAACTACTATAAAGCACCTTGTTTATTGTCTGCTGCAGAGGGCTCTTGCAGTAGTTTTGCAATTGCTGGGAATATAATTTGCTACGTTAGTTTCAGAGGCGATTAAAGTGATATTTTTGTCTATGATTTCGTTTGAGATGACATTTTTATTGTTTTTTAAAACAATGTTTTAGTACAAAAATTAAATTTTTGTATTAAAATAGTGATTTAAGAAGCAGAAAGAAAATCGTCCCGAATGAAACCAGTATCTCTAACTTCCTACAAAGTGTAATCTTCTCATACTGTTTTTTTAAGACTTTCTATATTATTTGACATCTATGTGGACATGAACATAGACTTATGTAAATCTAATAATATAAGTTTTTATTTGGGATAGTTTTTTTATTGCATTCTAAAACAATTTTTTTAGTATAAAAATTTCTAA
>NW_021319804.1:27689-59088 GCF_001605985.2 Dendrobium catenatum
TTTGTGGCGTGTGATCTTGTTTATATTTATTTTGTGATTTATCATATTTACTTATGTTCATTAATATCTATAGGAGCACAATTCATTAAAAAAAAAAAGTAATATGCTTTTTGAAATGTTCTAATATTTAGAGTGAAATTTACGTGAAATTATTCTGTGCGGATACAGAAGCCGTCCAGAGGCGAATCAAAACTCATCATGTCATCCGTTTGTTGTCTACCGCTGTTGTGCACCGAGTGACATGACGTATTCTGATTCGTCTCCAAACTGTATCTGTATACGCATCTAAATTTACACACATAAACACATCCATATACAACAGTAGATCTTAACCTTGCAAAGAAAAAGCTGCACCTTGCGAACGTGACAATTAAACATTACCATTAAAAAAAAGCATATAGTCAACTTATGTTACCCCTAAATTAAAAATAAAAAATAAAAATCTGATAGATATTCATTTACAACACATGATGATTTTGGATATTCATTATTATTATTATTATTATTATTGCTTTGTTAATGATAAGTGCTAACCCACTTCTATTGCGATATCAAAGGTTATTTTCTCTCAAAGAATCAGTAAACTATATTGTGACAAATTAGAGGTAGGGTTTGGATTCTTTATTATTATAATTTTTTAGGGTTTGTGTGGGGCAGCTTTTTTGTTGCTTTATTTTATTTAATTAATTATTTTTATATTATTTTTGAAGTATTTTAAAAATTTTCAATAATGTAGAGTTGTTTTTTTTAAGATCTATCAAATAAACTTTTTTGTTTTCTTTCTTTCTTTTGGAGAGTCACTTTAAAAATCTAATATTTCAAAAGTTATCTATTCAATAAGGAGACTGATTTGGAAAATAATATAATAATAATAATAATAAAATGAATAGAGTGGTTCGGTTGGATGCTTGGTGATTTTGCTTCTTTAATCTTTCCTTCTATTGCAGGTATTCTTGAAGTTTTCTTTGTGGCTCCTCCTCGTGCTGGTTGGTGGTTTGTTCGTCCATCTCCCTAACTATGGCTCCTCCTCCTGCTAGTTGTTGATTATTTATTTTATCAGTCCTTAGGGTTGATTTTTTTTTTTTATTCATTTTGCTTGTTTTTTTGTGTTTATTTATAATAGATAGAACTAATAGTTCTTAGGTTTTATTACAAAGACTGTATTATTAGCTGAGTTTATGGTTCTTCAAGGACCTGTAATTTCCTTTTTAATTAATGCGTAGGCCCCTCCGTAAATTTTAACCAAAACAGTTTGAATATTTTTTTTTTTTTTTTTGATGAGACTGATTTCAGTAAGAGCTGATTTTAGTTAGGCTTATTCAGTGTAAACTAATAGCTAAATAAGGAGTACTGTAGTTCTATTTCATGAATTTGAACAATTCTACAGGTGACAGAGGCAGAAGATATACTCAACTGCACAAAATTATACCTGTAAGAGATCTAATTGTTTGAATCCAAATAAAAAATACACAAATTTAATGTTAATTGGCCATGGAACTTATTTTTTAACGAGGCTTGCTGGTCATATTTTTTACTGCTTTTTCTCATAAAAAGTAAACTTGGCTCAATCAATTTTAGGATCCATTTGAGACATTTTTCCTACTATTTTGTTTTTCAGACAATAACTACAATTTGTTTGACACTTACCTTTCTCATTGATTGTTCAAGAAATTTTGTTGCCAAGAAAAGTTGATTTTTTCAACCAGAATTGCTAAGTTATTTTTCTCATCATAAATTTACAACAAACTTAAAAAAATACTGAACCGTTCTAAATTGGAGAAATTATTTTGTGCGGATACCAGACAGTCCGAAGACCAATCAGAACGCGTCATATCACCCGATACCCAGCACCGATACCGAGCAAAAAATTGATGTGGTGCATTCTAGTTGGCCTCTAGATGGCGTCCGACGTCCGCATAGAATAATTTATCCCCAAACAGACCCTTAAAATACATTGATTGATTTTCTACAAGAGAGGTCACAAGTTTAGAACTTCAATTAGATCTAGTTAATCTTATTTACACTAATTTGATTCATAATAATAGTATAATTATCAATCATAATTAATAATAATAATCATTTAAAATAATTACTTTATGTGGCCCAACTACACCAAATTATAAAAGTTGACTTTCCATGCACCATGATTGATGGCAGAAATGTTGGTGAACATGTTGACATGAAAGGCATGACTTAGACAACTTGTATTTATTATAATTGAATAATATTAGTTTAAGAGGATGACCAAATGCAGGAAACCATTTCACGTAGATTTAAGTTCAGTACTGCCTCATTTCATGAGGCTCAATTAATGATATACACAGCAATGAAAGGGAAATAAACAGCTTTCCTTGGACAATTAAAGTTTTGTTTGGGACAGTTTTCTTCTTGCTTCTTAAAGTAATTTTTTAGTACAAAAATTAAAATTTTTGTGCTATAAAACTGCTTTCAGAAGCATTAAGAAAGTCGTCCCAAACAAAGCCTAAGAGCTGACAATGATCTACTTTGGAGAGATTATAATGTGTGAAATTTTGCGACTGTGAATAGTAAAAGCACAATTTTTGTTCACCCATATACTTTTACTGTTCAATTTTATATTTTTTTTATTTCAGTATAAAATTATTTATATTAAAATAGTCTGAAGTAATTTTTATGCAACCATTAAAGAGCTCAAATTTCTAGGATTTCTAGGCAGGTCTGATTCTAAATAGAAATGGGGGTCTGGCTTAATTGACAAAGCTAGACCTGGGAATCTCACAAATCCACCTTCAAAAAGCATTCAAGAATGGTTGCTTGGAGGAGCTTAGAACTCCTAATCATTGGTAAGTCAAGTATGCCAAACATTGGCCTTGCATTTAGTCATTTCTCCCAATCTATCAACATACACACTTTATTTTGTACGGATACCGGACGGGAGAACCATCCGGTTAAGCACTGAGTATCCAACGGTATCGAGTGTGGGTACCGAGCTAGGTACCCACCAATGAGATTATGTGACGTATTTTTATTGATCTCTGGACGCCCTCCGCACTTGGGGACATGACTCAACAAGATCCATCAAATGATCTACTTTAAAAAATAATTTCAGCTCACTTTGATGTGTTGGTTAGAACTTCACTTTGATCTTAATAGCTCAAAAAAAAAAAAAAAAAATCCATGTCAAGTAAAATACATAAAAAAACATATGTATAAAAGGAGAAATTATTCCGTGAAAAGTTCAGATGAGAAAGATGTGTCCAGAGTGTGAGTTTACACACTATGTACATAATTTGAACCGAAAAATTGTACACACTATTTGTAAACAGTTTATACACTTACAATCGAACGCAACTTTTCCATCTGGAGGGACGGAATAACTTCCAATAGAAAAGACAGCGGAAACATAAAAAGTTGCTCAACTTCAAAGAAAGAAAGATTTGAATTATCAAAAGAAAGAAAAATCCTCGCATTTCATCATCAGGCAAACATTAAATAGCAGGAATATTATAATAAGAACGATTCATTACATTTTTTGATCCAGTTTGATCTCCGTTATCAAACTGGATCAAAAAAATGGTTGAGGTTGGAAAATCATAACAAAAGCAACTAGTTTAATATTAAGATTTGTTTGAAACAATTTTCTTATTGCTTTCTAAAACAATTTTTTAGTACAAAAATTTTTTACTTGAAAACTACATAAAAAAATAGTAAAAAAACTATCCGAAACGAAGCCTTAAGCTAATCATAACAAATGCGGTTTTCTGAGTTTTGATAAACATCGGCTTAAGAAACATTCAATATAAAATTAGAGGCATGAACATGATTTCAAGCTAGAACATATAAAACTATGAAGCCTAAATAAATATTAGTAAATATTTACAAGAAATACAATGGATGAGTATGGTTCACAGCTTGTCACCGATTTGAGGAAGGTATTATAATGTCTTTGATCATTGAAGGCGAGATGCTAACTTTTGACCTGAAAGATTGTGCAGTTTCAAGAGAGCGAGAAGTCTGGAGGGCCATTTCAGAATGGAGCTGAAGACATCTCATAGCCATCTAAAAACAAAGCCATGAAACGAATATGTCAATCAAATATAGATTAAAAGTTCAAGTAAATAGGGTTTGCAACATGCCCACCCCTAAACATTAAAAAGCAAACATATACATGCATTTTAATTTTTTTTGTTGTTTGGTTTGACACGGAGCAAAGTGAATGAAATTGCACGGTATTCCAAACTCCTTACCGCAGTTCATTTTGCGTTTAAAGGAAAACCGCTCAAATTCGAGCGAAAAAGGAATACACGAAATGTTGGGGAGAGAAATTCAACTCCTTCGACGATGACGACTTAGCCCCTTCAACGGCGTGTTTCCTTTCTGTTGGACTTCGCTCCTTCAACGACGTTCCTTGATCGAGTTCGCCCCTTCGACGACATTGCCTTCCTGTTGGACTTCGCTCCTTCGACAGTGTTGCCTTCCTATTGGACTTCGCCCCTTCGACAACGTTGCCTTCCTGTTGGACTACTTCCCTTCGACGGTTTTGCCTTCATGTTGGACTAGGCTCCTTCGATGACGACATTCCCTGTTTGCATGCTTCTTCACCTCTTTGACATCACAGAGAATATCCACTTGGGATGCGGAACCTCTACCCTTCACCTCCGGATGACCTGATTGAAGCGACTCCAACCAAATAGCTAGTGTCAAGACCCGGCCCGAATACTCGATCTAATGAGGCGGGTACGAAAAGTCAGACGATAAAATTCATTAAACATAATACTACAACATTCCTGATAAAGAGCCACTAAAACACAAAATATATATTACCTGTTGTCATTTGCGCCTCGTCTTCTGTAAACATGTTCTTCTCTTTCAGCCATTATTTCTTTAGGAACTTACCTGAAACAATTAAACTTGTAGTTTGAGTTTACTAAGTAAACTCAGTGGGAATTATATAATAATCATCATAATTATTCTTTATTAGGCATCGTTATTTCTTTACATTACTTCATTCTTTTTAATACTTTATACATCTCTGAATAATTTCTTTCAAAAATAATATAAAACATTTTGTAGCTTTAATGTTTCATTCATATTTCTTTTCTTTCCATTTACTTTGTACAGGAGCACCATCTCATAGTACCCGAAGGTACAACCTTTTCCATTTGATTTTCTTTTTCCATTTCCATAATCTTTTTCCATTTCCATAGCATTTTCCTTTTCCATTTTCGTGCACGAGTACGACTGTCCCCAGCCAGTACCATAAGGGGGTGAACTCTTGAAATATTCATATATATCATTTCTTTTACATTTACCATAACATTTCTATTCAATTTCGTATGTCATTTCTTTTTAATATTTCTTTAATATATATGGTATTTTCTTTTCATTCATATTTATTCAATTCATTTATTTCTTATTGTAATAATGATTACAATTACTTAAGCATTAAATCTTTCAACATTTCATACATTGTAGTCTTTAAATTAAAACTTTGAAAACAGAAGAATAATGCTAAAAATTAAATTCCATAGTTATAATTACCCACTTTGAACTTTTCAGGCCTTCGATGCTTGATCTTCTCTTGAATCAATTTCTCTTCTTCCTGTTGAATTCTCGCAGGATCAGCGCATACAACTTGATCTTTCACTCTCTAAAACCCTAAAATTCGAACAGTAACTTTCATGTAAAACTTAAAATTATAATCCCATAATAAACTTATATAAAAAGAATTTCACTTACGAATGAGAATTTCTCAAACTCTCAAATTCCCTTCTCCCACAAATTCCTTTTTCTTCGCTACAATCTCTTCCCTAACTTTCAAGAAATATATCGCTCACTTTAAACGAAGTAGGATGAAGAAATTTATAGGAAAAATCCAAAAGAAATTCAACAAACCTTTTCCTTATTTTTTTCTCGATCGTTTCTTCCCTCTCGATGCAAATTCTCCCAAACTAGCACTTCTTTAACTGTGAGAAAGAAAAGGAATGATCGATTCTTATAATCGAAGAAAATTATTCGCTAAAATTGGAAAAATGAAACTTACTTCGCTCTCTCACGAAGCCTCGGTCGTCCGCCAGTTTCGCTCCCTCGTGCCGTTCGCGAAAAACAACGACCCTGGATGGGTCGCGATGTCTAATATTAGACGGGTGGACGGTTCGGTTGAACCGGCCACCAACCGGTTCATAACAGCTGGAACCGCAAGGTATGCCATGCAGGAACCTAGAGCTGCAGGATGGCCGGACCACCTTGTGCGGGAACATGGAGCCGCAAGGTGTGTCTTCTTTGTTCAATCAATTGAAGGACTTTAATATAACAAATAAATTCATTTTGGGAATAGGCACACCAAGTGTTCGATCAAATGTCTCATTCAAACGGGCCAATAGTTTTATTTTACTTTGCATACACCCAACCAAACAGAAAAAACAGTTCCCCTGCATTCACTTTACAAAAAACCAAATAGCATCAACTATTTACTTTACACTGCATTCACATTACAGCCAACCAAACAACCCCCTAATAATAAACAATAAATAAACGGAATTGATATGGAAGATTTCTTTTTAAAATCTCTTCGCCGCTCTTCTCCCACGCTCTTCCTACCTGATTTTTCCTTTCTCACAAGTAGGCGAATCACCTCCTCCTTTCCCTTCACTCTCCATCTCGGCCTCTCCCTTAGCCACTTACTCCTCTCGATTGTTTATAATCCTTTGTGGCGACGAAGGAAATGTGAGGAGAGTTTGAGCCACTATGTGCAACTTATTCGCATAAGTTTGATGCAATGAGGAGCACATTTTTCAGTAGCTTTTAAGTGATCTTGTAAACAAAAAACATGAAAGCAAATATTCAGATAAAAAATATTCTCACACGAGTTTTGAAAAATTAATCAACAATAAGAACATGAATATGAGCAAAGTAACAAATCTAAATGAACAAAAAACATTGCACGTATTTGATAAAACTGTCATTGTTAACAAAAGGCCAAAACTTTAAACTAGAGAGAACCATAAAAGAGCATGCAAATTATGTAAGCGTGCAGTGCATGTCTTTTGATGCTAAGTAACAAATAAAAATTTAAATGTTCTGAAAGATGTGCGAACTAAGATTACAAATTGATTCCTAAATCTCAGAATTATTCAAGTGTTCAATTTACTCCCTCAACTAACAAAATCTAAATAAAATTGTTTCTATAGTCAAATTTGTCAAATCTTTGGACATGAATTGGTGGAGAAAAAATTTCCATGAGATTAACCCTAAAAAGCCTCGTGGGAAGTTCTCCCTCCAATTTTAGTCCAAAACAAAATGACAAAGTTGACAGAGCACCGAATTCCATCAAATTTGATGTGTTGAGGGACCAAATTAAAGACTAGAAAAAAAAACTATAAACAAAATGGACACATCTTATGGACCAATTTGATCATTTACATAATATATAAGCTGTCTGCAATGCAAATATTGTTTGATACCATTTAACTTACAGAAGAATAGATACATATAAATATAAGAGGTACAATATGGAAATGTTGAATAAACAAAAGAACCAAAAATTGCAATTTCATAGTTCACATGTCCATGTACTTACAGTTGCGCACTCGGTATCTGGGTCAGATTCAGCAATCTTAAGAGCCCATATGCGGATCCACTCCAGCCCATTAGAAATTTCATCATTGCCTTCAATCAAAGCAGATGCCACATACGATGGATGCAGAGCTTTTAAAATGCTCGAGGCTGCAAAAAGGGCAGAACTTCTAACATATGCTTCTGCGTGATGAGCTACATGCCTGTCAACGGAAAGGAACACAGCGCATAGAAGATAGTGCCAAATATCACATTTAATTTTATTATTATTCTTATAATTATTTGCAAAAAAATAGGGGCATAAAACAAATATTATTTGCAAAAATAGGGGCATAAATGTCACGACCCGGCCGCTGAGCTCCCATAGACAAGACGGGAACGGATGTCGGACTTAAATATTAGAACATAGCATTTCAAAATTTTTAAAACATGAAATATATGAATCTAAAACAACTCAAAGAATAATTAGTGCCTCTATAAACAACTTCCAATCTTATAATAAAACAAATATCAATCAGTTAAATAAACTTATAGCTTAGGTATTACCTAGACCTTAACATGTCAAGAAGGTGGGAAGCCAAGGCCGATGCTTCTGGATGCATAGCAATGCAATTCATACACACACCAAGCATGTGAATCAGTTTTCCTAGAACAATGAAGTCCCTGTTCAGTAAGTCAAGGCCATGCCTCCTTTTGTCATATCCTTGTATTGCAGGCAGCATAAAAGCAGCAGCATACAAAGGAAATTTGTTCTTTGTGTGGTCTGGTTGGGATTCTCTTGTTTTCCCAAGACTCCATCTCCGTGATTTCCCTTTCTTGACTTGCCCTGGTCTGGAGGGAAGTACTCTCTCATATCTGTGAGACCAACTTAGCACTCCGACTTCCTCAACCTCCTTCCATGGACCTGCTCCATGAGGTCCAATACGACTTGGAACAAACCATGGCTGATTTTCTTGTATAGAAGATATCAAGCTCCTTGATTGACCAATCATTGTAATGAAAGTAGCATCAGCAAGCTCCTGGGCGGCCTCTGTCATAATATCAATTATCAAGATGCGTTGACTAACATCCACATTTGGGGAATAAAGTAACTTTGTAAGAACATCCAAAGACTCAAACGGACATGTCACAATCAGAGCAACGAGGGCCCTTTGCCTCTTCTCTTCAGAAGAATCTTCCTGTCCTTCAATAGCAGCATCTGTACAACGAACATGCACTAATGCTTGGGCAAGATCACCGGAACTATGATGGAGTTCATCAGGTGATGCTCTTATGAGCTTTTCAGCAACCTCAAGTGCTCTCTCAATCTGTAAATGAAGAAATAAAAATCAACTCAACGAGAAAATTTGTCCATATATAACCAAGTAGGTAAAGTAACATACACCATCAGGATCATCAGGTTTTCGTAATGCTGCACTGACATCAGCCAATTGGGAGAATCTTTTTTGTAAATCGGTATCATCATCAGAAAGATCATAAGGTTGTAAGGATGAATCACTTGAAGCTTCAGAATGCTTGCTTTCATCATCACTGACTTCTTCATCATCTTCATGCACACTTTTAAGCAAAGCTGGATCAATACTCTTATCAGAAACGTTCTTTCTCACCTCTAAAATCTTAATTTTGCTTTGGCTTCCTTTATCTTTCACATTCTTCTGTTTTTTATCAAAATATGAATGACCTCTATCGCTTTGTGAAATTTTTAATTCAGCATTGTCAATAGAGATTCCATGTGCTTCTTGTTTCTTAGTTAGAGAAATAAGCCCAAATTCCCAATCAATATTTTCACAGCAGATATCATCCAGATAGAGGGGCTTTGCTGGATCCACTACTCTAGAGAATGCTAAAGCAATAGAACAACCCATTTTTCTAATTAAATGAATCGGGCTCTCCAGCCTACCTGAAAATAGCACACAATTATTTCAGAAACATAAGTAGGCATTTTCAGTATAAATTATGTATATGGGAAAATGTATAATACAGCTGACTCCTTGAAGAATAGACGACAATACTTCTGGAGCTTTTTCTAGTTCTTCATTGGTCATTTTCTCCAAACACAAACCAACAGCTGCTGTTATGTCTGAACTTCAATTAAGAAAATTTTATAATTTGTAGCATACTAAGACTTCATTTGGGACAACTTTCTTAATGCTTTTTGAAGCAGCTTTTTAGTAAAAAAGAAAAATAATAATTTTTGTACTAAAATTCTGCTTCAAGAAGCAGTAAAAAAGCCGTCCCAAACGAAACCTAAGTGTATGATAACATCAAAGGATACAAGCCTG
Source organism: Dendrobium catenatum (assembly GCF_001605985.2). Taxonomy (NCBI): domain Eukaryota; kingdom Viridiplantae; phylum Streptophyta; class Magnoliopsida; order Asparagales; family Orchidaceae; genus Dendrobium; species Dendrobium catenatum. The sequence continues at coordinate 37,526 of NW_021319804.1, forward strand.
CTGCTCCACACGAGCTGACTGAACAAAATCGTGCTTGGACCATACAGTAACTAAGCGTTGCACTACGTCAAAGAATCTTTTATTCTTTGGGCTTGTTGAGCATGCATCATCATCCGGTGCATGTTCAAGAATGGAAAACTGAATGATCCATCTCAGGCAGCACACTGGAAAGATTTTGCAAATTAAAAATTTTTCCACGAACATGGCCCTGAAAATAAGCTGTCTTATCAGATCCAAAAAAGCTCATACCATCTAAAAACAAAAAAAATGTGATGATGAATTGGTATACGTATTCACCTCTAAAATAGGGAGAGATCTTGAGGGTCTCCTATTATAGCATATGGATGAATTAGAAATGATGGATTTTGGTGTATTTCCTTGTGATTTCCCTCCTATTCTACAACGCTTCATCTTTGGATTAATTTGTAAATCAATCACAGTTAATATTTGCAAACCCCTGATATATAATTTTCTATCTTATTTTTTTGTTCGCCTACATCCACACCACCTTTCCAAAACATTAAGCCACTTCAACCCTCACAAAAATTGAATCATGCCCCTACCACAAAACCCTAACACTTGTCCACTTATTGTGATTATCATTCATAAAAAATTCATCACTTTCCAACAACAAATTCAACTAAACTAAAGTCGCCACTGTAATCAGCTAACATCACAAAAAATTTTTATGTAGGTCATCATCCTTTTTCTATTTACAAAAACTTAGCCCTCCACTGTCATAAAGTTTCATCCAAAAATCTATCTAAAAATTCTAAACTAGTTAACATTTTTCTTTAGCCTTCCATCAACCATAAACCTTCTACCTCCACTCCAACAACCCTTGAATTCAAAATGACATCCACATCATTTGGTATCAAAGCCCAAAATATCAAAAAACCCATATCTTTTGTTCTAAACAAGGGAGAAATGTAAGCATCAAAAAAGGTAACACCATCACTACAAGGAGCAACACTACCTTAGAACTTCTCCACCAAGGTTTTCATCCACCAAATCACTTTTGTTTCAAGCGTGCTTATACTTAAAGCAATTGTTACCAATTGATTTCAAGATGCCTTTTTGATTATCTTTGATATTATACTTCACCAAATCTGATGCAGGACCACGTAAATGAAATGCACTTTAACTCATATGGATGTTGCACAACTTATGATTAGAATAATTCTAGAACAAAAATTACTATAGAATTCAAACAATGAATCAAAACGAATAGTTATTATCCGCTTAGGCTAAATCACATGGTGAGAGCTTTGAAAACTTCCAAAATAAATAGAAAACAACACAATGAATAATAGTAGCTTTCAAAATAATCCCTAGTCTAAAAATGAGAATTGGAAAGCATAGAGGTGCACTCAAATCCTACGTTTACTAAGCTTAAGCAAGAGCAATGCGGAGGAGCCCGTCGTGACTGCAATCAAATCAAGAAGAGTTAGACTAAAAGGGATAAGATGCAGGTAGGGAGAGAAACCTTCGTCAAGGGGTAGTGGAGATCCTCCACTCAATGCCTTCGAAGTGTTCGTCAACAGCCTCTACCAAATAGATCAACGTACACTCCAAGTAATCCTGGACGGTGAGATCAACCCTTGGATTCACGTCGAAGGAAGTAGATTGTAGGATGTCGACGAAGCCGTCTTCGTCCCAAGTTATGCCGTAATCAGTTTCCGGATCCGCCATTCATGGGCGCCGAATGCTAAATCTCCTTCTCCTTGTTAGGGTTCTTGAAGATGATGGAAGAGAAAGAAGTTTCTCTTCCTATCGCAAGAGAAGAGAGCCTACACCTAAAATCTGAAATTAGTTTCAGCTTTTGTAAAAGTGGAAAGCTAATTGAGAGAGAGAGGAGATTTGAGGGAAGGAGGGAGAGATAGGGTTAGAGAAAGAAGGACATAGAGGGGGCGGCGGGTAGAGGAGGGATGATGGGTTGATTTTCCAAATCAATTCCTTAGGTTAAGGAATAATTTGAGGATTTATGGTAGTTGGGAAATTTCGGCCAAGTGGGGTGAGAAGGAATTCGAATTATTTCCAAGTGGGGTTGGAGAATTAGGAAACAAATCCTAATTGACTCCAATAGAGTGGGTCGTCGGGAATGAGGGCTAGGGAGTCAATTAATGGAGAGGATTTAAGGCTTCCAAAATTGATTTCTACTATTAGGAAATATTCTTTTAAGATCCAATTGAATTTAAAATTCAAATTAAACCTTTAATGAATTCTTTTCTAAAATAGAAAAGTTAAATTAGGAAGGTTTTGAAATCAATTCAGAATTTATTTGAATTTCAAAATCTATCCCAATTTATCTAAGGCCCAAATAGGAAACACAAGGTGAGATGGGTTGAGGATGAGCAAACTGGCGGCTAAGGATGTGTGGTCGGCGGCAATGCACGGGTGAGGGCTCCAGCCGTGGGTTTGGGAGGAGAGGAAGGGCTCAGGTGGGGCTTGGCCATGGGTTTGGGGGATGAGGAAAAGGGGTTTGGGTGGGGCTGTGACCGTGGGAGTGAGAGGGGAGGAAGGGAGGAAGGGAGGAGAACCAAGAGCCACCAGTGGTGACTGTTGGGCACGACGGGTGGCCTCTCCTAGGCTCCACCAAGATCTCTAACTCTCTCTCTCTCAAGCTCTCTCAGAAGCTCCAAGAAGACAAGTGAAGGAAAATATCTCATAATCATTCATCACCCAATAACATGAAAGAATAGGCTATAAATAGCCAACTACAATGACTCAATGAAATAAAAGACACTCTTGCCCTTTGGGCTTACATACGATGCTTCCCATTAAAGGGGTATAAACGAAAAACATAAAGACACTTAATAAATAAAATGCATGTAATAAAATGACACAAATGACTCAAAAATACAAAGACTCGATCGTGGCCGTAGATCGGCGGCCACGTCTCTGATAAACCTTCCACGATCTGATGTCCCCATCAAAATCACTCATAATTAATTAGTTTTATACATGTTTATCTCCGCTTAAAAAAATAAGTTGCTAAGATTTGCCTAAAGATAACAATATTTTTTTCAAGCACTTATTTCATTATTACATAATCATTATTCTACTATTCTTTTGCGTAATTATTTTTGCACAAATACTTTTGCATAATTATAATTTTCTATATATATATAAATGATACCTAAACTATCAAAGGAGATATTGGGATTTAAACTAACCATTGTGGCCCGCGTTCTTATATAATGAGCCATCATCCTTCTATGATATAGAGTACGTAATATTTAAAATTAAAAAAAGTAATGTTAAAAAAGTCTTCAGTTTTCTATATTCCATTTTTCGCACCTTCAAAAATTGATAAGTGATATTACTATAAATGAACCATTACTATGACAAATTAAAGTAGCGGCCCATTTGAATCTTTTGTTAAATTTAAATCAATAGCAATTATTGAATTACTAAAAGATAAAGCTGAGTGTAAATATCATATGAAAGCATATGACAATGCTATGGCACGCAAGCTTTTGGTTTTTTTCATTAAGAAAAAACCATCAGGTTTAGTACGAAGTAAATTTGAAGAGAAAAAAGCACCAAACAGGCTCTCATTCCATTGAAAAAAATGGTTCCACATTGAGTAAATCTAGCGTCGAGTTGAAGAAAATGGAGCGAAAAGCCACAGCTACATGTGGGTCTCTGCTAATTGTTTTTGCATGAATTTATAAAACTAATTTGAATTCTTCAATATTGATATGTTGATGTTAATGCTAAGCATTTCTTGTTTCTGGGCATGATATTAAAGATATTAATGCTAAGCAATAAAAAAAGTAGTAAATATTAGTGAACATGTTAACAACCCATGTATGAAGTAACTGTACTAATGCCCAAAATATTTCTATCATAAAGAAAATATTCAAACAAATTTCCAAGACAGGTTAAAAAAAAAATGAAGGCATCACGATTGCTGAAACTTCAAGGAAATAATAAAAAAAATGTGATTACCTCATGGTATTTTCAAGCTTGAAGCACCGATTAAACAGCAACCAGAGAGTCCAATAAGCTTCCACATCACTAATGTTTTTAGTTGAAAGCTGCCGGAGTAACACTTCAGACAATCTCTCCATAGCATATCGGTCTTTAATCGCTTCCACTATCCTCAACCAAAACATAGATCTAGAAGACTTCTCGAACACAGTAGTAATAGCAGAATAAGATTTTGATGATAAGCAGCTTTGGACTATATCAAGAATTCTGGGAATCATCTCATCTGCAAGAATGTCTGAAGATATACTGAAGTTAATAGAAGAAAAGAGAATGCAACAGAATCACTAAATGATAAAGCAACTTGGAACCATATAAAGAAGTCTGCACTCACTTCACTTACAGGAATCTGAAGATCAAAGTGGCTTTAGTAAAAGAAAGACAAATGCAATTGCATGCTTTTAAATATCAGAGAAGATATTGTATGTTAATATTTATAAACTATATGTGTGGACATCCGATCATGAAGATTTTTAGAGGAGACGACGATCGATGGCCGAGATCATTCCACCTTATCTTAATTTGTTATTTATAATTTTTATTTTTATTATGAATTTTCCGTTTTTACCCTTACTTAAGAGGGTCGTCCTATGTAAGCCCTAGGGACATATATGTCTTGTTTTAGTTTCTTAGGCATATATATAGAGGGCATTTCTTATGCAATGTAATGTTGCATGATTAATAAAATTTTGTGTTTGCACTTGTGTTCTTTGGGAAGAACCTTGGGTGAGATTCCTATGGGAGGAATTCATAGCTTTCACCAGCCGCAGGATGTGTCCGGGCTCGTGGCCTGAAGTTCCTTGGTGAATGGCAACGTAGTACCCGTCAGCTGTAGGATGTGTCCGGGCTTGCAGTTATACCTTTCTTTCCCTAAATCCTCTTCTCCTCCTCCCTTGACCGCCGGCCAAAATCCCCCACTTTCCACCGGCCGATTTCTCCCATAACTTCCAACTTCCACAAAACCGACCTCCCCTTTCCTCCTCCCAGCGGCCTTAGCTCCACCTCCAAACCCCCCCGCCCCCCCCCCCCCTCCCGCCAACCTCCTTAGCCGTCGGTCTCTCCAATCCGCTGGCTTCATCCCCACCATCACCCAAACCCACCCGCCAGCAATCTCTTTGTCTAATATCACTTCCCTCCAAAACTCCTCTTTCCTTATTTATGATATCATAAATTTGGAAAGATTTCAAATTTGAATTAATCTAATTTGAATTTCAAATCCACCCTCATTAATTACATTATAATTTTGGAAATTTTCTTTATTTAATTAATCAATCAATTTATCAATTTTGAAATTGATTGATTAATTAATCCCATATCCAAATTTTAAATGTTTTCCTAATTAGTATATCTATATTAGGAAGAATCCTTCAATCATATTAAATCTGAAATTATTTCAGATTTAACTCTCCAATCTCCCATTAATACATGGGTCCACATACATTGTATGTGGACACCTTTTCCTTGCCCTCCATTGGTCAGCCCACCTTCTCTCCCCTCTCTAATTATTTATTCCCCAATTTACGGCCTAGGATTAGGAAATATTAATTACATCTTCCCTTCTTTATTCTTCCTGTTGAAATTCAAAATCTTTTAAATCTCCCCCACCTCCTCCTGTTCTACATCACTATAGCTCGACTTAAGAGTGAAAATTTTGAAAACCATGAGGCAAAAGCTTGATCAAGTTGAAATACTTACAAGAGTCCTGATCATTTTTTCTGGGGCTCTGACATCTTAAAAGTTCCAAAATGGTCTACTAGGAAATGTTAACTTAACAGAAAGCGCTTATACTCATTTTTGTTAGTTCAAGGTGGCTCGCAATAAATAATTCAATTAGATATGAACATGAGATAAGAATTGGAGAGAATTATTATATTAAATCATCATTTGTGATCAATTTATACAAGCCTAGGAGAACCTATAGTAGAAATATACAAAATTTTTAAGCTGAAAATTAGCTATAGGATTAATTACAATTACGATAGTAATGCATAGCATCTTAGCTAAAATGTTTCTTAGGGATAGTTGATTTAGTTTGTTAACTATTTCTAGAAAGTTCTAGGGATTTTATTGGATTATTATAAATAGAATGGTTGTTTGAGGTAGTAAATGAATGATATTTTTGGAATTAATAGCATTTGGCTGTTTTGCTCTTACGAGCTGTTGGTACCACCTTCTTCGATGATTTCTCCCTACCTCAATTGGTGTCATAGCCCCGTCAACCCTTGACGACAATCGGGGTTCGGGATGATTTGGGGAAACTATGGATGGAGTTGGGCAGTTGACGACATTCGAAGCCTCCACCAGTCGGAAACCATACCGGCATTTCTACACATCCACCGCTGGCAATCATACCAACAAATCAATCGTCTGGCAACCATACCATAATGAATCCACCGGTGGCAACCATACCATCAGACATCTTCCTGCGACACTAGCCTTTTGATCAATCTCCGACTAGCAACCCTGTATAGTCCGCTCGTGATCCGCGAGCCTACACCCATCTCCGACCTCCTCCGTTTCCACGCGTGACCATCTCCAAAGCCCGTTTTCCGCTTTGAACCAAGTATGTGCGAACACAACCATCCCTCATGCTCTTGTCTATGCCCCGATTATTTCCCCGGTCTGCTCGACCCCCTTCCACTGCCAATTCAAACCTCACCGCACTTCTGGAGAAGGTCGGATACCCAGATCTGAACTCTCTCAGCAACACCAACCTCGCACTCCGACTCCGCTCGACCAACCCATCTCCTGTCTCACACGAATCCAGCCCCTCCAAGAAACCTACATTCCGCTTGACCAACCACAATGTTAGAGCATACAAGTCATGTCCACAAGCACAAGGAAATTAATCTACACCAACTACATCAGCACTAGGCAGCAGTCCACTACGTCTGCTACACTCTCTGCCAATAACGGCACCTGCACTACTTGATATCATTAGCTCCCAAGCCTTCTCCATATATACATGTAAAAGCCTTTAATGGCTCTCTATGGAATGAACATTATACATTCTGATGCTCTAACTAGGCATCTCTACTTCTCTCTTAATATCTTTATGCAGGCCTTCTTCAATTATTCATGCATTTATGATTATTGTTTAGTGTTACATGAGGTAAACTTACTGTTCACAATCATTTTGAACAATTTGTACCTATATACTCCTAGGTCTATCTCTTATAATTCATTAATTCCTAATTCTCCGATATTAATTTCATCTACTCATCTACTCTTCTAATGGATTTGTTTTCTAACCTTTATTGTACTATGCCCAGTGAGATTTAAGGCACACTATGCCATGGAAATTGAAACTTCAGTGTATGAAAGAAAAAAAATAGAGATAGGCATGATATTAAGGAAAAATTGACAATTATTTGAAAAAACAGATGTAATTCCTGCTAATCTGGTGCCTGAAATGGTAAAAAAAAGTTTCTCACCTGCAGATCCACGCCTACATATACGTGAAAAAGTTTCTCCAACAAAAAACAGGCCACCTTCCATGGTAGTTACATCGGGCGTATCCACTCTATCATATAATTCCAAAGCCCTTTTTTCTGATCCATCAAGAAGTTGAATAATAATGCAACGGACGAAGGAGCTAAGCTAATAGTCAAGGATAGACTAGACAAAAGAAGAATAAGACATGACTAAGAAAATAATCAAACCAACTGAAAATGAAAGAAACTATAAATTTTGTCCTGAAATGCCAAATTCATGGATCACTAGCTGGATTTGTTCGATTCATGATAATGACATGTGCAGGTGAATGTAGGAGATAAGCTTCTGAAGAAATACTATAAAAAAAAAATAACACAGTTATCCATTGGAAATTTCACCTAAACTTCCTCAACATGAGAGGATTTTCTATTTTGAGAACGCAAAAAAAAAAAGACATCTAAGCTCCTTTATTCCGGTAGTGTTTCGAGATGAACACCTTCAAATCTTTAATGCAATGGACTAACCTTGGGCAGCCTCAGCGGACACTAAAAGTCCAATTACTCAAAGTCACATTCATCCAAACTCTTCTCTACTCATTGCAATAAACTTTGCATTTGTGTTCAAGCAGTTTGCTTTATATAATGGAAATGGTCTCAAAAACTGTAGCAACTATATGCAACATGGAGAAGCTGATGGACCGGTTCACCCGGTCCATCCTAGACCCGTGCGGGTCTATGGGAGGCGGGCGGACCGGCTGCACAAAAAGGGGCCCACCCACTTAAGTGGGGGTAATTTGGGGATGTGAGGGACTTTGGATTGTATGAAGGGGGGCCATTAGGGTTTAGTTGGAGGCATGGCCCACCCACTTAAGTGGGGGTAATTTGGGGATGTGAGGGACTTTTGGATTGTATGAAGGGGGCCATTAGGGTTTGGTTGGGGGCATTATGAAAAGTGTATTCTCTTTCTAGTTTCCTTCTTGTTCTTTTCTAGGGTTTTCTTGTGGGAGATCTTGTCCTTCTCGAAGTGGACAAACTTATCTTGTTTTCTCTTGGCTTTCTAATGCAAAGGTTCTTGCTTTTCATCTCAACCCTCTTGTGATTGTTTCTCTTTGCTTTTGGTGGAGAAATTCCTCATTTTTGGGGGAAATTAGGGCAAAACTGAAATTGTGGAACCCTAGGGCATATCAGAAGCATCTACGTGTAAGGGCTAGATTAAGGGCTCCAAGCTGAGTGAACTTGAATTTTTCATTACTGCCTTTGATGCTTCGCATATTATGTAGTCCCTTATGGCATTGAAAATCAAACCTTCTGTTACCTTTTTGAGACTATAACTTAATAAATCAATGGCATACTTAGTAATGTAACAAAACATTTATTCAATGCACTAATGATTACACAACCCATCTTTGTTGTTTAAGTTACTCTTACTAAAATACTAGGACAAGATAGATAACCACATTTTGCATTTCATGTAGAAACATCAAAAAAAATGAAATTGAAAGAAAAAGTAGCACGGCGGCCCAGATCTCCTGTAAAAGAAACTTCTTATTTGTTAAAATGCCGCTTACATATAGACCATGAAAAAAAAGAAACTACTGTGAAATACTAGAAAAGACAGCTACAATATATGTAAATCCCTTAGTATATACTATATCTTATTCAAAGGAAGACAATGGAAATAATTAGGAAAAAAAAAAAACTTATAGGGCCTTATAAACACATAAAAGAGAAATTTCAAACAGCATCATAAACAGGGCTTTGATAAGTCAACCTGCGAACTTGAAAAGAAGCCATCTAGGGAATGATCATAATGGAAATAATGAAAACAAGCATCTATTATATAATGGAAGTATATGATAAACTCTAACACGCCCTATAATATACATGAAAAAAACTCAGGATACTATGATGAAAGTGAAGGTAGAGCTTCAAATGTTGCTTTGTCAGGAATTGAAGCAAGAAGTTGTGCTACTCTCGATATACTCAGTGACCTATCTGCTTTCAACACTTCACCAAGATTTCGAACACCACTGTATGGAAGATCAAATTCCGAAACCATAAGCTGTACCCCTTCTTTTTCAAGTAAGCACAAAACCAATAGCCTGTTACAAGCTCCATGAATGAAATTTGTCATTATATTATAAAAAGAAAAACCTTACTGTGCACATAAAAAAGGAAGGAAAAAGAGCTCCATAAAAAAAAGTAAGCTCCAGACAAAGGATTACAGAAATATATGCAACAAATATTAGAAATCTAGTTCAAAGATAGAATATTACCATGAATGTTGCCTTGTTAAATATTGCATACATATCGTTGATAAAAGCAAGAATATTTTGTCATTATCCTTTTCCAGACTATTTGGAGTTGAGTTATAAATCATTACACTTCATTCAATCATGTTGAGCGTTGGATGAAATATTACATAAATCTTGCATAAATTTTTTTTGCACAACTTTATACTTGTATTGCCCTTGGTACACCCCATTTCCTTACAAAGAATACTTATTTATCATCATCATTGGCATTTTACCGACTATTTGAGATTTACTCTAAAAATCCTCTTCTTTAATTCTTGTGGAATGTTGCATGAATGTTAATTGTATTTTGCTTTCTTATTTTACATGTACTTTATCGATGTTACATTTAATCTACCCATGTTCATTACTAATCCTTAGCCATTACTTTTGTCAATCTTATTAGAGCATTTTCTACCCCTCTCTATCCGCCACAGTACCACACATCCCCACCCCACAACACAAACTTACCTTCAATATATTGATGCGGAGCATCTTTGCATAGCTTGGACCTGAGGAGCAGGGTACCTTATATTAGCTACAGAGCACTTATTTCAGTTAGTGAGCATGTGCTCCACTACCATTTTCCTTATTTAGTTATGATGTACTATTGGCTACTTTTTATTTTCAGCAACTGTTTTGAGTATAGTAGGAAGGTAGGTTTATATTCTCAGGGGATAGAGGAGTAAGGTAGAACTGATAGAAGAAACTTCTATATAAAACCTTTGGTTACTGTTCTATTGCATTGCAATTTGCTTCTTGTCTATGATTTCTCATCTCTTGCGGGTACACCCGGCATCATAGTGGTATCAGAGCGAGGATGGCGGAAGCAAGCAACCGGGTGGCTGCCGGAGAAGATCAAAGCCTGGAAGCTCTGTGGATTGAGCACAACAAATTAACGAAGCAAACGGAGCAGGTTTCTGTAAGTTTGCAACGTTTCTTCGGGGAAATGCTTCGAGAGTTGAGGTTGATCCACACTCGTCTAGACCGACAACAATTCGCCCGCTGCTCCGGCGACCATGCCGATAGGGAGAAGGGAGTTCATGATAGACATAGAGTGTCAACAGGACACTCGAGCGTCGGAGTTCTCGGATTCAGAAGAGGAACTGGATCGGTTCAGGTCCTTGGTGCTGACGGATTCAGAAGAAGAACATATACCAATTTGGAGGCGACGTCCGACCACAAGGGACATGTATCAAGGCGAATTTCGCGTAAAACTGGACATACCTTTTTTGAAGGAAAGCTTCATATTTAGGATTATCTGGATTGGGAACAGGCTATTGAAACGTTCTTTGAATACATAGAGATTGAGCCGGAGCAACAAGTAAGATATGTGGCCTATAGGTTGAAAGGAGGCGCCGGTGCTTGGTGGCAGTAGGTAATCCAATCTAGGAGGCGAGAAGGAAAGGGAGCCGTGAGGAGTTGGGTCAGAATGAAACAATTGTTAAGGGGCCATTTCTTACCAACCGATTATGAACAAATGTTGTATGTGAAGTACCAACATTGTTCACAAGGAGCGAGGTCGGTCAACAAGTATACCGAAGAATTTTACCGGCTTAGTGCTAGAAACAATCTTAATGAATCCGGCAATCAACTGGTTGCGAGGTATGTTGGGGGATTGAGATATATAATTCAAGATAGACTTGAACTGAATATTGTTTGGTCTCTTTCACAAGCAGTTAATTATGCCCTTAAGATTTAGGCACAATTGAATCGCATGCTCATGGCAGATTGAATAGGAAGGTGGCAGATCATTCTGTAGAAATTAACAAACAATTTCAATTCCATTCAAGTGCAAACAGCAAGCAAGTGGCCACTCTGTCCAACACCAATTTGCCTTTAGCTATTGGGTCGAGAGGAGCAGATTTGAAGGGTATTCAGAAGGGCAAGGCACCACTTAGAGAAAATCCGTATGCCAAGCCGTCAGGCATCAAATGTTTCAGGTGTCTACAACCTGGGGACAAGTCCAATTAGTGCCCAACCAGAGCTCAGCTACAGTTGTTGGAGGGTGAAGATGAGGAAGAAGTGATCAAGAGTGATAATGAGGTCGACAATGAAGCAGAAGATGTTGCAGGTGACGAGGGAGATCCCTGATTTGTGTTCTACTAAAGCTGCTGTTAGCTCCTCGTAAACCGGTGAAAACAAAACGCAATGCTCTATTTAAAACAAAATGCACTATTAAGGGAAAGTTTGTGATTTACTAATTGACAGTGGCTGCACCGAGAATGTTATTTCTCGCTCAGTGGTACAAGCATTACAACTCAAGACGACGAAGAATACTAATCCATATAAAATAAGTTGGGCTAAAAAGGGCATGGAGATATCTGTGACTGATCTGTACAAAATGACTTTCTCCATTGGTCGTCACTATGTGAGTGAAATTTTATGTGATGTGGTGGACATGGACGTGTGTCACTTGATTTTTGGAAGACCTTGGCAATTCGATTTGGGAGCCATTTATGACTGTCGAGCCAACACTTATGCTTTTGACTGGAAGGGTAAGAAGTTGAGATTACTTCCTCGCACACCGGACCAGGAACCAACTTTAGATAATGGTAAAACAACATTGTTTGTTGTGACTAAAAAGGCATTACTAAATGCCTGGAGGGAATCAAAGTGCATTATGGTATTAATTGTCAAAGAGCAGAATAATGCAATAGTGATGAATTCTCTGCCAGCTGAAATCAGCACGTTACTGCAACAGTTTTCGGATATCTCTTCCTCGGAACTGCCTACCGAGCTGCCCCCAATCAGATCAATTCAACACCAAATCGAATTCACTCCTGGAGCTATGTTACCCAACTTGCCTCACTATAAGATGAGCCCAAATGAACATAAGGTGTTACAGCAAATTGTTGATGAATTATTAAGCAAACAATTGATTCAATCAAGTCTAAGTCCTTGTGCAGTACCGGCTCTATTAGTACCAAAAAAAGATGGTAGCTGGAGGATGTGTATGGACAACCATTCCATAAACAAAATTACAGTTAAATTTCGCTTCCCTGTGCCGAGATTGGAAGATATGTTGGACAAGCTGTCGGGGGCACGGATTTTTTCAAAATTAGATCTCCGGAGTGGATATCACCAAATCAGAATTCGATGAATGGAAAACAGCTTTCAAAACTCGCCAAGGACTTTACGAATTGAAGGTTATGCCATTTGGCTTATGCAATGCTTCGGTGACATTTATGAGATTGATGAATGAAGTGCTGAAGCCGTTCCTTAACCGGTGTTGCATCGTGTATTTTGATGATATATTGGTCTTCAGTGCTACTTAGGAGGATCACATACAACACTTGCAGGCAATTTTCGGGATTCTGAGACAAAATAAGCTGTATTTAAACCTTCTCTTTTGTGAGTTCGCCACCAAGCATGTATCATTTCTTGGGTTTATCATTTCGGCTAAAGGTGTAATGGTTGATCCACGAAAGGTGACAGCCATAGTAGAATGGCCAGTGCCCCGCAATTTTTTTGATATTCGTAGTTTTCATGAGTTGGCAAATTTTTATAGGTGTTTTATCAAAGGATTCAGTGTGGTTATGTCATCAATAATTGATGTGCTTAAGCAGACACAATTTTCCTGGTCAAAAGAGCCGTCATTAGAGCGTTGAAGCAGTGGAAAAATTATTTACTGCATTAGGATTTTGTTCTTTGTAGTGATCATAAGGAGCTCCAATATATAAACACCCAAAAGAACATAAATCGGATGCATGCTCGTTGGATTATATTTTTGCAAAAGTTTACTTTTGTATTAAGGCATAAAAGCGGAAAGCATAACAGAGTTGCAGATGCACTAAGTCGGCAAGCACTTCTTCTAACACAATTACAAACAGAGTTTTCTGGTCTTGAAAGCTTACAGGAATTGTATGTCGAATATGACTTCTTCCAGGAAATATGGGTAAAATGCAAAAATAAAGAGTAAGTGGTTGAGTACTCTATTCGACAAGGATTCCTCTTCAGGAATGAGTTGCTTTGTGTGCCGAACTCTTCTTGGAGGCAGCGTATCATTCAGGAAACCCACGCCGGAGGGCTAGCTGCTCATATTAGATGAGATAATACCATAATGCAGCTCCATAAACGATTTTTTGGCCCCATTTACGAAGGGATGTTTCCAAATATGTGCAAAGGTGTTCTGTGTGTCAAGGCTACAAGGGTGGAGGGCAAAACACAGGATTATATCAACCTTTACCTGTACCGGATTCCATTTGAGAAGATTTGAGCTTGGATTTTATATTTGGGCTTCCTCAAACGAAACGTGGTAATGATTTCATTATGGTCGTAGTGGATCGCTTCTCAAAAATGACACATTTCATTGCCTGCAAAAAGACATTTGATGCTCTCAATATTGCAAAGCTTTTTTTCAAAGAAGTTGTTCGCCTTCACGGTATTCCGAGAAGCCTTACATCAGATCGAGACGTCAAGTTTATTAGCCATTTCTGGCGCGAGCTATGGAAGCGACTGAATAGACAAATTCAATTAAGTTCGGCATATCATCCTCAAACGGATGGGCAGACCAAAGTGGTTAACCAAACCCTTGGCAACTTACTTCGTTGCTTAGTACAAGAGAACCCTACATTATGGGATGAAATCCTCGGCCAGGCTGAATTTGCATTCAACTCGATAACAAACCGATCCACCGGTATGTGTCCATTCAACATAGTTTATACTAAAATGTCAAATAGTGTTCTTGATGTTGTAGTTCTCCCCAAAAGTCATAGCAAATCAGCCTCTACAATGGCCAATCAATTCGCTGAACTACTGTCTAAGGTCCGACTAAAGCTACAGGAATCCAACCAACAATACAAACAGGCTGCAGATGCACATCGCAGGGAGAAAATCTTCAATCCAGGAGATTTAGTTTTTGTTCGTTTGTGTAAAGAACGCCTTCTGCCAGGCAAACACTCCAAACTCACTCAGAGAAAATGGAGTCCCTTTCCCATTAGCAAACGGATCAACGACAATGCTTATATTGTCGATTTACCTGCCGAGTTTACTACGTCTCACACATTCAATGTCGTTGACATCTTTGCCTATGTCCCTCCAAACAACATTAAACTCAACCTTGAATCTGTTGACACAGATTCTTCTCGTGATGGGGACGAATGATGCGGAGCATCTTTACATAGCTTGGACATGAGGAGCAGGGTACCTTATATTAGCTACAGAGCACTTATTTCCGTTAGAAAGCATGTGCTCCACTACCATTTTCCTTATTTAGTTATGTTGTACTACTGGCTACTTTTTATTTTCAACAACTGTTTTGAGTATAGTAGGAAGGTAGGTTTATATTCTCAGGGGATAGAGGAGTAATGTAGAATTGATAGAAGAAACTTCTATACAAAACCTTTGGTTACTGTTCTATTGCATTGCAATTTTCTGCTTGTCTCTATTTTCTCATCTCTTGCAGGTACACCCGGCATCATATATTCTACTCCCATCATCACTCCAATAAAAATTTCCTAGTCTAGTCTTCTAGTTTTAGCATGCATCCATCTTATAAATGGTTTTTCTATTTACACTCAACTTTGCAATCGATAACTTCATTATCATCCAAGACTAAGTGCCATATAACATAGCCAATTTAATTGTAACCTTCTAAAATTTACTTTCTAATCTCCATGATAGTCTGTCATGTCATAATAATATTGAGGAATGCAACTATTTTAACAACCAAGCCTTAACTCAAGAATATGTATATTCATCATCCCAATTTTTTTCTACAATAGAAGTTCAATAATTAAACTTATCATATCAATATATTATATATTGTCAGTTTTTTCACTCTCACTAAAATTGAATAACTACTACCCAAAAAAATTTTGTGAGACTCAATCTCCAAGCGCTCGCAGCATGCACATAACTCATGATTAAAAGCTTGAAATGGAGCAAGCAAACTCATGTAGTGCCAATGCAAACACAATTCTAAATATCAAGCTTTTGAAGTGCACTTAAAACTACAGGAAATCCTACAATATCCCTTAAAAAAAAATAATTCCTAATGGATCCAAATTTTATTTCCTATAAAACTTAATTTCACTTTGCATATTATGCACAATTTTTTTATTCATTTCATGTGTGCATTCCTATTATCATTTGACAGTTTTGAGTGATTAAGGCATCTATTACTGAAATAGCATAATAGGCTTTGTACATACGACACTTTGTACTCGTTACAAGGCAAATGTTTCATCAATATACTGTAAAGCATTTTTACTTTTGTTGTCATTTGAATGGCATCTACTAAATTTGATAAACAATAATCAATAATTTTATTGATAACTTTTTTTTACTTTAAGCTTATCAAGACAAATAATGCAAGGCGCCATATTGCAATTATTTGTTTGTCAAACCTTCAGCTATTAGCAATCTTTTGTAGATTCGCTAGTGTTTAAGCATGGGATTTTGGTTGTTTAACTCTCTCTAATTTAACTATATAGAGTACTTAAAGATTTTTTAACTTCATTGAATCTTTATTTGATTTAAATTTGAGAGTTGCATATTTAATGTCTGATGCTTGTATTCTTAGGCTCTAAATATTAATCTTCACTAAGTGGTACTCAACCCTTTTTATGCATTAAAATTTGAAATATTGCATTCTTTTTTAAGGTTTTATGCATTAAAATTTGAAATATTGCAACGTACCAAAAGGTTCCCCCAGCTACCCTCCACCCATCTTTCCTTTCTCCATCTCTCTATCCATTTGTAGATACTGCAAACAGCTATATGACATCCTACAGACCTCAAGTCTGCCGCAAACATATATCCATATTCATATGATATCCCTCCTGGGAACATTCATCTTCATTCAACAGTCCCTTGCTCTCTTGGCAGCATGTATATATCTTCATCCAACGGTCTTGCTCTCGAATTCAATCAACAACTCAACGCCCACCCTTCCCCCCAACCAGCACAAAACACCACCACCCAAAAAAATCAAAAGGAAAAAACTCAGCCTTTTGTCCCCTCTAAGTGCAAATACATTTCTAATTATACTACTTGAGATGCAAGGCAGTGTTTTCCTTTGTCATCTCTATGGAAGGCAGAGTTAGTTTAATAGGAAAAAATATACTAAATCATCCAAAAAGAGCAAGTCCTGTCAATAGCGCTTTTAGATTCCTAGAAGTTTTAATCCAAGCCACAAATGTGCAAAAGTTAAAAAAGTTAAGGAGCCAATAAATTGGTACAATGCCCTATGGACCAATGCAAAGAGGTCTGGAGTTTCAGAGGCATTTGCTTGGAAGCTTGTTTATAGGCATGGCACATCCATGGTGCAAGTGCCACAAAATGCCTTAAACTGTTGGTAAACAGTTTTCAATCCAAGCACAAACATCAGAAGCCAAGCTATACCATATATCAACTATAAAAGAACAAAATATCTATGATAGTGTAACTTGCCAACCATAGTGTATGTACTGTAAAATGGCTGTGAGATTGCAAATTTGAAAACTTATGACCTTTCAACGTTTGAATGGATAGTCTTGAGCTTAAACTTATCAATGCTTCCATTTTGCTTGAGAGCAGGTACCAAGGTCTGCATGATCTCAGTTGGGGGACCTTCCACAAAGAATGAATCATAAACTTGCTTGCGTGCTGGCAAAGGAAAGGAACTCAGCCAATGAGATGTAACATCTGCAGAGATGGATGAAATCAGTGCATCAATAAATCAAAAGCATGTTTTAAATAGAAATTTTTTAACCGCAAAATAGATAAAATTTAAGGAACCAGCAAATCATTTCAATTTCATATTCGACAAAAAGACTAAAACTAGCAACTTAACAATTAAAAAGGTCGCTTTGATCTGCAAATAATACCAAACAGAAAATATTATGAATATAATAACCGTGTTAATCACTTCATATCTTTCTTGTGAGAAGTTAAATAAAATTATTTATTTTTTTATATACTTATGAAAAAAGCAATTCAGTAAACAAAGAAAAAAAACAAAGGCAATGTTCAACAGATCTTATCTACATTCAGCAATATCCCAACTAATCTACAAAGAATAAGCAACAAAAAAGTATAAGCTGTATAAAAAGAATTCAAATGGAAGAGGTAATGAATGTAAGTGAAAAACGTACTGTATATAAGCATCCTAGACATGGCAGGAAAGGCAGCACCGTGGTAGAAAACATGCCTCCACTCATCCCTTTCAGAATCAGTCGGAACTTTAACATCCAACACCTGATCAAAGGATGCATATAAACACCCACCAATAGAAACCAATATGAAAAAAATAGAAACCAATATGAAGCAAATTTGAGTTCAGAATGTACCCGGCTAGAGTACTGAGGATCAATGGCACCTACAAAACAAACAAAGATACAAACGCATTAGCATTCACAACAAACCAAGCAAATTATTTCAACAAATCAAATTGTTCCATGGAGATTATAAATTCGATAAAAATCGAATAATTCAATGGAAATTTCGAAAATGCAGCTCAAATGACGAAAGAGAAGGGATTAGGGAGATACCTAATATGATAGAGGAATCGATTTGGAAGAAAAGAACAGCTAGGGAATGAAGGGCGCAGATCACTTGATCGACGTGCTTAGCAGAATCGATCGAAGAGGAGACCTCTTCCACTTTCTGCAGGATTAGGGTTTCTACTTCGACTTCCACCAAGCGGGTTGACACTGTGCCCTCGCCCTGCTTCGCCATTGCTTCTCCGGTGTTCTGACGTTCCCAGCCGTTTAAACCGGATTTTCCGGACCTTTATACATTTCGTAATGGCGGCGAAGGATCGGGAATCAGGGCAACTCCAACAGAACTCTTCGGCCGTTTGCAGTTCCGGCGAGCCTCCACCCAAATGCATGCGATTGGCGCTAGCGCTCAAAAATGAAAAACTTATTTCCTTCACTTTTTTAATTATAATTTTATTCTGAAACTATTAAATTTAGAATTTTGATCTTAGATATAATAGTTTAATTTATATCATTATTTGTTTTTATTTTAATATATTTAATTTAAACTTATTTAAATTAAATTATATATTTTAAATAATTTAAATTCAAATAGTATGATTAAAATAAGACATTAATCCATAAATTAAGATAAAATTCACATATAAATTTAAAATACATCAAATAATAAAATAACACGTGGTACTTAGACAATATAATAATAAAACGATAAATAAAAATAAAAATACATGACAAACAATAACAACAAAATATATAATGATAAATGAAACTAAAAATTGTTAATGCTAATAATATATTAATCTAGAATAACGATCTCGGATCCTAAATAGTGTCCAAATGAATTAGATGTAGGAAGTGATTGTTGATCTTATTATTGGTCAAATCTTTTTTATTTTTCTAAAATTCGTGTTTATTCAACTTGGACAAATGCAAGAATGTTAGAATATTGTGTATATAATTCAAGTCATGCAACAATGTTTTGTTTTCTTCCTTGAGTTTTTTCAAAGTATTGTTCTTACTTTAATGCTCCAAGTGACATTGTCTCTATGCACTTGTCTTTTTTAATTGCTGAATAAGTTATTTATTTCCATCTTCTATAGTATTGGTGAAGGTTGACATCTAATCATCGAGTTTTCTTTTTTATTTTGGTTTTCCTGATCACCCCAATTAATTGTTATGATTAAGAGCCACCAACATTATATTCATTGTTGTCTAAAGAAGCAAGAATGCAAACAACAGAGGAAATGGTTGTCCAACAGATTAATGGGTGATATTTTCTTACTCTAATGATGCATGCATGAAGCTCAACCTTTGAGAAGCTTGTCTAGCACCAGAGGCATCATCTTAATTTTTTTCAAAATTCTTAATAATATTTCACGCATTATTAAACCTTCAACAATATTTGAACTTTTCATCTTATGCAATCAACACATTGGATTGATCTAATTGTAATTTGATATAAATATTATAATTAATTAAATAATTAAATTAAGATGATAAATTTTAAAAAAATATTATTAATTGTCTCATTAGGTGGGCTGAGCAATACGCGGGTCGTAGTGGAACACCTGCTATTATTCTTAAACTATAACGGGATTATAATCATTGGATATGATATGCTTATTTCAGTATGTCAAGCACTAATGATGATGATATCAATGTGTTGGAGTCTTCCCACTTATTTTTAAATATCGCTTAAGTTATTGCTCGTCCAGCTAATTATGTCATACAAGGAAAATAATATAATATCATTTATTATTTGGCTGATAATATATATTCAAAATGGTCACCATTGTGCAAACTATTCAAGAGCCATGTGGTTTGAATAAAATATATTTTGCAATGAAACAATAAGCATGTATAAAAGACGTTATATTCATTGTCGTCTAAAGTAGCAAGAATACATACAACAAAGGAAATGATTGTCCAACAGATTAAAGGGTAATATTTTCTTAATCTGATGATGCATGCATGAAGCTCAACCTTTGAGAACCCTGTCTAGCACCAAAGGGTTAATCTTGATTTTTTTCAATATTTTTAATAATATTTCACACATTATTAAACTTTCAATAAGATTTGAACTTTTCATCAATCAACACTTTGGATTGATCTAATTGTAAATTAATATAAAAATCATAATTAATTAGATAATTAAATTAAGATGACAAATTAAAAAATATTATTAATTGTCTCATCGGGTGGGCTGAGCAATACGCATGTTGTAGTGGAACACCTACTATTATTCTTGAAACTATAGCTGGATTATAATCTTGGATATGATTTGCTTATTTTAGTATGTCAAGCACCAATGATGATGATATCAATGTGTTGAAGTCTTCCCACTTATTCTTCAATCTCGCTTAAGATATTGGTCATCCAGCTAATTATGTCATACAAGGGAAATAATATAATATCGGTTATTATTTGACTGATAATATACACTCAAAATGGTCACTATTGTGCAAACTAGTCAAGAGCCACGTGGTCCGAAGAAAATATATTTTGCAATGAAACAATAAGCATGTATAAAGACATAAAATATGCCTTTGAAGCTCTCCAATCATGCTTCGCAATTGTGGTTGTATCAATACATTTTAAAAAAATATGATGTGTTACATGATATATTAGTAATTTCTCCTTGACACCAACCCAATCCTTTACTGGTGTTTGAGGGCGGGCTTGCTGGGGAGAATGAGGGATGGAAGTGAAGTCAGTAAATAGGTTGTTTGTGTGATGCCCCAGAAATCAATAGTGAAAGGATTCGTCTGACATTCTGATCGAACTCCATTCCAGTTGCCTTGCTCGGACCTGAAAATTTAAACCACATATAATGAGCTTACAAAGCTCAGCAGGTCACCAAAGCTTACAACTGAAATCAAAGCACGGCGATGTTATCAATATGCAGGTCAAAGTAAATCAAGTCAATCAATGGTCAATGAGTCTATGCAATGCGGAAATCCATGGTCAATGAAATCAAGTCTGCACAGCGGAAATCAAATCAGTAGTCAATGCAGTACGAAGATCAATAATCAATAATCAATACAGCGGTAAAAACATCGATAAATCAATACGCCTCAGCAATCAAATCAATAAGTGACTGGAAGCCAATATCTATCCATCGTAGCAGTGTCTATCAATCAATACTATCAGTCCAATCAATAGTGTCGTCTAGTCAATTCGTTGTATCTATATCATCTGTCGAATCAATAGAATGTAACATCAATTAATTCAATAAAGGACTCGTGTCAGAACGTACTCTTGCAAATCGGTCAATCCAATTATTCAATACGATTTACTCGATATCAATATACAATATTCAATGACACTACGGCCGTAAGGACGGTTCAATAATGACGACGTACGATGCTACAATAGGGAAATCATCTCAATCAATAGAGCACTTTCCAGTCAATTATATC
>NW_021319804.1:59161-72413 GCF_001605985.2 Dendrobium catenatum
TCAAATTAATTTATCAAGTAATGTTTACTTTTGATAGAGAAAATTATAAGTGGGTCAAATTCAAAATATTAATAAAAATATAAGGATATGGTTGAAAATAAATATAAAGATAGAGATGAGAAAAAACAAGATACAAAAATATATTTTTTAGGAGTAGAAATAAAAATTGATTAGAGATTAATTTCTATTTGATATGATTGTAATTAAATTTAGAAGTAATTTTTTTTAATGCTCTATTTGTGTGGAGCCTAGAGCTGTACTATGGGACCATATAAATTTGACTAATTAGCTTGGAATACCCAATGCCAACCCGGACAAAACCCATTAATTTTTCCTAGATGCTTGTCCAATCCTAAGCTTGTATTGCAGAAAGATAGGGGCGAGGGGGGAATGAGCTAGCAATTTCTACTTGACACCAACCCAATCCCTGCTTGACACCAACCCAATCCTTTAGTGGTGTTAGAGAGGGGGCTTGCTGGGGAGAATGAGGGATGTAAGTGAAGTTAGTAAATAGATTGTTTGTTTCCTCATGTGTTATTATCAATAGGATATCAAAAATCTGCACATAATTATTACATTGTTAGCAAATATCATATGTTAAGTGCATTAATTAAAATGTGCCCCATGATAAATATTCATACGTACTTATTGTTCTTTTAGCGTATTAAATAAAATTGTGGCCTTTTTGGTAGAATAAAATACTTATGTGTTGCCCCATCAAAGGAAACGGGGTCTTAATTGTGGGTACATAATGTCATTTATTGAAGTGTGCTCTATGAACCAAATATGCATAAGATTAAATTTAATATTAGCAAATGAATTATTAAAATGAATGAATAATTAGAATGACACCAAGATGTTCTTAGAACTTGTAATTAGCAGATACACAAAACTATTTATATAAGCCAATGGCTTCTCTAAAGTAAACTTTGTGACAATTTTATTGAATTCATTAACTATAAATTTCATTAAGGTCCCTTCCCAGTTAATAGATGAGAACTCACCTATATTACTTGCAATAATAAGGAACCTTCTTAGGGTTTTGAGGTTATTAAGGGTGAAAAATAAAATTGACAACAAATACATGGTAAATATCTTTAACATAACGGATGTGTTTGTTAATCTGTTTATTTCTATCATCTTAGTCTTAATATTAATTGATGTGAATCCTGCAAGTGGCTCGTTCTACCATATGACCTCAATATATATATATATATATTTGGAAAACTTTTGAATAGAGCCACATCATCATATGTGAATTTTAACAAATGACGATGATGAAAGATTACTGAGAAATATCCAAGAATTTGAGCAACTCATATACCAAAGGAACATTTTGCTGAAATGGTGAGAACTTTAAAAATTAATAAATGTATAATCTCTTCGAGATGTCTTCGACATCCTTTTCTATTATCTCGACGAAATAGTCGAAATAATTTTAAATGTTGATACAAAACAACGATTAGTGATAGGCTAAACATACACATACATCTGCATAAATCAAAGAAAAAATATGCAGCTGATACATAATTGATTCTCACTTATGCAGTAAATACGCAAATGAATACACAATAATATACTGTGAGTACGTAGTTCGAAAAAGATACATAAAATGAGCAAAAAAATAACTAATTGAAATTTAAAGACGGTGCAACATAATTTTAAAAATGGAAGACAATCAGTAAACCGTTGATACGGAGTCAACACCATTAAATACACAATTCGAAAAAGATACACAAAATGAACAAAACACATCTTATATAAAATTGAAAACTGTGCAACATAATTTTAGAAATGTAAGACATCCGATGCAGAGTCGTTACTAGTGAATATATATTAAATAAACAATTAATATGCAGTTCATACATAGTAAATTTATCGTAAATCCTAAACGTTAAACTCTAAAACCCATTTTTAGAAATAAACCAAAAGAAGTATATCTTTGAAGATGAACTGAATGATAATAATGGACTTACCTTTTTGACAAATGATGAACTTAGAGCATGATGTAGTTGAACAGTGAACTGTTTGTAATGTTGAAGCTAAAAGTGAACAATGAATTTTGAAGATGAAAAGTTAATGCGATGATGCAAAGTGAACATGATCTGAGACTTGATATCCCGAGAATTCAAAATTTTCTAGGCTAGATCGGTTGGCTGACAAGATAGAAATAAAATATGAAATTCATTTTGAGCCGAATTTATTAGGCTAATAAGAAAAAAAATAAAATATTAAATTTCCACATGTCCAACATAGAAGTTACAATTTCATTATTTATATAAAATTTTATTATATTCCAGAAGTAGAGCTACTTCCAGCCCCGCCAATACGAATTTTTATTAGGTCCGGTGTCCTGACATAGCTCTACGTTTGGACGCCAGTAAAATGGTGCCACGTGCTCTTACTCTTTTCCGCGCGGCCCGACGACCTGACCCAGATCGGACCCGAGATTGCTATGTATTGGCTGATTTGTGCAGATTGGGGTATTGTTAGGTATTGCTCGATATTGCTCGGTAATAACGAGAAATACCATTTTGTGAAGACCAATACCTAGCAATACCGAGCAATACATATCAATACCGAGCAATACCGAGCAATACACCAGTTTTGCTAGGTATTGTTCGGTATTGCCAGGTATTGCTAGGTATTGATTTTCACAGAGCAATATTTCTCATTATTATCAAGTAATACCTAACAATACCGAGCAATACACGAACATATAATCCCGGGTTTCGTTCCAGATCGTGAGGCGCACGATAAAAAATAGGAGAAGGTGACGACATATCATTGCGGTGGGAACGTAAAGCTACGTCACCGCATCGGACCTAATAAAAATTCCGCCAATACAGTGTACCGCCTTCCTGACGCGGGCGTGACATCTCCGATCAGAACGGTCAACTGGTCGACGTTTCGAGATCGGGCGAGGAAGGGTGAGAGTGAATAGAAGATAGATAGATAGATAGATAGAGAGAGAGAGATCATGGAGGAGATTCAAACGGTGAGGATAATGGCTTTCGAGAACGCTTCGCCTCCTCTGGACGAGAAGGCCAAGAGGACGCGGGATCTCCTTGCGAGCTTCTACTCTTCCAATACATCCGGCGGTGGCAGCGGCAGCGGCTCAAGCATTAGCCCCGGGCGGTCGGCCCCCGCTGATTCCATCAACTCGCCCAACTTCGATTCTGATATTTACATGTCTATTATTGTAAATTGCATTCTTATTTTCTTCTTTCGTTTTATTTTTTTAAAATTTTCTTTAGATATACTGGCGAGGCAGTCGAGTTCTTTTATCTTCAGTTTTATGGTTAATTTGGGAATGACTTGGTGGTTGTTTGGTTGCATGCATTTTAAAATACATGCATTTTAGGCATGTTCTGCTGCGGACAACTTATGAGGATGTGCTAAGTTTTGGAGTATTCGGTGGATTTTATCAAATTCTGGCTTGATCTGTGTTGCTCCTTTGGATGGATTATGGTGGTTTGTTCTATCTCTTTTGTCGGGCTGTGTGAATTCACTGACAGACGGCAACGGCGAAGTTTGCTGAATATATCCCATACATTTCTAATAGACTGAAAAGAAGAAATGAAACTACAATTTTTTTATTTTATTTTATTTGAGTTTGGCTCTTTTGCTAGAATGACTGTGAACTTCTAAACCAGGAATTGGATGACATTGTGTTAAAATTAATTTTGTTCATTGATTTCCTAGAGACCTTCTGTTGTGATTTCCTAGAGACTTTCTGTTGTGATTTCCTAGAGACTTTCTGTTGTGATTTCCTAGAGACTCATGAGATTTAAATTGCTTAGTCATTAGGGTCGACTTGTAGGCTATGCGATAATTAGTTCTTCTTAAGGATGCGACATGTTACGTTGCGTGGACTTATAATTTCTTACATGCTGATATTTAAAATGCTTATATCATTAAAACGTGTTCCAGATATTGCACGTTCATATATGCATGTATTCTAAATCAATATTGTTTATTTAATCTCATGTTCTTTAGGTCCAAAAGCTAAATTTGGATGGGCTTCTTCAGAAGCATGTTGAAATGGCAGCTGAGATAAAAAATCTTGATACTGACTTGCAAATGTTGGTTTATGAAAATTATAACAAGTTTATTAGTGCAACAGATACAATAAAGAGGTAATGTTCTCTGTTTGACCATACTATGATCATGGTACACTTCACATTATGAATCTACTTATACACATTCTAATTATCCAGATGGATCAAGTTTCTGTCATTTTTATATGTATTTGGTACTTGCAGTTTGTAAGATGATTGTTTGGAATGAAAAGCTTGTATAATTTAAGAGGCAAGTTCTACAAGTGAAGATTTTTGTTGTAGTTTTTTGGTTACTTGGGATCCTACTAGCATTTTGAAAGGTTTATAACGTTTCAAAAGCTGTATGAGTGAAATAGTTCAGTTGCTCCATCACCATGGGCTTGTGGCTATATTGATTGTTCATTAATTTTTTTTAACTTTCAACAATGATGGTTGAAAAGCTTTTTCATCATGTTTAGTTTACTATGGTGGTTGGAAATTCGAAAACCCATGGCTAATACACTTTTAGCATAAGTTGATTTTTCCATAGTTCAACTATGATCCCTTATTAAGTCATGAGCTGAACTACTATTATTAGCATTTTCAATGGACACTTTCTAATTTTCCAGTTCATCAAGTGTGAATGAATTTAACTGGGAGGAATAAATTATGATTAGAAGTTGTTTATGATGATGATGGTAAAATGAGATGTTATCATCATCACTTTTATTTAATAAGGTTTGCTTATTCATCCTTTTTCACTGCTTTGTGCATGAGATGAAACACTTATGGATATGAAATAATGAATATAAATGAAAATCAAAATAAAAAAAAATGAATATTTTTAGATTGTATTAGTTCTATATCATTTGTCATTGAACAAGAAAGACTCAATTGTACATACACATATTATAAACCAGATTAAACTGTCTGCAAGGAAAGGAACACCAGTCTTCTTATCAATGCATAATTGATCTTATATCTATTTAATGAAGAAGGCAAATAGATTTAATACTCAAGAAGATGAGGAGCACTAAGAGAGCATATTTCAATACTTCAGCACGTTGTGCTCCATAGTACTATAAAATTGTAGAAGAAGTCCAGTCTTGTAGCTTTGGCAAGGATCATTTTCCTCCACTGCTTACAAAAGAACTCGAAAAACAGAGTTATGCTTTTCTTCATATTGGTACCTGCATGCATTATAGCAATAATTTTTGTAGAAACTGGTATATCGTGAATCAACTCTGCAACTTGAGAACATGCCCTTTTCTGTTTCTTATGGATGGAAGACCAAGACACTGGAGATGAAAAGTTGAAAAACCCACACATTTAAAATTTCAACTATTTTATTTCTTCTAAATCACTTTGATTCTTACTCAAAAATAAATTTAATAAGATTTTAACTACAAAATATACCAGATTGTCTTGCCCTTTAGCCCTTCAAAGTACATAGCTTTAACTTTGATATATTGGGTCCCTGTAAAAAAAAATCCTAGGTTGGTCCTTAATTTCAATTCAGTAGACCATAAGAGGGAGATGAGAAAGGGTAGACAATACAAGTTGCCAATTGGAATGAGCGGGGAAATTTTCACGTTCCAGTGATTTGATGTTTATCAACTAAAGGTACTAAATAATCATTTTTAACATTATAGAAGGCATGAGAAGAAATTAAGTATTTACATGCAAGTATCTAAGCATCATCTGGCACTAATTTTTTGTATCAGTCCTATGCTTCCTTACAGTCACTGTGATGCCATGCTAATGCGCGGCTACTGTTCTTGAGTGATGGTATTGGAATTATTTTGAAAAAGAAGAAATGAGGTGCATTTAGGTAGTTGAGCGTGTGATTCATATATGCACATCGTGTGTAGGAGTGGATGTGACTGTCGGAAGCATAGAGAGACATGATTTGCGGTACTATTGCTGATCTTTTGTTCGATTTTTTGGGTAATATTTTTGGATATGGGGTGTGCAATTTTTTGATGAGGAGTTGTGATTCCTTTGGGTGTGGTACATGTGAGACTACATTATTTTCTTATGCTAATGTAAGGCTTATTTTCTCTATTTTGTTAAAATTTCGTTCCTTATTATTTCATCTATCTAATTTGGTATTTGCTAGTTTAGAACTTTTGATTTTTGTTAAAATTAATATGCCAACAGTACGATTTTGTGATAATTAATTCATTTTCCCATTGATTTTATTTGTTGCCAAATTCCAGCCGAAATTCTCCGATTTTTGCAAAAATTTCATTATGAATTGGGCTTTAAGAGTATTATTGCTTGTTCACTTTTTGAAAAAAGTGAGTTACTGATTTGATTAGTAATTTATAATATATGAATTCTTAATTTTCCTTGGCATTAAAGTATACTACTCGTTTTGTTAGTTGCATAAAAAAAGGCTATTCCTGAGTCATCCTACCACTTTCTTTTTTGTTTCCTATTACTTTTCTGGTGAAAACCTTAACTTGGACCTTTAGTTTGATCAATGAGTCTCGTGCTTTGTCTTAAGGAACATCAATGTTCTATTTCAGATTCACATGTGATATGGTGCTTTATTTGAAAAACGATGTAGCAGGAAGCAACCAAACAATGCAGAGGACGAAAAAAAATGAATGGTTGAGTTGATTTAAGAAGAAATAGTTGGATAGTTTGGATTTTAGCTTGATAAGGTTCAAGCCCTACTTTAATATTAGTGGAGCTTATTAAGCTTTTAAGTTAGATGGGTTTAATGTTCCATTTTTGCATTTTCGACAGGGAGACATGTTAGTATTTTGTTTTATAGATCTGAACTATAAACTTTAATTTAAACTCTCTTATTGCTTAAATATGTAATGTTCTATAATTATATGTTTGCGTTGGTTATGTATTTGACATTTTTCTAAATTGCCTTTTTTATCAGGGGAAAACTATTGGGATGGTATTATTAGGCCTTAGTCGGAGAGATTGGCGTCATATGTAATTTGTAATGAGTTTATTTTGTATTAGGTTGAGGTCTTCTTTCAGTGTTCAAATTATAGCACTAACGATGCATCTAGTTAGTGATAGAGAGCTAGTGCAAGGATACTGTTGGAATTCAGGAACTTATTTAACGCACCTTGATATTTTCTCCACCATCTGAAGTACTTCTAAGCACTTGGGTCTCCTGGTAATCATATCAAAGGTAAATCTGGAGCAGTTTCTAGAATTCTCATTTCTTCTTTTGCGGACATGATATGTTTTTTAGCTTTCTTGATTATTGATGAATTCTCTTTGCTCATTTTTAACCAAGGGCACTGTGTTTGTAATGCAAAATTCCTCTTCTGAGCTGTAGTATCTCATAAACTTAGTGTATATATGAGAACAAAGAATTGTGTATTGCGTTTTCTGAAAGAAAGAACTTCAGGATTGGAACAAATTGCCTTCAAGGCAGCATAGGACTATGTTTAGTGGAGATTAAGGTTGGGTTTGGATGTTGGGTGGGTAGGCGGTGTTTGAACTGCTCAATACCTTGTACAGAGAGTAGATGGTTTCAGAGTGTAGTGCGTAGAAAAGATGTTTTAAATCTATATGTCCTTGAAAGCAATTATTCTCATCATACCTTCATTTGCCACATTTTCCATCAGATGTTTGGATCACGCACATTTCTCAGTTCATATCAGTTTGAAGGAAGGTAAGTTGGTTGTTTCAATTATTGATGAATATGCTGTTTGCTTCATCTCCTTACTGCTACTTAGAGATTATATATGATTTCACCCATTGTAAGTGCATTCCAATGTACATCTTCAGATTTTAATGCAAAGAAAGATAGATCTATATGTTTCAGTCTAGAAATTATTTTTTACTCGGACCTGATCGCAAATAAGTTAAAATAACTTATAGTTTATGTAAAATAAAAAATGAGTGAGTGTGAAATCCATATATTGGATATAATATGAAAAACGTTTATTTCGGCTGGGTTAAGATTTATGTAAAGAGGATAGGATTAATATGAAGGATCGGGTTTGCTGATGGTGTTGGCCAAGGCTGTGATGGCTGGGCGACCAGAAGTTGTTTTAAAGGATCTAGCTGAACTGGAGCTCAAATGGAATACATCAAACAAAAATAAATGGAGAAATAAACTTGCTCAAACTTTCTGTAACTAGAGCTGCTGATAATGGTGATTACCAATTAATTTCCCTCTTCATTAAAATGGCCTAAACTTGGTCATCTAGTAGGCAACATCTTACACACTTTTCTATTAGTTGGAAACTTTATGCACAGATTTGATACCTTTCCATTGCGATCTTTGTCTAGTGACCTTAATATTTCACCATGGCGTTTATCCAGAACCTTAGTGATGGGGACATCAGATTTCGACACGTGTGCCATCACCGACGGCGCAGATCGACGGCTACGATCCAGAGCCTCTACTTTTGAGTTATTTACAGCTTATGTCATGTGTTCTTTTCTTAGTTTTCCTAGTTTGCCCCTGAGGGCATTGTTTGACTTATGAAGCCCCGAGGACGTTTATGTCTTTTCTTTTAGTTTGAGCCTCCTTATATGAGGCATTATGCATTGTAATCTTTTAGTTTTGGATGAAATGAAAATTTTAGTTTCGTGTTCTCTTTGTGAGTGCAACTTCTCTCTCAAATCTCTTAGTGAGTTTTGAGAGGAGCTAGATCTCTTTGTGAGTTCTAGGCCTTCTCTTAACTTGTTTTGTAGTCAAGTGGTGTGAGCTCACAGGAATTCCATTCGGATCATCATCTTCCCCTCAAAATTCCGCTGCCCTCACGTGGTTCGGCCGCCGATTGGCAGCTGCCCTGCCTCCAGCCGACCCGCCGCCTGGCCACCGCCCTCCCCTCTCCACCCAGGCCACGGATTGACTCCCCACGGCCATCCCCAGGCGTCCCTGCCCAAGCCGCGCCACCATCCTGGCCGGCCGCCGATTCTAGGCGGCCGATTTCTGTTTCTCAAGCTTGCTGCCAGAAATTCCTGCACCTGACTTTGGTTTTCCACTTAATCCAGCAAGAATATCTTGCTGTCCAGCACTTTTGAAGGCCACGAATGGCTGTCCTAGAGTTTCTATGTGCTGCCCAAAGCTTTTCTGAGCAATATAGGTTGCTGTCCAGAACAATTTTCTGCATTCCGGACAGATTCTACCTGCTGTCCTGAAGTTTCTACAAGACAAAACTGCTGTCCCTGATGTCAAAGATGCTGTTTAAACCTCACTAATTGCTCTTCAAGACCCTTAGGATTCAAAACCTCCTACCCGTTCTACATCACCAAGGCTGTGATGGCTAGGCGACTAGAAGTTGTTTTAAAGGATCTAACTGAACTGGAGCTCAAATGGAATACATCAAACAAAAATAAATGGAGAAATAAACTTGCTCAAACTTTCTGTAACTAGAGCTTCTGCTGATAATGGTGATTACCAATTAATTTCCCTCTTCATTAAAATGGCCTAAACTTGGTCATATATTAGGCAACATCTTACACACTTTTCTATTAGTTGGAAACTTTATGCACAGATTTGATAACTTTCCATTGAGATCTTTGTCTAGTGACCTTAATATTTCACCTTAATATTTCACCATGGCGTTTATCCAGAACCTTAGTAGTTGCTTCAAACTATAAAAGATGTTTTTCTGATTCTGATTGACATTTTCTATCTGTTCTCACTAAACAAAAAATAGATATAACATTGCAACACAATCAATTTATATTTTGTCTTTTTACACATAGATTGATTAATTAGTTGGTTTTGTTCCATCAAGACATTGTGCATTGTACTGCATATTTTGGATTCAAATATCGTAGTGAATATTTATTTTCTATAGGATTTTCAAAAGAAATAACACTGTGTTCTCTTTGCAGGATGAAAAGTAATATTGTTGGCATGGAGGCAAACATGGAGCATCTTCTCAATAAGGTTTTAAGATGTGTTTGTGAGTGTGTGAATTTTATTTTTCTTGTTGTATATTAACTTTTTTTATGCTATACTCCTACAGATTATGTCCGTGCAATCCAAGAGTGACGTTGTGAACAAATCTTTGTTTGAAAAAAGGGAACACATAGAGAAATTACATCGAACCCGAAATCTTCTACAGAAAGTACAAGTATGAAGTTATTCCTTAATGAAGATTTTACTTTTTTTCTTCTTGTGCTTGGCTATGTGCATGCTCAATCCCTTTGGCCTCAAATTTTCTTTGACATCCATTCTATCCATTTCATTGAATACTTAGATTCTTCCGCATCCCTGATGATTCTCCATTAGGATAAGGGTCATCACTCATTCTTGTTTATCAACTACTCAATCAAGTTTCATTTTGTTTAATGGGAAATTCTATCTTTTGACTCCTTTTTTTCCCGGTGTATGCATTTTGCTGATGATATTCTTCTTGTTGATAAGATTAGAGAGGGAATTGAAGGTAAACTTGAATTATGGAGGTCAACTTTAGAGTCTAATGGCTTTCATTTGAGTTGATATAAAACTGAATATATGGAGTGTAATTTTAGTAATAATAGTTCTAGTGGAGGGATTGTGACTTTGGATGATCAAATCATTAATAAGAGTATACGTTTTATATATCTTGGGTCTATTGTTTCAAAGTGATGGTGAAATAGATGGGGATATTATTAGTAAAATTCAAGTTGGATGGTTGAAGTGGAGAAATGTGTCGGCCTTGTTGTGTGATAAAAAAGTCTCCCTCAAACTTAAGGTAAATTCTATAAATTGGTGGTTAGACTTGCAATACTTTATGGTGCAGAATGTTGACCATTAAAATAGAAGCATGATAGTAAGAGTTGCAGAGATGAGGATGCTTTGGTGGATGAGAGGCTTCACTCTTAGAGACATGATACGAAATGAGCATATCAGCATATGCGTGAAAAGGTTGGGGTAGCTCCAGTGGAAGATAAGATTAGAGAGTGTTGCCTTAGATGGTTTGGTCAACGATGGCCTTCCGATGACCCGGTTAAGAAATTAGATGTATTAGATTTGACTTATGTTAAGAAAGGTAGAGTAGACCTAAAAAAACTTTGTTATAAAATATTAGAAATGATATTTCTTTATTAGATTTAAATGAGAATTTAACTTTTAACAGGATACAATGGAGAAAAAAAGATTCATGTAGCCGACCCCACATAGTGGGATAAAGGCTTGATGTTGTAGCCGGCCCCACATAGATAAAACATATGATAAAGTTCCAAGAGCAGTGCTATAGAGAGTTCTTGAAAAGAAATGAGTTAATAACGCTTATATTCAAATCATTAAAGATATGTATACAAGATCTATTACTTGTGTTCATACAAAAGGTGGTTTGACCAAGTATTTTCCTATTTCGGTTGGATTACATCGAGGATCAGCCTTAAGGTCATATTTTTTTGCTTTAGTTATGGATGTTCTCACTAGAAATTTGTAAGAGGATGTGCCTTGGTGTATGCTTTTTGCTGATGATATTCTTCTTGTTGATAAGACTAGAGAGGGAGTTGAATGTAAACTTGATTTATGTAGGTCAATCTTAGATTCTAAAGGTTTTAGTTCGAGTAGATTTAAAATTGAATATATAGAGTGTAATTTTAGTAGTAATAGACCTAGTGGGAGTGATGCATTTAGATTTTTGCATTATTTTTGTTTTGAACAATATTAGTTATATTTTCTATTTTTTGTTTTATTTTTAAGCTATCCAATGATGGTGGTAAATCCAATGATCATGGTAGGAAAAGGTTTGGGTTATGCTTACCTTGGGCTTGCTGGTTTTGGGGTCCACCTTGTCCTTTGGACTGTTTGTTGGTTTCAAGTGGGCCTTTGTTGTTTTCGGTTTAAGCTTTAGTTGTTGGAATTCTAGTGGTGCCAGCTCATTATTATCAAGTGGAGGTGTATCTCATTATGAGCTGATGTTTAGTTCTGAAATTAAATGTGAAATGAGCATATTTAGGTGAGTGGAACTTGCCCTTTCCTCTCCCTTATGTCTCTTGGGATGCCGTGGTTTCTTGCTGGTTTTGGCCCCTCGGTTTGCTTCTGAATTAATGTCCCGTTGTCCCCATTTTACCGAATTTGTGGTGGTTGTTTAGCTGCTGGGTTCCGTGATGTACCTGCCTGGATTCGTGGCCTTTTTCCTGATTCTTTTGCTGTGCCGTTTGGGATTTTGGTATAGTGACTGTTGGCCTTTCATTCCCTCATTTATGTGTGGATTTGAAGAGGTTTTGGGGCTGTTTAGTTTCCCCTCTATTGCCTAAATATATTAGATATTCTGAGATGAAGAAGGTTGGTGATTATTGAGAGCAAAGTTGCTATAGCCTGCGGGTTCTTCTTGGAAAAGCTTGAGAGCTTTGTCCACTTCTTCTTCTACCTCTTGGAAGGCTTGCGAGCTTCTCCACCCTTCATCTGGGCTTCTAACCTCTTTCTTATGTACGCAAGTTTCACTCCACCTGTATTTTTCTTCTGGTTCCGTTGGTAAGATTTGTTGGCTGTTTTGGTGGCATTTGCTGGAGGAGTTTGGTAGGACATTGGACCCCTTTGCAGTGGTGGACCCTTGGTTTGCATATCTAAACTTTATTTGAAATATATATTCCTACAATCGGTGCATGTGAGGAGTCCTCTTGTAAGATGTTCTGAGGATAGCATTTTTTTAATTTTGTTTTGTTTCTTTTGCTAGCTTTCTTTTGTTGGGTTTGTTGGATGATGCGTTCTTTTCTAATATGAATTTTAGTTGATTTATCTAGTCTATTTTGTTCTCCAAGCGGTGTCTTAAATTTCTAAAAGTGGGTCTTGATTCTCTTTGTTGTTCTCTCTTTGCGTTTTGCTTCAAGTTGCATACATCAGGGAGGATTCTGACTTTGGGCGATCAAGTCATTAATAAGAGTACACATTTTAGATATCTTGGATCTATTGCTCAGAGTGATGGTGAAATAGACGAGGATATTATCAGTAGAATTCAAGTTGGATGGTTGAAGTGAAGGAATGCATCGGGCTTATTGTGTGATAGAAAAGTCCCCCTTAAACTTAAGGGAAAATTCTATAAGATGGTCGTGAGAGCTGTAATGCTTTATGGTGCAGAATGTTGGCCATTAAAAGAGAAGCATAATTCTAAGTTAAGTGTTGTAGATATGAAAATTCTCAGGTGGATGAGTGGCTTTACCCTTAGAGACAAGATACGAAATGAGCATATAGGTGAATAGGTTGGAGTAGCTCCAGTGGAAGATGAGAATGAGAGACTCCTTAGATGGTTTGGTCACATAAAACGACGGCCTTC
>NW_021319804.1:73266-96712 GCF_001605985.2 Dendrobium catenatum
TGTTACGCCGGCCCAGGAGGGGCCGGCTGGACCGGTCCAACCCGGACCGGTCCACTGTTACTCCAGGCGGAGAAAACAGGGGGCGGGCGGAGCGTGAGGTCCACGTGGGCTCTTGGGAGGAGGTTTAGGAGGGAAATTTTGAATGTGAGGGCTGTTTTAGGAAGTTTATTATTGTCCTTTATGATTAATTTTGTATAATTAGGAGTTTGGGGGGGAATTTGCATCTTATCTTGAATTTGAGTTTTCTCTTTGAGATCTAGGGTTTGCTTTGGGCTCTTGGCTTCGCCGGAGACTTTGGAGAGTAAGTTCTTTCTCTCGAATTGAAGAACAAATTGTATCTTTGCTATTTGTTTCGTCTACTAGTAAAAATACAAGCCTTTGCTTGTGTTGTCTCTCAATTTTCTCGCAATTTTCACTATTTTTCCTGCGCATAGTTGCTGTCCACTGTTGGAGACAGCAGTTTTCTCCTTGTTCTGCTTCAGTTTTGGCTAGGAACTACTTGAAATCAAGTATTTCCTACCAGAGAGTTCTTGAAAAGAAATGAGTTAATAGCACTTGTATTCAAACCCTTAAAAGATATGTATGCAAGAGCTATTACTTGTGTTCAAATAAAAGGTGGTTTGACCAAGTATTTTCCTATTTCGGTTGGATTACATCGAGGATCAGCCTTAAGCTCATATTTTTTTGCTTTAGTTATTGATGTTCTCACTAGACATTTGTAAGAGGATGTACCTTGGTGTATGCTTTTGCTGATGATATTCTTCTTGTTGATAAGAGTTGAATGTAAACTTGATTTATGTAGGTCAACCTTAGAGTCTAAAGGTTTTCGTTCGAGTAGATTTAAAATTTAATATATGGAGTGTAATTTTAGTAGTAATAGACCTAGTGGGAGGATTCTGACTTTGGACTAGGGCTGCAAACGAACCAAGCCGAGCCGAGTATGTGAGTGTTCATGTTTGTGTTTGTTTAACATTAGCTTGTTCATGTTTGGTTCGTGTTTGATTCGAGCTTTATATTTGTGTTCATGTTTGGTTCGTTTAATTTAAGGGTGTTCATGTTTGGTTCATGTTTGGTTCATGTTCGTTTGTTTAGTGCCCCTCAAACTTAAGGGAAAATTCTATAAGATGGTGGTGAGACCTGTAATGCTTTATGGTGTAGAATGTTGGCGATTAAAAGAGAAGCATAATTCTAAGTTAAGTGTTGTAGACATGAGAATTCTCAGGTGGATGAGTGGCTTTACCCTTAGAGACAAGATACGAAATGAGCATGTAGGTGAAAAGGTTGGAGTAGCTCCAGTGGAAGATAAGAATGAGAGACTCCTTAGATGGTTTGGTCACATAAAACGACGGCCTTCTGATGACCCAATTAGGAAAGTAGAGGTATTAGATTTGACTTATATTAAGAAAGGTAGATGTAGACTTAAAAAGACTTGGTTAGAAAATATTAGAAATGATATTTATGTATTAGATTTAAACGAGAATTTGACTTTTAATTGGACACAATGGAAAAAAAAAGGATTCATGTAACCGACCTAATGTAGTGGGACTAAGGCCTGATGATGTTGTTGTTATTAAATTAAGATAAATTTTTTATTGACCTCATCGACATTAAATTAATTATCATAAAAAATGTTTTTCTTAAATTAATATCTCCTCATTCAAGCCTTCAATCCTATGACTCAAATTTAAATTTAATTTGTGAAAGAAAATATTAAATTAGAAAGTCTTGATTTCTCCTCTTCCCCTTTCTTCCTCCCACTTTTGCCTTGTTCTGCTCTCTCTTCTTTTTCTCCTCTTTTTCTTCTTCATTCATCCTCCTTTCTTCTCTTTCATTCACTTTCTTTCTCTTCTCTTCTCTTCTCTTCTCTTTCTTTCACCTTCTTCTCTTCTCTTCTTCATCCCCTCTATTTCCTTTTTGTTTCTTTTCCTTTTCCCTCTGTTTCCAGCACCAAGTCTCCTTCTACCCTCTTTTTTATTTCCAATTTTTATTTTTGCCTCCAGGTGGCGGTTAAGACGGGTTAAGAAGGGATAAGAATAAGTATGGTTGGGGGAGGATAACATGGAATAAGTTTAGGTTAATTATTAGTAAAGCTTAAGTTATTAGGTAATAATTATAAGTACCTAACAATTAAGTTTCTAATTCAATTTAATACTACCGCTAATGCCAGTTGCTGGAATTTAGGAAAAATTTTCAGATTGCCATAGTAGATTAATATATCTGCAGTAAAATTAAAATGATGCTTCAGGAAATTATTTAATAATTAAATGCGAGAGAGAAATTTATAGTCAGGAGTTCAATTCTTTTGCTAATGGCAATCACGTGTGAATCAATGTCTATTGTAAATTTTAAGCAAATCATGTTTGAATATAAAAAATCTAATTTTAAAATTTAAATTCTAAACTTGTGTCACACCTGGTTGGTGGGCATTCATTTGTTTCATGTACGCTAGAATTTCTCAAACAAATAAGCAATTTTTCCTAAATATCCTCCTCTCTTGACAAGTAACTCCTTAAATAAACATAAGTATTATTATTTTAATTCCTTTGAATGGTTTGATTGGCCACCCTATATGATATTAGTGAAGGTATTATTTTTTTAGTTACATGGCTGATCACATGGAAGGACGAGAGAGCACATGGAAGGACGAGAGAGAAGTTGAGATTTTAGGTCTTCTTTATGGCTTTGGTGTTGTATGTTGTGCCTACATGCAAATCAATAAAAATAACTATGATAATTTTGTACCACTTAATCTGGCCACATTAAGTTGGTTCATCGAATTTTTTATTTTTATTTTTATTTATTTATCAAAGGTCCACCTTAGTCTGTTTGATCTGTAGCTTGGTCTATCCAAGTTGGATTTTGCAAAACTTTCTATCTTTATTGGTTTAACCTAATTTGGGTTTAACTAGGCTCTTTTGGTGCACTCTCCTTTCGTATACCTATGAACTTGGCTTTCTAAAATATCCAAGCCCACTACTGGGAGAGCCTACTGTATGAATTAGCAAGTTTTTGAACCATCTGAAATGTGAAGGGTGGTTGAAACTTGAAGTGCCTGATGTATTTGAATATTCTCTGAAGATGAATATTCTAAAAGCCCACTTTGGGCCCTGCTTGAAGAACCATTGATCTCCAAATAGTTTTTTTTATTCTTTATTAAAACCCAAAGATCATTCAGGGAATAAACATTAGTTAGCAAACAAACTGCAGGAGATTTTCTTAAAGCTCCAACATTATGTAATTAATATGAAATTGGAATTTATTAGCTTTTTGTTTAATATGCATTGGGAGTGCGTTAAAGCAGTTCTCAAGACCATTCGTGGAATAAACGTTAGTCAGCTAAACAAACTGTAGGAGATTTTCTTAAAGCTCTAACATTTGGTAATAAATATGAAATAGGAATTTATTAGCTTGTTTGTTTTAGTATGCATTGGAGGTGCTTAAAAGCAGTTCTTATATCTTAACTTTACAAAATGCAGTTCATATATGATCTTCCTGCTCAACTTGGGCGGTGCATAAAAGCAGAAGCTTATGCAGATGCAGTGCGCTTTTTTACTGGAGCCAAGCCAATTTTTGAGGTTTATTTTTTTATTTTATCTTTTAAAATTTCCTTCAATTACAGAGCTCCTAAGGCTTGTTTTATCTTCTTGTATGATCTATTTTCATATTTATCTTATTGTCGTTGTCATCTTTCTCCACTTTCTACAGGCATATGGTGATTCGTCCTTTCAAGACTGCAAGAGGGCGTCTGAACAGGCAATGGACATAGTTATTCAGAATCTTCAGGTAGCCTTCAAAATTTGGTTTTAACTTTGATTTGAGCCTTTGAACCAAGTGCAGAGTTCTTTTAACCATTTCACATTTTCTGATAGTCAGCTGCTAGTTTCAACTAGAGCTCTGTGGATTTGTATTATCTTGCATCATTAAATTTATATTTCATAACCAAGCTTTGTGTTGGACCTTTTTAAGAAAGAAAAACCAGTAAATTTTTTTGGCTATTAATAAGAAGCCATACCAAATACATTTGGCTCATTGATAAAATGAATAATGACTATTTTAATCGGTATAGTGGAATTTGGGTTAAATGTCAAAAAATTGTCCCCCATTATTTGCATGCGGCCAATTTAATCATAGAGTATCACATCTTTCCAGTTTAGATTCTCGACAATACCAAACTGATAAAAAATGATACTTTATATACTAAATTGGGATTGGTTTTTTATTGTTGACGGACTGAATTAGGATCAATATTGTATCATAGTTTCTGCGGGAAGGATCTATTTGGATCATCTTTGTATAGTCATGGGAATAAATTGAAGAAATGCAATGCTCTGGGTTAAATTGGCCACATGCAAATATTCATGGCACTATTCACATCCGATAATTGATGTAGACAAAAGGGGGTCAACTCATGTCCAAAATTAATCAATTTTGGCTTCCCTCGAGTTTACAAGATCAATCAATATTGAGCTGAAATTTTAGCTCATTTATGAGCTGGTCTTTAGTTCACTTATTGAACTAAGGGTTAGCTCATTATTAGCTAACATTTTAGTTCATAGTTATCTTTTTATTAAATGTAATTTTTATAGTTTTTAATGTCTTAATTTAAGTTGTCTCTTGGGTTCCAAAAGGGCTTTTGGAATCCCAAGAAAGTTGTTTTGTTTTCCCATGCCGTGGCTCCTTGGCTTCCACGGTAGGCTACTGTTTTCCATGCCATGGCTCCTTGGATTTCCGGTCGGCTGCTGGTTTTTCGAGCCTGGGGGGTTTCCCGTGGCTTTGGCGCCTTGGTTCCGTGCGGCCTCTTTGGCTCCCGTGGTGGTTCCTTCAGTTCCTGGGCTTGGGCTGTTTTCTGTGAATGCATGGGGGGATTTCCATGCTTATGTTGCTTGGATTCGTGTGTGAATTCAATGCCATGTCTTTTTGTATTCCCTTCTCATACCTATATATATGGGATGGATTGTAATGTTTTAAGTGGTGAATGATATGTTTTTTTTTGAAAAGTAAACCTGCGGGTTTCTTGGAAAAGCTTGCGAGCTTTGTCCGTCTTCTTTTCTCATCCCCTCCGAAAATCTTGCGAGCTCTTTCCACCATTCTTCTCGGGCTTCTAATCTCTTTCGTCTCTCCGCAAGTTTACACCCCACCTGTATCATTCTTCTCTAAGTGAAGCAAGTTTAGGGTGTTTTTAATTTCGAGTCGAGTTTGTAAGTCTTTTTAATTTCAATTTGTTGTTGTTATTTAGTTTTTTTAATTTCTAAGTCGGTCTTAGATTTGAAATGTAAGAGTTTGTTCGTCTTATCTTCGTTCGTAGGAGTTTTTCTTGTCCTTCGTTTCCCTTTGTAGGCAGAGGTCCTCGGGTAGTCGGGTGCCCCATCCCCCGGATTTTTTGCCCGCATCATTAGGTATCAGAGCAAGTTAGGAAGTCCTAGGTTTTAGATTTGGTTGTCAAGTTTTGTTTTGTCAAGTCAAGTCAACTTGTGAGTCTTGTAAGTCTTGTCGTGAGTCTTATTGTGAGTCTAAGTTTTTTTTAGATTGAGTCTT
This sequence comes from Dendrobium catenatum, assembly GCF_001605985.2. Classification (NCBI taxonomy): domain Eukaryota; kingdom Viridiplantae; phylum Streptophyta; class Magnoliopsida; order Asparagales; family Orchidaceae; genus Dendrobium; species Dendrobium catenatum. The sequence goes on from NW_021319804.1 coordinate 78,802, forward strand.
TTGAGTCTTTCTTTGAGTTTTGTTTAAGTCGTCAAAAAAATGAAAAAAAGACAAAAAGACAGAAGAAAGCAAGCCAGATGAAATTGAAGATCCTATGGATAGGTGGATTCCATCAAAGTCAACAAATCCTCTGGAGTATGAACTATATAAACTTCAATCATGGATGTACCTACGTACAAAAAGGCACTTCAAGAAAAACCAGCGTTTACAAGATCGATTTCCGAAAGAGACTTCTCATACTTTCATTAAACTAGTACGAAAGAAATCTCTTTATTTTGTAATTATTGCACATCATATCTTAATATTCTTTTTGGTTATTGATGTAACCAAAAGCTTCCAAAACAAGTAAGAGACCCTTGGTTACAAAAAAGAAACACAAAATAAAAATACAACTTTTTAACGTAAAATGACGCTTGCAACATAAATATAAAACACCTAAAGTTGCTTTCATTCGTCGAGAAGAAAGATTACAGGTGGTGTTGAACTTGTGGAGAGAAGAAAGAGGCAAGAAGCCGAGACGAAAGAGAGGCATAGCTCGCAAGCTATCTTAGAAGAAGGAGAAGGGATGGAACAAGCTCGCAAGCTTTTCCAAGAAAACCCGCAGGTTTTGGCTTCTAAAAATTACTTCATAAACTCTCTTTATGCATACAAAACATCACATATTTAGGAAAATGGGGCAGCCAAAAAGCCCAAAATATCCCCATTTAAACCAATTAAAATAGTGAAAATGGAAAGTCAAGGGGCTGTCCAGAAACAACACCTAAAGAGCCACACAGGAAATCCGAAAGGCAGCCACGGGAAGATAAGAGCGGGCAACATAGGGGACTGGAACAGGCAGCCACAAGGGGGAAGTCGGAATAGGCAGGCAAAGGGAACGGAACAGGCAGCCAAAGGGAACGGAACAGACAGCCAAAGGGGAAGGAACAGGCACCATAGGGAACCGGAACAGGCAAACCAGGGGAGAAGGGCCAGCCTCGGGAAGGGGAGCCAAGGGGGAAACCAAAAGGTCAATAGAGAGGAGGGGGGAATGAATCTAATTTGGCCTTAAATACACATTAATGAGCTGATTTTAGAAGAGAATTCAGCAGCTCACCAAAATTACAAGGCAAATTATTTTCCCCCTCTTATTAGAAATTTGTCTCCGAAATTCATCTTTTCATACTTTCTCAAAAAGGTGAGGAAACTTCTGCCTCATCTCATTCACTTTTTCCCATTTAGCCTCCTTTATTGATGTGTGCTTCTATGTCACTTTTACAGAAGGAATTATTCTATTTCTTAACTTACGAATATAACTTTCTAAAAATTTTTCAGGCTACTCTATATATATCAAATTATTCTGTATCTCAATTTCATCTTGTGAGATTCTCTAGATTTCATCAATAACCATTTTCTGAGCATTGGTATATAAAAAAACAATTTATACATCAAATATTAAAAACATTGTATACATGAGATATGTTTGCAGGTAGTGCTGATTTGTTAGCAACCTTTTCCACTCTTTTAATGATCTCAAATGGGCCAATGTATCTTGGATTCAGCTTTCCTCTTTGGCCAATTCTAAAAATGCTCGTCATTGTTCTAACTTTTAAGAAAACAAATTCATTCACTTTAAATTCTATCATTTTATGCTTGGAGTCATAGTATTTCTACGGTCGATCCTGAGCTGCTTTTAACTTGTCTCTAATTTGACCTTTAAAGGGTATTATAGGTATATCCTGTAATCTTATGATTTCATTTACATTTGACATTGTCATTTCCCCACAGAATTAGTTTGATAGACTGGCATTAAATATGCAGACTTAGTCAATCTATTGGTGATAAGCTATATGGTATCGTGACCTTCTGTCGATCTTGGTATCCTAGCAACAATTATTTTGGCTTTTGATTTTCAGTTTTAGCCATTTGACAAGCGAGACATTTAGCAATAGTTTCTACTACAGTTCTTTGCATCCTTGATTGCCAAAATAATCTTTCGAATTCTTGGTACATTTTGTTACTTTCTAAAGGCATGGAATAGCATGTGTGATATACTTATACATTTTTTTCCTTAAATCATGAACATTTGTTGGAATGTAAACTCAACCTCTATATCTCAATAATTCTTCCTCATCAATACTATATTTCTCTATATGATCCACTTTAACCAGATTTAGATTTTTCTGAAAATTAATATCCTGCAGTATTGTATCACATATTCTATCTTTCAAAATTGAATGTATTATCATCTAGTTTAATATATCAGAACTTTCATTAGCAAAATTGTCTATATTCTTGTTGAGCAATCAACTGGTTTGTATTGCCGGATCTTTTTTGCTTAAAGCATTAGCAACAACATTTCCCTTCTCTGGATGATATTGTACGTTCAAATCATAATATTTGTTGATTCTAACAACACCCTTTGTTTTAAATTCAATCAATCATACTTTTTACCTAACTCCATATAAATAATATTTCCATATATTTAGTGTAAACATAACATTGCTAGCTCCAGATCATTTGTAGGATAATTTCTTTCATGATTTTTTAGTTTTTCAGAATTGTAACTATTGTTCCATCTTGTATTAAAGCACATCATAATCCTCTTAAGAATGCATTATTATATATATTGAAAACCTTTTCGTACATGACAAAATTATCAGTACAATTGCAGTCATTAAGCAGGCTTTCTATTTCTGAAAAGTTTCTTCTCAATGATCATCCCATTTAAATTTCATTGCTTTTTATGTTAATACGGATAATGACCGCAATTTGAGAAAATTCTCCGACAAATCTTTTGTAGTATCGGACTAGTCCTTGAAAACTCATTACTTCTATTATTGTGATAGGTCTCATCCAATCAGTTACTGCTGTCGTCTACTATAATACCTTCACCATTGATCGCCTGTCCAAGAAATTTAACAGTTTTCAGTCAAAAGTTACATTTAAAACTTTGCATAGAATTCATGTCCCTTATGTGTTTGTAAAATTGCATGATGGTGATTTGTATGACTAGCATCATTTCCTTAATAGACAAAGTTTTCATCAAGGAATATTATCACAAATATGTCTAAAAATGGTTTAAAAATTTTATTCATTAAATCCGATTGGCATCACCACAAATCATAAAGTGGCAATAAGAGCAAATTTGCCTTGTGACTTTTCTTCTGGATCTCCATGATTACTTGTCATATCCTGTTAACATCTACATGGATTCCATTTGGCAAAACTATGGATCTCCAACAGTTTTTCCACACTTCATTTTATACAAAAAATTTAATTAAATTAATTTCTATATGTATGTATAAAATAAATAAATATATATATCTCTTTATATATTCAATGTTTCGTTTCTTTTAATTTTATAATTAGAATTTTTTAACCAGCACGCATAAAAGTTAATTTTATATTTCTATTATTCCTTTTAGGATATAATCCAAAATTTTTTCATTAAATCTAATACCTAGGAAACCACATACCATCTCAAAATAAAATCGTATTTTTCATATTTCTTCAAGATATTTTCTAAAATTTTCTAATTTATAGATAGATAAATAAACACACACATAATATATATATATATCGAATTTTATACCTAGATTCATCTTCTTCATCTTTTTTTCTTCTTCTTCTTCCTCTTATAGAAACCACGAGATTTTTCTCAAGTCCTAAATTATTTTTAGGAAACATATAGCGAGAAATGGAGCTTTCCTTTTAGCTTAAGGAAGAAAAGTAGAAAATTCCTAGCTTTTTGGCATCCTATCTGCTCACCCCCATTTGCCTCCACTGCTTCACACTCTATTGACCTCATGCTCCCTTGTTTGCACACTAACAATTTTGCTTGTGTGGCTCCCTCCTTTGCCTAGCTTCTTCCCTCAACTCTCTGTCTCACTTTTGCACTCCTCTTTCATCTCCCTGACTCTCTTAAGCAAGGGTAAGAATCGGCTCTCGCTTGATAATTTATATGACAACTGTAGGAATACGTGTTGTCTGAAGTACAATTTTTAACCAGGCCTTGGCCTGGTGCTTTGTACCTCTATTTCTATCCAAGAGGTCATGGGTTCAAGCACTCACTCCACTAAATTACTATTTCTTAAACAAAAAATCTTGGAGTCTAGTGTCTCATGTACCAAAAGGTTTGTCCCTTCGATTTCTCTCTATGTAGTGGGTTTTGTGCCCCCTTTTAACAGATAATATATAGGAATATGTTGGAATCCTTTAAAAAATGTACGATTTAGTTGATGATATTTCTTTTAAATTATTTAGTTATAATAAATTTTTTTAATTATAATTATTTTAAATTATATTAAAAATTTAGTCATTACAACATTTGTTCTGAATAGACTTGGAAAATAGGTCCTCAAGGTTTGTTTATGATGGCGCTTTAATTAATATTACAACAACTTTAGAGTTTGTTGGAGCATAGAATAATTTGATGAAATTATTATCAATTATTTCCTTAATAATATGACAATCAATTTCAATGTTTTTGGTTCTAATATGATGTAAAATTTTTTTAGCAATACATATAATATAGTGATTATTACAAAAACATGCCTTCTCCCTTTGATTTTGCCCAGGTTATTCAAAGTTTTTTGATCCAAACTCTTTCATATATAACATGAGCTATTGCGCAAAATTCAGCTTTTGCTTTACTACAAACTATCTCTTGCTTCTGAAGGTAACTAGATTACCTCGCATGAAGAAGAAATATTTGGATGTGGACTTCTTATCATTGATAGAGCCAATCTAAGATGCTTCACAATAGATTTCTACTTCTCGATCTTAGTTTTATTTGAAGAAAAATACTACTCCTGGAGTTAACTTCAAATACGTCAAAATTTGGTTGACAACCTCCATTTGCTTCTTCCTTGGATCATTCATAAATTTGCTTACAACATTAATATGAAATTCAATCTCTTTCTTGATATGTGAAAGATGTATAATTTTTCCAACAAGTCTTTGATATCATCAGATGGTCTCTTTTTCATCCTTTTAAGTTTTGATTTAGTATATACAGGTGTGTTTTGCTGGTTTCCAACCCAGCATTCCATTTTCTTTTATGAGGGGTAGGACATTTTTTATTTGGGAGATTGATTTCTCCTTTTGATCTAATAACCTTAATTTTAGCAAATATCGAAGATTTCTTAAATCTTTGATTTTAAATTCTTTCCCTAAGAATTGTTTAGAGGCCAGTCATTTTTTTTAAAATTTTTTTTCTGCAACTGTTTTGTTAACATAATCAATTAAAAATGAGGCCTTACCTTAATTGGACTTTTTCATAAAAGATCATGATTGACTTTTTTTTTTTTAATTATTTTTAAAGAGAAATAGCTTTGGAGCCTCTCATGTGGATCTCTTGAACAAAGCTCTAGTAGATTGTTTGTGTCCATAAATAGATCTCTTTAATTTTCACATTTGATTACTTGTTATTAGGTTTTCAAATTCAAGAGGTGGCATCATGTAGACTTTTTCCTTTAGGTATCCATTTAAGAATACAAATTTTTACAAGCAACTAGAAGAAGGCAGATTCACAGCCAATGATAGAAGGGCTCGATTTGCATTGAGTTTTTCCACGTGCAAATATCTCTTCGTAGCAAATTTGATTCTTCTCTGGGGTTGAATCTTCTCCATAATAGCTTCTGTTGACTAAAAAAAATAAAAAAATTCAAACAACTTTACGAAGCAATGCACCTGCCTTCGAGTTGGCCCCACGCACGGTTTATTCCTAAAGATGCAATGGTTTGTTCATGTAACTTCCCTCACAACACAAAACGTCCCCAACCTGCTCCTTCCTTCTCATTTGAACCCTCACGCACGCAGAAGAAAACGTTCTGCTCTCCAATTCTGGTTCTATTCCAATCTCCCTCGATCTCTGTAGAAGCTCCTAGGCACTTGTCTTCCTCACGCTCGTGGATCGAACTCCAAACCACTCATCCGCTCCAATCAAATCCAATCCACAGACTGACCAAACGCCTCCTCCATTTCAATTGCTGAACCCGCATATCCTTTCCAACAGTGCTAACGCCTCACATGGGACCAAACCCAGACTCCCGCGCCACTCTACCCATTCGAACGAGCCGAACCCACTACCGCCGGATCCTGAATCCAAGCACTTTCATGTGCGACCTCATGCGAGAGCCACCACATGAAGTTACATCCTCCTCCATACTCCCGAGCCTGCCGTATCCTAGGTTTGAGTTTGGGAGCAAACCTGTGTTTGAAATCAAACTTATTTGTACCTTAACTAACGCATTAGTCTGCAATATAATTTACTGCAATCTACATAATCGACTGTTTTAAGGGAAATACAATTCCTGCACAATAAAATAGACAGAAACAACAAGGGCAGATGAACGCAAGGCTTGCGCCGTTGATCTTTGATATGGGCAGATGAATCTTAACCGAAGACCTACGCCATTGATCTTTGATCTGTGCTGGACGAATTTTCAATTTGAAGGCCCTACGCCATCGATCTTTGAAGACCCCACGAGACAGAAACAACAAAGGCAGATGAACGCAAGGCTTGCGCCGTTGATCTTTGATATGGACAGATGAATCTTAACCGAAGACCTGCGCCATTGATCTTTGATCTGTGCTGGACGAATTTTCAATTTGAAGGCCCTATGCCATCGATCTTTGAAGACCCCGCGACGTCTTATCTTTGATTCAGGTGGGTAGAAACCATGACAAGTGCCGTCCTTACTTCCTCTTGCGGGGAGAGGTCATCAAGAGGTTGTCAAAATTGCGTCAGGAGGTTGCTAAATTTCATGAGCTATTGTAGAGTAATTTGAGAATTCTATTAATCCAAAAAATAATTCATTATTTAAAATAAATTTTAAATCTCATTTAATCAATTAAGTAATTAATAAATCAATTTAAAAAGAAATTTAAATTTCATCATCTAATTGATTAACAATCAATTTTAAATAAAAATTAAATTCTCATAAAGCCCATTTAATTAATTAATCAATTTTAAAATAAAATTAAAATATGCAATTTAATTAATAAAAATGAAGTTATAATTAAATTCATTTAACTAAATAAATAATTAATCAATTTTATAAATTTAAATTTAATTAATTGAGCAATTTAAAATTCCATTTAATTAATTAAATATTAATAATCAATTTTAAAATAAACTAATTTAAAATTTCATTTAATTAACTGATAATTAATTAAAATAAAAATTAATCAATCTAAAATAAATTTAAATTCTAATTAATTTATTTACAACCAATTAAAATTTCTTAAACTTGATTAATTAATTAAATTATAGTGCAAGTAAATGAGAAAACAAGCAATGTTTACACTAAACAAATCTAAGTACAAACTCACACCAACTAAACCCAAACTCCTAAAGCTCAAACACAAAACTCTCAAATAGTGCTCTCCAAAACCCAAAACACTAACAAACTCCAAAGCTCTTGTGCAAGCTCTCCAATGCTCCAAGTATGCTCTTGCAAGTACAAGCTCCAAATACCTGCAAGCAAGAAACAAAATTGATCAGTACTGTAAACTACAGTGCAGAAAAGAAAAAGAACAAGTACTCTAAACTACAGTGCTAAAGAACTAGGTACTGGAACTAAAAAACAATGTTGAAACTAGAAGAGAAACTACTGAAATAAAAACACTAGTATAGAGGCAAGTAAAATATACAACTATTAGGAAAATTTAGTTAACTACAATCCGCCTTAAGGAAAAATACTAGCAAGTAAATTTCAGCTTCAAATAGCTAGGTTGAAGTTAACGCTGCTGCTAACCCTGCTTGTAACTAGGTTACAAAGCTAGTTGTTAATCATGTTCCATTTTACTATCATGGTTGTTATTATTATTATTTTTTTCACAAATGCCAAACTAATGCATGTTCTAAAAATACCTTGGTGATTTTTATTTGAAGTTTACATCCAATTCCTCGGATGCATGATTCCTCTTATTTCATGAGTTAGTGGTTGCTCTTATTCCACGAGAGAAACTTATCCATAAATAGCCATTGTTCTGCCTGGTAGTTTTAGCAATAATCTAACTTTTCCTTTCTTTTACAAGAACCACCAACCCAAATGATGCTTGTCAAATTCAAAGTTCTTTACTTATGTTTAATATCGTTTAATGAGATGATTTTAGTTATTCTTTCCGTGATATATTTCTTTTGTCGTCATTCTTCCAAAACATCCGTGGTTCTTTGAGATATTTCTGTTAGATTAAGAATTTACTTCAATTCTTTGCAGGAAAAACTTTCTTCCGAGTCAGTGCCTATTGAAAGAAGGGCAGAAGCTGTTCTTCTTCTTAAACAACTGAGTTTTTCTGTTTGTATTTCCCCCTTATTTTCATATTTTATTATGTCTTTTCTTTGTTAAATACATGCTTTGTTTTAATATTTCGGTGATCTATGAGCTATATGGTCAATAATGTGAATGCTTGGATGACTTGGACCTCCTATGATATTTTCTTTGCACCCATATAATTATATAGCTTCAGAAGAGAATGATCTAATGTTTTTTGAAATTGAAATCGTCTCAAAATGGCTAAATGGACAATATAGTTGCACTAGGCGTCCATTTTGGTGTAATGTTCATTATTAAAGTAGCTTTTTTGGGAAATTAGGTGGTCATGCTGCACATGTTTTTTTCCTGAACCTTACACTTTAAAGAATCTCATGCATCAAATGACACCTTCTATTTGTGCACTTAGTTCAAATGTCAGTTCACAAACTGGTTTCGTCAGTATCAGGCATGCTTTGATCTTCACATGCTATCCTGATGGGGAATATGTTGCAAGCTTAGTGAACTTCATTGAAGTTCATGTTGCTTCCTGCATAATCATGCAAATGTGATTTGTTTTTATGAATCTACTTGGCATTATTATGTTGAGGTTGAAATAGTTTGGTAGGTTTTTATGGTGGTTGGAGTGATTTTTTCAGTGCAAGTTCGGTAAAATATGGATTTGAGAGCAACGCAACTCCATTCCTGAGGTTATTCTAGGACTTCTCGAGTTACATATGGTTCCATGTTTTTCACAATGTTGTTTTCTTAGATTGCTACCATTTTTTTATAATTTTTTTTTTTAAGTTTTTTCGTAGATTGCTACCATTGAAATAGGTTTTGGAAAGTACTAGGTTCCAGAATTCAGCACCCCCAAAGGAGGTATTTTGGTGTTTTGTAAGCCATAATGTCTTGCTTTTATGTTTCTATTGTCCATTGTAAAGGTCCAAGGTGATGCCTAAAATGTGTAGAGACAGTCAAATGTGAAATAGGACTATCCCTTGTGTTTGGGTGTTGACCTATGTCTTCTTATGCCTACAATTTACTGTGTTGTGGACAATGTGCTCATTGATCTTAAAGCTAGGGTCGCATTAGCATCGTGTGAGTCTGTTGTTACTGGATTTTGGGAGACTTCATTAATTTATCTATTATAGATTGTATGTTTGATCATTTGTTATGCCCGCCAGTATGGGGAATAACTGATGACTATCCCATGTATTTCTAGGTTTGTCCTATATGTTGGGGTGCGACTTGGTGGCCTTGTTCTTCTTAGAATTATATCCCATTGTGTTGGGGATTGGGTTTTTCTGACCTTGAGGTAGGGTCATGCTTGAAACCCGTGGACTCTTTTTGATGGTGCATGGACTACAAAGTCTGTCCTACATTTCCATTAGTTAGAGATTATAGGAGACTTGGTAGCGCCAACCGCCAAGTGATCCAATACATTGAGCATGATATGTCACTCTATTCTTTTGTTTTCTTTGACTCCCGGATAGATCTTTGAAGACTTGTTTTGAAGCAACTTAAAAACTTAGTACAGTTTAGTGAATATTATGTTGATAACCAATAAAATGACTGAGTGGTTAGGACTCGGGCATGTTCACAGTTGTTCTTGGCTACCAACTAGAGATATCTCTAGCATCTGTATAGGTTAAAAAAAGGTCTTAGTTCATGCAGCTTCACAATTTCACAATACAGGGCCTAGGGAGAGGTTGATATAAGCAGCTATACCTATGCATTATAAACACAGTGTTTCTATGACCTAAACCCGTGATCTCAGAGTCAAACTGGAGGCAACAGAAACATTGCTCAGACCCTCAAACATCCACATAAGTATTCCTCTTAAAAATGAACTTGTCAACTCCATTAACTTGGGCATGCTATCTGTATATGTTTTCTAAGTAAATGGCAAACTTCGTGATGCATTATTAAATATAGTATCTTCCATTCTGCTCAGAATATTGACAGAGAAGTTATTTTATTTTTGGTTTAAATTCCTGATGGAATTTGGCTGAGAAAAGTTCTTCCAAGTATACAATTGTCTGCTTATTGCTGACCTGTTGGGGTAGCAGTGCTTTCATTCCTATGGAATTTGAAGTTATATCAGGATTAAGCTAGCTCATATGTTATCTGTATACCATTCCTATGGTTTTCGTTTAAAGTGCTGTTCTTATATTTCCTACATATCTTTACTTTTTTTTCATAATTGGTTTTTTTGTTTCTTTGAGAACAAGGTCAAACTAGGGAGTACTTAGTTGATAACTTCCTCCCAGAACGGTCTTCTAAATTTGACATTGATTAATTATATTTAATTCTTATGTAAATCTCATAATTTAATATTCTTTCCTGGCTTATTAAAGCTTTTGACAAGTTCTTTAATTCTTGACAGGTTGACAATCTGAAGTCAAAGTTGCTTGAAAAGTTTGAGGATTGTCTCTTAAAGTTCCATAATCATTCTAAAGAGGTTGATCTTTCAGAGTCAGATGGGCTACCTAAGGCAAGATCAATGTTCCTCTTTATGTTTTCCTTCCGCCTAGTTGATGTGTTTATGCAATTATTTGAATGTTTTCAATGTTCCATGCATATGAATACATGGCCAGGAGTTGTTCTTAAAGAAATTGACTGCACTTACACGTGAGTTTTGATGTTTTAACGTTGCTCCTTGTAAGAATGTTACATTTTCTTTGGAAGTACTGACCGATGTTTCGAAGTTTCTGTTAGAACGGTCCACTGGACCGGTCCAGCCGGTCCATACGGGACTGGCTTACAAGAAGTAGGCTGAAGATTCTCTGCCTCCTATATGCAGGAGCCGACTGTCCAAATCTTCAAGGAGCTATTTAGGAAGGTTTTTGAAGGGCGTTGGGAGGGAGATTTCAAAATAGGGGCTGTTTAGGAATTTCCTTTTGAATTGTATGCATTAAATAGTTTGTTTTCCTAGGGTTAGGGCATCTTGAATTCAACTGAAATTTGAGATCTCTCAGGTTTTTGGAGAGAATTGGGAGAGATAGATCCTCCTCTCGAATAGAGGATCAATTTGTATCTTTCTATTTTCTTCCGTTAGTTTGTGTTCTTGCAATAAAATTCATGTTTTTCTCTGATTTTTTGCTGGATTAGTGAAAATTTCTCGCTATTTTCCTGAGGTTGATATGATTTACTTGAAATCTTCAAGTGTTTTGTATCAAATTGATATCAGAGCAATTTCTTGGGCTGAAATAGAAGTCTTCATCGCTGATTTCTGCTGCATTTTTCTCTCCATTTTTGCTGTTTTTGCTGTTTTTGCTGTTTGGGAGGCCAGATTCGTGTCAAGCTTGTTGATCTTTGCTATTGGAGCCTAAATCTAATTTTTTCTTGTTTATTCCCTGCATTTAGGCTTCAATCGAGGATTTTTCCAAAACAGCTCATGCATATCTTATAATATTTCCTGATTCAGAGGTTCGGCTCATCAAACTTGCGCAGGACTTCTTTTCAAAGTATGAATTTGATTTGTGGGGTATATGCCTTTTCTTAAAATTTTATATATTTATACTTTACCATCTTTAACTGAATGATCATGCCTGTAGTACTTGTTCTGATTGATCGTAATGTTTGAAGGCGTTATGGAATTGTTCAGCACCACATAAAGAAAAGAACTTCTGCAGCAAGTTTACTGCCGATGCTCTGTAAGGACATGAAAACATAATTCATGCTGTTTCCCTGGGTATCACTGCAATAGATCTATTTATTTGGCTCTTAAAATTTGGAAATTTATAACATTCTTTATCTTCTTGTCGTTCTGCCCTTCCATTTATATATAAAGCTTCTAACGATATGTTTTTTATTTTCTTTATTATGAAAGGTAGCATGATTCAGCCTAGAATACATCAAATTTAAATGAGTAAAAAATTAATCAGTTTCATCCTAATGTACAATACCGCTTATTCTAAAGAATTTTCATTTTTTATTGTGTTAGAGTCGTTTTCTGTAACTTTCTAAAGTTATTAACTAATTGAACTAGATAATTCTCTGCTAGTGTTTTTTTTTACTTTGCCCAACAAATTTATTTGTACTACTCCCTGCACAACAGTGTTATTTTTTTGCTTTAATTATCTCCAGTTCCTTGTCCTTAATCTGCTCTTTGATTCTCCTTTTCCTCTAAATTTATTGGCTGTGCTAATTTTATTTAAAAAACGCCTGTGTATGCACATATCTTTTAATATCTACGGCTAAGAACCTGTATATGTTTTTTCTCAGGTTGTTTAGAATACTTTGTCCTGCTTATAGTTTGTTTGATAATTTTATGACTGTAAAGGGTAGGACTTGGTCCTGACAGTTAAATCATTATAAGAAGATGAGTAACATATGAGATTGCCTTCGTCTTTATGATCGTGTTTATTTTGTTAGTCTAATGCACAAGTAAAACAATAGATTAGTGTCTACTATTTTTGCAAGACCAAACAATAAGGAAATTTTGCTTTAGCAATTTTATGCAGGATGGTTTAAGTTTAGAGTTTTTTTAATGCAATTAATGTGATATAAACTATGAATACATGCGAACAAAATTAATAATTCACAATTCATAAGACACTAGTTAATTCAACAACTTTCTTTAAATGCAAGCAAACAATACTAGAATTTGAACCCAAATGTGATGCATGCATATTTTAGTTTTTTTCGTTTTATTGTAATTTGAATATTATAGCTGTTTTTTATATGATATCCAATGATAGAGAACATCCAATGATCATGTGTAGGTAGTGCTTGGACATAGCAAGCCTTGGGTGTGCTAGCTTCTTGGGCTCTGTTGGTCTTTGGGCTGCTTCCTGCTCTCGGGTTGGGCCTTGGCTGCTTTGGTTTATAGCTGAATTTTTGGAAGCTACTTGGTTCTAGCTCATTAATGCTTGAGCTAATGTTTTAGCTAATTATTTGGAGGATTAATTGCACTTATTATCTCATTAAGTGGAGTGGTTTCTTGCCTCTTTCCTTTCCCTGTGTCTCTTTGGTTCTTACCTCCGGGCTCTCCTTCTTGTGGGCTGTTCCGATCCCCCTGCTCTGTCCCTATTCCCTGGGCGCCTGCTCCTTTCCCGTGGCTGCTTTTACCCAGTTCCTGTGTTGCCTTTTCGGGTGCTATTTTGTTTTGCCTGCTGGCATTCCTCTTCCTCTTATCTGGTTGGTTTGGTTGGAGGTGGAAATTGGCTGTTTGGCTGCCCCTTTTCTCTTATAAATTAAAGATGTATTTGTTTTGAGGAGGTTGTTGATTAACTTGAGAAAAGTTTCTAAAAACGTGAGGGTTTCTTCTTCTTCCTTGGAAAAGCTTGAGAGCTTGTTCCAATTCTCTCTTCGCCCTCTCTATTTCGTCTTGGCTTCTAATCTCTTCTTCTTTATGCAAGTTCCACTCCACTTGTATCCTTCCTCTTGAGCTCTTGGAAGGTGTTTGTTGGCAGAATTTGGTGACATTTGCTGGAGGAGTTTGGTTGGATGTTGGACCTTGTTGCTGTGGTGGACCCTTGGTTTGCAAGCCCTAAGCACTTATCTTATCTTACATACTTTTCATTGCATGTGAGGAAACACTTGCCGGTTGTTCTGAGGATGGTGTTTTTATTTTTAAACTTTGTTTCGTTTGTTCGACTTTGGTTGTTTTGATGTTTTGTTTGGATGTCAGCTTTCTAGATTGAATCGAGTTTTGTTCTAATTGTCCTAGTGTTCTCCTCTATTGGCTCTTTCTTTCTAGTTTGCCTGCATCAAAATGATAATGGGACGATTGAAATATTCTAAGAAATTCCACAATAATTGAAATCCAAAATCAACGAGCAATTAATTTAGTTTTCAAAAATTGGATTTAACGTGTCATTTTTTTATCAAAATCATGAGCACAAACAAGTCAATATAAACAATTGTAAATAAAATAAATCACGGAATGAAAATAGATAGTCACATCAATACTGCATTCAAAGAAATCATATATCTAGCTTGTACTTACAATTGAAATTGGAAAGATAAATTTTATTGAAGACAAAAGTTCATAATTAAATGTCTCAGAATAACTACTTATAACATCTCATCTCCTAGGCTAATATATGTGTTTGATACAAGATCGAGCTTATTCCTTGTTTAAATTAAAATCCCACAGGATAAGAACAAGTTTTGCTTGCTTTTAATTTCGAATCCAAACTTGTCCCATTAGCCACATACCAAATGCAAATCCCAATAGCCTAGTTGAAGGTAATAAAAGATGGAGAAAATACATTCCTTGTAATAGAGTCCACTCTCTGAACGAGAAGCCAAAAAAATTGTACACGAGGACTAATCTTGGGATAGGGGGGAATTGGTATAACATAGTGTTGTTAAACTTTAAAAGCCACAACGCTTAAATACAAACACTACCATCCTTCAAAACCAATGTAGGCCACAAGGATACAACCAAACAACATTGCCCAAGTTCAAAAGAATAAAATATTATCCACAAACCACCGTCAATTACATTTCTTGTGTCCATAACTCCATATTTCTTTTATGCAGGATGACATTTCTTGCCTAGTGATGAAATTGGACTTCAACATTGAATTGCTAAATACTTAATAGTTTGTTTTGCTTGCATTTTTTTCTTTCTTATCTGCAAACATGTCATGCAAATGCTCAGGAAAAAATTCCAATTTGAAGAACACTTGAGGCTTATGAGGGTATAGGTGAAAATAAAACTTCGTTGATTATATGTCATGTGTGTGTTCTTAAATGCAGCGCATGTGAAGGGTTTATAAAATAATAGCTCATTTTCTTGGGCGGGGGATGCATAAGAAGTTTGGGCTAGTGACAATCAAGCAATATAAATTGTATTGTATTCACCAGGCATAAATGATTGGTGCATTTAAGAGCATCATTGAGTTTAGAATAAATAGATACGCTAGTTAATATGAAAAAAAGAAAGTAATAATCAAATAACAAAGGTAATGGAAATCAAGTTTGGACATAATTTATTGGCATTGACAATGTAGAACTATAAGTGATGCAGGACTACTTAGATGACATGTTTATGGCTTCATTTTAAGCATTGCACAACTTTTGATTAGAATAATTTTGGATTAAAATTATTAGCAGTTCGCAGTGTCGATTAAAAACAAATAAAGAGATGTTTTGCGTAGGCTAGATCACATGCTCCAAGCTAGGAAATTTTCAAGATAAATAAGACAATTGAAACAATGTAAATTAGTAGCCTTCAATTTAATCCCTAATCTAACAATGAGAGTTAGGATGCAAAGAAAGTACACTCAATGACCTACGATTTACTAGGCTTAGCAAGAGCACTTGGATGAGTCTTTGTGATTACAATCAAGCCAACGAGAATTTAGATTTCAAAGAAATAAGATACAAGTGAGAAAAAAAACCTTTGCCAAGAGACGTAGAGATCTTCCACTCGATGCCGTCAACGTCTTCGTCCATGGCTTCCGTCAAAGCAAATAAGATACTGATGCAAACAATATAGAGCAAGGCACAAAGAGAAATCAGACAAGAGAAACAACTCTTACTTTTATAAAATTAAGACATAACTTAGAGAACAAAAGGGATTAGAGAAAACAATTAGCTTAAGAAAAGATAACTTCCAACAACCAAAACAAAAGAAGATCAAAAAGGAAAACAATATCTGGGTTGTAGAAAACGGGGAGGAGAACCTAGCCGTAATTGTGAATAGAGAGCTGAAGACAGATCTCCTTTATAGGTTTTGGAAGAGAGGATTTATTCCTTGCAATCAGGGGAGATGAGAGGCGGTGAAAAGGGAGACGGGTGTAGGAGGCGGCAATGCAGAGAAAAGAAAATGGAAGAATTGCTTTATTTCCAAAAATGCAATTACCACTTAGGAAATAAATTAATCCATTCCAGGTTAGGGGAATTCAGTAAAGAGGAGTTACGTGGCTTTCAAATTATTTCCTAAGTATTGTGTTGAAGTTAGGAAATTACTTGAATAGGGATTAATGGGATATGACATGGGGCCAGCGGCAGGTATGGGTGGGGTTTTGATTGATGAGAGCAATGGAAGATTCCTGATTTAGGTTTCAAAATTAGGGAATATTTAATTAAAATCCTCTTGAATTTAAAATTCAAAATTCGATCTAAATCAAATACTTTCCTAAAATAGAAGAGCTAATTTAGGAAATAATTTGAGTTCAAATTTGAATGAATTTGAATTTCAAATTGATCCCAAGTAAGCCCAACCCAATCAGGAAACAAAAGAAAAGAGGCAAGGGGATTAGTGGCCGGCGGCTATGGCCTTGGCTGGCGGCAAGGGGAATTGGGGATGCTTGGCCGTGGAGTTTGGAAGGGGAGGGGGATCGGGTGAGGTAGCTTTGGCCGTGATGGGGAGGAGGATGGGTGGAGGGTTTTGGAAGCTCGACGATGATGCGATGACAAGAAAATGAAGAAGATAAAACCACGAACCCGGCCGTCTCCAAGGTTGGTGGGTGATACGCCAATCTCCCTCTCCAGGGGATCTCTCCAAAACTCTCCAAGAACTCTCAAAGGCTCTCAAACACAAGTGCAGGAAAATTCTTCATAATCATTCATTAGCTCAAAACAAAGGAAATGAGGTTATTAATAGCCGGGTACAAAGATTCAAGAAAATAAAAGACCAACTTGTCCTTTGGGCTTACATGCGACCACTCCCATAAAAGGGATACAAAGGAAAATAATAACGACACCTAAGCAAATAAGAAAATGCATAAATAAAATAAAATACAATCATGACTCATAAATACAAGGACTTGATCGTGGTTGTAGATCGGCGGCCACGTCTCTGATAAACCTTCCACGCTGATCTGATGTCCCCATCAATAAGAAGAACGAAATAGAAAATTAATATAAATATTGTGCATGAAAGAGGGGTTTAAGAAATTATAGTGTACAGAAACACCTGTCTTCATGACTCGAATTAAATAGGAATGTTAAGAAGGGAAGGGTAGAAGGGCAATTGAAAAGCCCAGAAAAAGGCCAAGAGTTTTTCATCAATGGTAAAAATAAAAGAATCACATAGTTTGCAAAATCAATATTGATAGTCATGATTAACAATAATAAATGAAATGAATCTTATATTAGGAATGCAGGAATTCATCCTTGAAATCCATGGGCTCCAAAAAATGGAAAATCAAATTTGCCCTTCGATATTGCTTGTAATATAGTAGTGAGATGGTACTAAAGCAAGCTTACAGTTAATGATAGCCACCATCACTATATATGGACATGATAAACTCTAATTAGTGCAATCAAAACATGCTAACAACCATCCAACCTTTTTTTTATAAGATGCTGTTGACCCTCATGCTATACCCAAAGGAGAAGAAGAGAGGAGAAAGCAAACTGAAAATCCCGTGTACATACCTTGCACCCATCGGATCCAGGAACCCTGCCGAAATCCCGTCAAAATTACTGTAGATGCGGCTCCGAACGATCACTTCTCCGCGATCCCTGCGCGAATCCTGCGACGACGGCCTCGTTTCTCGCCTCTTTCGCGTCTATAAAATGAAAGGGAAGCCTCTCCGACTCCACACTTCCTCTCCCCGAACTCCTCTCGCATGACCCCCTCCAGATCTCGTCGCTGTTTCTCTGCTCCTGGAGCTCCTTCCACGCCGACTCCCCTACTTCTTCAGCCCGCACAGAGAGAGAGAGAGAGAGAGAGAGAGAGAGAGAGAGAGAGAGAGAGAGAGAGAGAG
>NW_021319804.1:96802-126764 GCF_001605985.2 Dendrobium catenatum
GAATTATTATTTTTTTAATCAATTATAATTAACTAAAATTATTAATTATAATAATAATTAGAAAATATAATTAATTATAATTAATTTTTGATTAATCATAAATTAAATTTAATTAAGTTATGATTAATTTTAAATTAATTATAATTAATTATGGATTAAATATAATTAATTTTTATTATTTTTAAATTAATTGTAAAATAAATCTAATGAATTTATAATTAATTTTGAAATTAAATATGTATTAATTATAATTATTTTATAATTAATTATAAATCATATATATTTAATTTATAGTTAATTATAAATTGTATATAGTTAATTATATGTCAAATATAATTAATTATATATAATTGGTAATTAGTTATAAATTAAATGATGTCTTTCTCTCTCGATCCTCGGGCCGACATCGCCAACCCTACGAAGGTACGAAATCTCCTAAACTCAGATCCTCGCTTCCGTTGTGTGCGGCGGACCGGAAAACCGCCTATACACGCCTTTATTGCGCGTGGTGGGATGGGACCCCGGTCCGACGCCTACGACGAGGCGGGAATCACCTAAACTCTACTTCGGCGTTCGTGGCGCACCGGAAAATCGCCTATACACGCCTTTATTGCGCGTGGTGGGAAGGGACCCCGGTGTGACATCTACGGCGAGGTGGGGTCACTCATAAGTACCCCTGAGCGGGGGGAAAGCAAATTGTGTCATTTAAACAGGTACCGTCAAAGACCCCATACACGCCTTTATTGCGCATGGTGGGAAGAAAAATCACGGCCGCGTTGTCCTCGTCAGAGGACACCTACCATACACGCCTTTATTGCGCGTGGTGGGAAAGGCCTAGTTTTCTCGTAGTTTTCCCCTAAACGGGGGAGACGCCGGGAGGCTGCTGAAATTTGGATCGAAGATCCAAGGACTTGGAACTATGCTCAGAACTCAAATCAAATGACTAAAAAGGGGCTTGAATTTAAATAAGTTATAAAGAAACTACACTTGAGTTTAAACTCAAGTTGGACTTGAATTTGCAACTTAAACCATAACTTGAATAAAGAGGAAGGATATGAACTTGAAAGACAATGAAGCTTGAACTGAACTTGATTGATCTCACTTTGAACTTGAACCTGGACTCTACAAGATCACAGGGGACCTTGATTTGAACATGAGCTTGGACAATAGAACAAATGACTATACTTGGGCTTGGACTCAAGCCAGAACTTGATGTTGAACTTAAAGGAAATATGAATAAAATCAAATCCTATGACATGATGTGATGTTCTTAAAAGATAACATAGCTTATTTGCAAAAATGAATCGATTAGAGCTCTACCCACACACTATGGTCTCTTTTAGTGACAACAAAAGACCTACTATACATACAACAATTCATTTACAAGAAGCTATAGGAATCTTATGAATATTTGTGGATGATCGTGGAAGACAATGAACTTACAACATTCGAACTATTGCAAGCAAACACACCAAGCTATAGAGGAGCTTTATTGCATATAAAGAGTTACCCACGGATGATAGTAGAAGTGCGTGGTAATATACTCATGACTGAAGTATTGAAGGGCACACAAACAGATGTGGCATACCACCTTCAAGCAGAACACAACACATCAATGAAATAAATAAGTCTATAAGGTTCATCATGGGAATCTTCCATAAATGCAATATCCAAACTACAAGTGGAAGGGATGACTCATGATGGTTATTAGGAATATGCCACGAATACATTGAAGTCTCTCAAACTCGCCCACAATCAGTCATGCAAGCAAATACAGTTCTCTCCCCACAAGTAGAAGGCTTCAATAATGCTGTCAAAGACCTATATATCATCTACACTAAATGCTACATACAAAAAAAAATGTAGAGGAACAGTAGCAAATGCAAAAGCCTACGATCGGTTCTAAAAGACTTATATGTAAAGAGAGCTGACCACGAATAAAGGGACCATGTCTATAACAAATGCAACTCTCCGTACAAACAGAAACAGGAGATTAGTTAGTGCATTACGATCCACCTACAGAAAGCAACGAGTAGTGCACGACAGTCTACCTGTACAAAGCAGCAAACAACTGATCCAGAAGCTGCTACTCCACGCCACCGGATCTGCAACACTCATACGAGCAGATAGAAGGCGACCACAACTACAACACCACGCCACCGGATCTGCAACCTCCATACAAGCAGACAGAAGACGTCTACAAATACTTTCAAAATACCACCGCACGTGCACTATAGTTTGTATACATATAGGTACACGAAAAGGGGTAAAAGAAATTAGGAAACCCGCATGGGCCCCGGCGAGCATGTTATTGGTACACACGTGACGTCTAGGGATGCTACGCGGGTTATCAAATTTTAAACCCGATCCTCCTTAGCAGACAAAAGGAGTGTACATGGTTCAATTATAAAATGTCCTCAAACACCCGCATGGGCCCCGACGAGCATGTTATTGGTACACACGTGACGTCTAGGGATGCTGCGCGGGTTGATAAGTGAATTCTAGTTCGAACCCGATCCTCCTATACGGATCAATAGGAGTTGACAAGGTTCGAACTCTCAAACAACTATACAGTTGTGGCGACCGTTATATTTGTCTTAATACATTCATATTATGCCTTCAAGGCCTATAACAATGAGAATTCACTATTAAGGGCATAAAGCCTACGAAACCCGATCCTCTATGGATAGCCCGACAGAGTTGACAATGTTCAATCCATAAAGAGAAATGACCCCGAACACCCCGATGATGGCCGTGTTGAATGTAAATCTCAACCGGAGGGGTTAATTTTGGGCATTTTTTTTAAATGTCTCCCAAAAGCCCATAAAAAATCCAAAACTCTACAAAATAAAAAAATCCACAAATTCCAAAATCCCAAATATTTAAAATTTAAAATCTAACCATTAAACATTTAAAGCAAAATCCATCCACCCTCCGCAACAGTTTACTGGGGTGGACAAATTAAAATTTACTTCAGCTCACAAAATTTGGAGAGGGGAGGAAGATGACCGGTTAGGCTTAGGAGGGGGATGGGAAATTTCGGTGGGGAAGAAGAGAGGGTTGTGGGAAGAAGCCGGCGAGTTTGGGTGGAGGGGATGAAGTCGGCGGGATTGGAGAGAGGATGGAGATGACGATTAGAAAAAAAAAGAATAAATAAAGACAAAAAAAACCGCGAGTCTCATACTTTTCCAAAGATTGACGGGTATTGCGTTACCCTTCACTAAGGGACTTCATCCACGAGCCCGGACACATCCTGTGGCTGGTGGGTATTTCATTACCCTCACATAGGGACTTTCACTATCCTAAGAACTCCCATCGCTCTCAAGAACAAAGTGTAGGAACAATTTTTTTATTAATCTATCATTGTCTAATACAAGAGCAAGGACCTCTATATATAGGCTTTATAAAAAAAATAAAAGACAACTTTGCCCCTTGGGCTTACATAGGAGAAGACCCTTAAGTAAGGTAAAAATGGAAAGTGCATAATTTAAATAAAAATTACAACTAATAAACTAAGATAAAATGGAGTGATCTCGGCCGTCGATCTTCGTCTCTTCCTTTGATTAACGTCCACCGTCGGATGTCCGCATCATTCTCCCAGGGTGGAAAAGAGCTCG
Source organism: Dendrobium catenatum (assembly GCF_001605985.2). Taxonomy (NCBI): domain Eukaryota; kingdom Viridiplantae; phylum Streptophyta; class Magnoliopsida; order Asparagales; family Orchidaceae; genus Dendrobium; species Dendrobium catenatum. The sequence goes on from NW_021319804.1 coordinate 100,420, forward strand.
ACTTCGTCGAGTCTGCACCCGGGTAACCATGCTCTGATACCAAACTGATGTAGAACAGATATGGGGGGAGGGGGTCATTTGAAATTTGAATTTTAAACTAAATGGAAAAGGGAGGGAAGAGGTACTTAATTAATTCCTTAAATAGAGTTCCATTTTCTTGGGAAGGAATTAATCTAAATATGAGAGAAATTGGGGGCCTTAATGGAGAAGCATTAATCAAGTAGAGAGAGGATATAGGAGAGAGGGGGTGGCGGGTAGAGAGAGAAGAGAGTTTAGGGAAAGAGAATTAAAGTGAGCCTTGATTGGAAATCGAAATTGAGGAAGATTAATTGAAATCAAATCCAATCAAAAATTTAATTGGACCTAATTTAAACAACTTTCCTAATTTAATTAATTTAAATCAAATCCAAATTTAGGAAACAAATTCAAATTCAAATTAATTTGAATTTTGAATTCAAATTTGTTACCAAATTAAGATGTATAAAATAGGAAGGCTTTGAATACAAGATGAAATTATGGGAGGATTCCTAATTAAGGATTATCAAAGAGGAAAGTATTTGAAATTCAAAAGGAGAATTGATTTCAAATAAAGACACTTTCCAAATTGATATGAGCTATTTTAGGAAGGTAATTTAGGGAGGTTTGAATTTTAAAATTCAAAATTCATGGAGGGAATTTGGAGAGGGGAGGAAGATGACCGGTTAGGCTTAGGATGGGGATGGGAAATTTCGTTGGGGAAGAAGAGAGGGTTGTGGGAAGAAGCCGGCGAGTTTGGGTGGAGGGGATGAAGCCGGCGGGATTGGAGAGAGGATGGAGATGACAATTAGAAAAAAAAAGAATAAATAAAGACAAAAAAAACCGCGAGTCTCATACTTTTCCAAAGACTAACGGGTATTGCGTTACCCTTCACCAAGGGACTTCATCCACGAGCCCGGACACATCTTGCGGCTGGTGGGTATTTCATTACCCTCACATAGGGACTTTCACTCTCCTAAGAACTCCCATCGCTCTGAAGAACAAAGTGTAGGAATAATTTTTTTATTAATCTATCATTGTCTAATATAAGAGCAAGGGCCTCTATATATAGGCTTTATAAAAAAATAAAAGACAACTTTGCCCCTTGGACTTACATAGGAGAAAACGGAAAGTGCATAATTTAAATAAAAATTACAACTAATAAACTAAGATAAATGGAGTGATCTCGGCCGTCGATCTTCGTCTCTTCCTTTGATTAACGTCCACCGTCGGATGTCCGCATCAAAATGTCTCAGAATAACTACTTATAACATCTCGTCTCCTAGGCTAATATATGTGTTTGATACAAGATCGAGCTTATTCCTTGTTTAAATTAAAATCCCACAAGATAAGAACAAGTTTTGCTTGCTTTTAATTTCGAATCCAAACTCGTCCCATTAGCCACATACCAAATGCAAATCCCAATAGCCTAGTTGAAGGTAATAAAAGATGGAGAAAACACATGCCTTGTAATAGAGTCCACTCTCTGAACGAGAAACCACAAAAATTGTACACGAGGACTAATCTTGGGATTGGGGGGAATTGGTATAACATAGTGTTGTTAAACTTTAAAAGCCACAACGCTTAAATACAAACAATACCATCCTTCACAACCAATGTAGGCCACAAGGATACAACCAAACAACATTGCCCAAGTCCAAAAGAATAAAATATTAACCACAAACCACAGTCAATTACATTTCTTGTGTCCATAACTCCATATTTCTTTTATGCAGGATGACATTTATTGCCTAGTGATGAAATTGGACTTTAACATTGAATTGCTAAATACTTAATTGTTTGTTTTGCTTGCATTTTTTTCTTTCTTACCTGCAAACATCTCATGCAAATGCTCAGGAAAAAATTCCAATTTGAAGAACATTTGAGGCTTATGAGGGTATAGGTGAAAATAAAACTTGTTGATTATATGTCATTTGTGTGTTCTTAAATGCAGCGCATGTGAAGGGTTTATAAAACAATAGCTCATTTTCTTGGGCGGGGGATGCATAAGAAGCTTGGGCTTGTGACAATCAAGCAATATAAATTGTATTGTATTCACCAGGCATAAATGATTAGTGCATTTAAGAGCATCATTTAGTTTAGAATAAATAGACACACTAGTTATTATGAAAAAAAGAAAGTAATAATCAAATAACAAAGGTAATGGAAATCAAGTTTGGACATAATTTATTGGCATTGACAATCGCAAAATGAGGGCGAAATCTCTGGGTAGTGTCTTATCTACAAACCCATCTATCTTCCAAAATTTATCTCGGAACTTATCAGTTAAAACTCCCTCGCCGAATTAAAAGAAAAGCGGGCGGAGGCCGGGGCCGAATTTTCGGAGCCCACAGATGCAAACTTAGTACAAGTTGAACACTCTCGTAACATCATCTATCTTGGTGGATTAAGACTAATCTACAATACTTGGCTGTTTCATAGTTCCCTAATTATTCAGACTGCAATCAATACCAGAAACAAGTTTGAAAGAAATATCCTTTAAAATATGCATGCATTCATTATCTCCATAATTCTTTTTTTTCCTCAGAACAACTCATTTATTGTGGAAACAATTTAGGTAAATTCTTGAATCGAACAGAAAGTCAAAACAGCTTTTCACTAACATATAATGAATAATATGTAGAAATGGAATGGACAAGCCCATTAAAGAATCACTTATTTTAGATGAGATGGATATCGTGACTTCTGGAGTGTTTATATACAACATTGTCTTTTTTGTCTTCCAATTAGAATTATAGGACTTTATGGAAATTCAGATAGTTGTTCTCTGACATTTTTATTTTGTAAGGCACTGCTCACCTTAAAGACACGTACTGACTGTTATATTAATAATATCTGAATTGTGGCAGATCTAATTATTTTTAATCGCTTGCTTAATATCTATAAATGTCTTATCTTTCACCTTGAATTTTTCTGGACTTCAATTATAAAAAAACTTTATTATTTTTCCTAGAAAGATCTTTATCATTTTCTGAGGACTATATCACATTTCTTGCTCATGTTGCTATTATGTATTTAATAAGGCATAAAATGTATTGATTTTTTCCATTATTTAGCAAAAAATTCGGGAATTACCACCTATTCATTGCAGGGGATATTTGGAATGATATAAATGTCATGGATGAAGTGCTTCCGGAAGCCGCTCTTCCAGTTCATTGTCTTGAGGTTTGTCTTCATTTCTATTATTGAAAACTGGTTGCTATCTACTATGCACTATTCTGCAGGTGTATTAGGTTCACTTAAATAATCGTAATTAGCCCTTTACATTTTTCTTCTTTTTGCAAACATTCCCAGTGCATTAACTCCGCTTTTGAAACATCCACCCGCTTAGTTCTTTCATTTTGTGTGAGCTGAATATGATGCCACTATTTTTCAATACGATGCTTTAAAGGCTTCATTCCCAATGGTTATATAGTTGGTCAACATGTTTTGCACGTTCACTTTGGACAGTGATTCTATGACTGGTTTCCTTTTATCTCAGGCAGCTAGCGGTATATGCAGACAATATATTTCGACACTTTTCTCTCATCTTCTAAAAGAAATCTCAGGTGATTCTCCCATCTATTTAAACTAAAGTTATAATGATAGATCTTCTATTCATAGTAGATTAAAGCATTTCTCTGGAATTTTTACTTATATCCTTCTTTTGTGTTTTATTTATAATGTAACTTTTTTTTTGTGGACTAGGAGGCCAATTTTTTAGGCTTTGCTGTCAATTCTCTGCTTTTTCTTTCCTTTATTTAGTTTAATGTTGGCCGTATGCTTCCTAGTTATTGATTTGTTGTTGTATCAGTAGCTCTTTAAAGCTTGTGGGTTCTCTTTTTTTTTTAAGAACAATTATAACCCAATAATGAAATATGTAAATAAGCATCAATTAGAGTGATATGATATTTTACAATATAAATGCAAAAAGAAAAGTAAGGATAACAATATGACATAGAAAATATCCATATGATAGGTGGAGAGATCCACGATAAACTCTCATTTGTGGCTCCTCACTTGAAGCCTAATGAATATTGGAGAGTTTTAGTAATTCTTTTTCTTATTTTTGCCCCACCTGGAAAATAAGATTTGAAACCTTCTATGGGCTTCAATACTCAATACTCAAAAGATATTGTTTGAATTAGAAAGTTACACAGACTTAATGGCTTGAACATCCTTTACGGTAGTAATGGGATTAGGGGCTAACTCTTATGGACGATCTATAACAATATTTTTGGATGCATAAGAGATTAGATTATTTTTCATAAGACTTCTTTTAGTGAGGCTAGATTTTGAAGGCTCTAATTCCACAATATCATCTAGAGTTTGTTCCATATTTTGTCTACGTCCCGAGCTGAAGAAGATGGTATTGTTCTCGCCAAGGTGAAGTGAGATTTTGATCATTTGCATGCTTCTGATGTTCCTAACAACAATGATCGATAGCAAATGGTTTGCTTTATTTTGGATGAGCTTTGAAGTGATCAAAATAGTCATGTCCTAAATTTTTACTAGTGGTACCATACGAAGGAACAATTCCATACATCCTTAAACCAATAATCATAAGATAATGAGCCAATCTAAATCTCACTATCCAAAGGTCTAGCAACATCCAATGCAATTAGAACCCTAGCCATAGATAGCCTAGGGAGGCAAGCTGTAACAACATGTATTTGGAAGAATTTTCAAAAGAATGAAAGATAAAGTCCAAAGTCGATTAAAAAAAAATCTATATTGGTGTGATTTGATGTTCTATGGATGAGTCAAAATGAGGAAGAGCACCTTAACATTCCCATTTGAAACGACTCATAATATGATCACCATGAAAACAATCTAGAGTAATTTGCTTCAACAGATAGTTTGATAATATTAAAGCGAGATCAAGGAGCATAAATACTTTCTAGCCAAAGTTTGGCATGAATAAGTGGTGGGGGCAAGAAATATAGGGAGCCTATACCCCTCGCCCACACAAAAGAGAATACCGAACGACGACCCACTAAATCACGAAATGACGAAAAAGAAGAGGAAGAACAAACTCTTTCAATAAAACTAAAAAGAAGAAATTACAAAACACACAAAATTACGACGACTTACAATTGACCCGAAATTAAAGGACACCCTAAAGTTGCATCACTTTTGGAAGAGGGATACAGGTGGAGTGGCACTTGCGGAGAGACGAAAGAGGTTAGAAGCCAAGACGAAAGGTTGGAAAGAGCTCGCAAGATTTCCGGAGGGGATGAGAAAGAAGACGGACAAAGCTCTCAAGCTTATCCAAGCAAACCCGCAGGTTATAGCTTTTTCAAAAATAACATTTCATTCAACTATTTTAAACAATACATAACCCCTCATATTTATAGGTATGAAAGGGGAATACCAAAGGACACAAACAATGAATTCACATAGGAATTCCAAACATTAAAAACCTAATTGCTTTTCACAGAAAAACAGCCCAAGCCAAGGAATCGAAAGGGCAATTGCGGGAGCTAAGGAGGCCGCACGGAGCCAAGGCGCCACAGCCACGGGAAACCACCCAGGCTCGGAAAACCAGCAGCCGGCCGGAAATCCAAGGGGCAAAAGCACAAAAAAAATTACCCCATGGTGGAAGCCAAGGAGCCACACATGGGAAAAGCAAATCTCGGAATTCCAAAAGCAGGAATTCCGAATTTCAAAAGCCGGTTTGGAATTCCAAGAGACAACTATAATGAAAAACATAAAGAGCATAAAAAGTACATTTAATAAAAGATAAATATGAATTAAAACTTAGTTAATAATGAGCTAACCCTTAGTTCAATAAATGAACTAAAGACCAGCTCATAAATGAGCTAAAATTTCAACTCAAATAGATTGAGCTTGTAAACTCGAGGGAGGCCAAAATTGATTTATTTTGGACATGGGTTCACCCCCCCCCCTTTGTCTACATCGGATTCTCCCCTTCTTGAAGAACTCATCTCCCGATGAGTTAGCTTTGGGTTCTCTTGAGGAGGTGCATACTGATCATCCAGCTCTTTGATTTTCTCACCAAATTTCTTCAAAATTTCTTCCTGTTCCTTCTCGAATTGTTGTTGTAGGTACCTTTTCCACTTCTCAAATTTTTGATCACATAGGAACATGTGATACTGAAGCTTGTATAAACGGTCTTGAAGCGGATCTGTTGAATCGCCTTCGGTAGGAATCCATTTGTCCAACAAGAGTGGGACATCAGGATTATTTTGATCGCTTTCTTCCATGAATGAAGCCATATTTTTGATATTTTTCATTTTTTGACTGACTCACAAAAAGAATAAAAAAAAACTCTAGACTCACAATTCTTTTAGAGACTCAACAAGACTCATAACAAAATGACTTGACTTGACTACAACTTGACAAACACACAAACCTAGGACTTCCTAACTTGCTCTGATACCAAATTGGTTGGGACAAGAAATATAGGGAGCCTATACCCCTCGCCCGCACGAATGAGAATACCGATACGACCCACTAAATCACGAAATGACGAAGAAGAAGAGAAAGAACAAAAGAAAGAACAAACTCTTACAATTAAACTAAAAAGAAGAAATTACAAAACACACAAAATTACAACGACTTACAAACTTTGACTCATAAACCAAAGACACCCTAAAGTTGCTGCACTTGGAAGAAAGATACAGGTGGAGTGGCACTTGCGGAGAGACGAAGAGATTAGAAGCCAAGATGAAAGGTTGGAAAGAGCTTGCAAGATTTCCAGAGGGGATGAGAAAGAAGACGGACAAAGCTCGCAAGCTTTTCCATGAAACCCGTAGGTTTACATTTCCAAAAATCACATATCATTCAACTATTTTAAACAATACATAACCCCTTATATTTATAGGTATGAAAGGGGAATACCAAAGGACACAAACAATGAATTCACATAGGAATTCCAAACATCACAAACATTAAAAACCTAATTGCTTTTCACGAAAAAACAGCCCAAGCCAAGGAACCGAAGGGGCAATCGCGGTAGCCAAGGAGGCCGCACGGAACCAAGGTGCCACAGCCACGGGAAACCACCCAGGCTCGGAAAACCAGCAGCCAGCCGGAAATCCAAGGGGCAAAAGCACAAAAAAACATTACCCCATGGTGGAAGCCAAGGGCCACACATGGGAAAAGCAAATCTTGGAATTCCAAAAGCCGGTTTGGAATTCCAAGAGACAACTATAATGAAAAACATAAAAAGCATAAAAAGTACATTTAATAAAAGATAAATATGAACTAAAACTTAGCTAATAATGAGCTAACCCTTAGTTCAATAAATGAACTAAAGACCAGCTCATAAATGAGCTAAAATTTTAGCTCAAATAGATTGAGCTTGTAAACTCGAGGGAGGCCAAAATTGATTTATTTTGGACATGGGTTGACCCCCCCCCCCACCCCCCTTTGTCTACATCAATAAGCATATAATATCAAGTTTGGGACATCCCATCAAGAACTTGCTCAGCATAATTTGGATATCTCTGAATAAATGAAAATAAGAGCTGATATCATGAAATATGCAAGGTTTTTTATGATGAGGATTTGAACATTGATGAAAAAATAATGGAAACTAGGTACTCAAAATCCGATGAGATCCTGAAGCTTTTAATACCCCAACAACTTCTGCAAAGGATGGAGGAACGCTTGTAACAAAAGAAGCAACATATGAAGGCACTTGGACCGCAAGAGGAGTTGCAGGGGATAGGGCAGCCAGTTGAGCCAACGTTGGTGAAGGAATAGCCATGAAAGGAGAAATAGCCTGAGAGGTAGGTGGTGGAGATGATGATAAGGAACCCAATGCATGCCCTCGAGTTAGGGGTAGTGAGGAAGCATAATGTCAGATAGATTTTAATGAGAAAAAGCTTATAAGCAACAAATCAGATGGAAATAGCAAGGATTTCATATAGGGCATCAAGCATGAAGTCAACATATGATCGCAAGGAGTTTGCAGCCCATAGAGAAATGGAGAAACTATAGGGTGATTAATGTGATGACAAGAAGTATGGAGTGCATCAAGTGTGAGGCCATATGAATATCACAGTTGGTGAGGAGGAAGGCTCGCAAGTGTGGCCGAGTGCAGCGAGTATAGAGCATGATTGAGTGTAGTGGCGCAGGCTTGATGGTTGAGCATACGAGTACATCCAACAGAGGCTAGACGATGGGGGTGGGGTTTGGGTGAGCGTGAAGTTTGTGGATACTCTTGTTTATGTGGTACAATTTATTGAGGCTTTTAATAACTATCTATCAATAAAAAATTGGCATTTGGATTGTACTTATATTATACTTCGTTCGGTTTTCTGCCAAAAAAAAAAAGAAAGAAAATTAAATCATCCAAGGGAAGTCAAATTTCATACTTCCATTTTTAAATTTTCTCATAAACATGAAGTGGTTTTTTTTACTACTAAATCTGAAAATTCCTATCCAAGGATTCTAATCAATCCAAAAATTGCTAAAACAAAGTCTAATGATTCATGTTTCGCTCCAACTAACCGACATTCAAACGTCTAGAATTCTGTGGTCCTATGATTCAAATCCATCTCAATAAAAATATCTCACTTGATCTGTAAAACGTTAAAGAACTTACAAGCTAGGCAATGTTTAAATTAAATCATCGATTTCTAGCAAAAGTTAGGGATGGCTCATTAAAATGGCAATAATCTTAAAGAAAGGGCAAACATATGCTATGTAACTTAAATAAAAGTCATAACTGATAATTACTGAATTATTCATTCGTAACTGTAAGGTAGATTGGTATATTTAATATAAAAGGAATATAGAAAATGGTTGAACCAAATTTAATATGGTTAGAAGTAGTAAAATCGGTTTTCTTAAGTAATTTTAACACCTCATGAAGTTGGGTTATACTAGGTTTGATACAGGCACTTTGTTGAGAGGAAAGAAAAGGGGACTTCATACTTGTCATGGTAGAGCGATTCCAGTCAAATAATCCCTGAACTCCTCATCTTGTTTTTAGTGGTTGGTTTGGCTTTGCATCTGATTTCAACCACAAGCCCCTACCAAATCAAAAGATCTATCCAACAACTAAAATATCTTTTGCTAAATCGAGGTAATTATGAGTAAGTTGGTTCAGTTACATGGTTGAGGTGGTTAGAGGTTCAAAACATACTAAATATGTATTGTATATTCCTTTAAACAGTCTAGTTCGGTCTGCTAGGCATAAAATATAGTTGGTTGGGTGCAGGTGGAGGCTTGCACGACCTGTTGGGTTAGTAACCAAATGGAGACTTTTCTCTTTGATGTTGAGCTTTTATATTCCTTTTTTGAGCTTCCTGAGGCGTATTCTTCTCGTTTTGAAGAATGAACTAAGTGTCAGATATATGCTCTACTAAAAAGGGGGGAAAATCCAAAAATGGGGACAAATGGTGCAATTGGGGTGACAGGATGTATTTAGATGAAATGTATTTGATTTGGCTGAGGATTCCACCATGGTCTAAAAAATGTCGCTTTCTATTGGTTCCAATTCATGAAACTTGAGTTGAATAAGAAAAAATCTTTTTTGAGAATTTATTGGCAATGTGACTGAAATATGTTACATTAGCATAAATCCACAATTGACTAAAACCTGGAAGAATGGCCGCTTTGTTTGTGGGGTCAATCCAAAACAGTTGAAATAAATATTTTGATGGATTTAAATACTATCTTTCTACATGGTGCAATTTTGCAAAAATATTTTTGTAATTTTCATTTATAAATTGAAATTATGTTTGATTTCTTTTTGAGTTTAACTGAATTGTGAACCCCTTTAACCTATTTGCTTTTCTTTGAATCTACATGACCAAAAAGCAATATGCACATACTTCACGTATGACTCTGAATCTCATGTGAATCTTGGTTTTACTCAGTTGAATCCATTTTTAAATCTTCCATGCTTTGATTAATTGAAATTTTTGTAGTAAAATAATTCATGTTTTTCTGTTATTTTGGTAGAACTCATCAGAATTCAGCCTAGGATAAATGGATCCGAAGAATCTCCATTGCAGATTGTATTAGAAGGCAGCAAGAAGGCAATTTTTCAGGGTAGCATGGACCTCCTAGTGGTAAGAACCTAATCTACTTCAGGTTGGCTTCCATCTTTACAAGAGTCGGTCATTATCATCAATCAACGTACATTTTTTTCTTAAATTTAACCCTGGTAAAATGTTATCTGTAATTGATAGAAGCCAATGCTTGGTTAAGATAAATATGTTTAAATGTTTAATTTACTTTGCATCCACCACTTCGAGTAAAAATGTAATGCTAATTTAAAAAAAATAAAAAAGAAACTCACTATCCTCTAAATCAAATGATTGGAAATTTGCATGTCTACATGACATATTACCCATAAAAAGGTGCACCCACTACATGAAACCCAGCACCTGCCAATACTTTCTATAGCCATATATGATTTTTGAATATTCTGCATCACCCAGTTTCCTGTAGAAGTTTATCTTCTTGAAGTTCTAATTGATGTTTTCAGGACGAAAGTTTATCTTCTTGAAGTTCTAATTGATGTTTTCAGGAATTTCGCCAACTTCTTGATGATAATTTGGAGCTCTTGGTAAAGCTGAGGGACTTGCTTAGAGATTGGGTTCAAGAAGGCTTCCAGGACTTCTATCAGAAACTTCACCAACTTTTTCTATTGCTTTGTGGGAGTGGTAATTTGTCCACTAAGGACTCGAGCAATGATTCAGTACATACAGAGAGAGTGCAAACTGGTCTTGTTCTGGTGCTTGCCCAGGTTTCAGTTTATATAGAACACGCTGCCATTCCTAGAGTAACAGAGGTAGGAAACTCGTTGCCTTTCCAAGTCATTTCTTTTTTCAAACATTTTAATGAAAGCCCAACTTCATATTTGTATTGATGCTTATTTTAGTTGACTCATTATTTGACAATTTGTCTGATGTTTGTTAGGAAATAGCTGCTTATTTCTCTGGAGGTGGCATGCGGGCTTATGAACGTGGACCTGCATTTGTGCCAGGGGAGATTTGTCGATTATTTCGTTCAGCTGGTGAAAAGTTCTTGCATCGTGTATGTACTCATCTCTTTCATATTGATTGTTTATGAAGTTCTTGCTAATATTTTTTAATCAAACTTGTTAGAAGGGACAGAACCGGGAAGGTCTAATTATTTACTGAAATGCTATTCTACATATATGGGTAAAAGGTGACCATAATCAAGAGAAAATGCATTAAAGGATACAAACCTTAATAATGAGGAAATTTAATAATAAGAATAGAAATAAATTATTAGCACATGTGATAATTTAGATATGATAACACTCCTTCAGACTTAAGGAAGCATAGAAGATGTTAATTTCAGTTTAGAAATAGTAGTGACCAGAGATGAAGTAGTTGAATGTTTTGTTGCGTAGAGATTGTAATTGTTGTTAAAGGAGTGTGATTGATGCATGAAAGAAAGAGGTGCGAATTAGACATACAAATAGTTGACAATGAGGTCCATATTAAAGAATGCTGGAATAAAATCCTTAAAAAGTGTTATCATAGTAAATTAGAAATATCTTCGATGAAGAAAATTGATAGAGAGCTTTGATGAAGAGAATGATGTTGTTGGCACAAAGGTTATTAACGCAGTTGTTGTTAGAGAACAAATGGGATCATAGAGGTGTATAGGTCTTTGAGAAATAGAGGATTGTTAATTGCCTTAGTGGTTGATGATGATGTGTGTAAGTTGACCATCTATGAAGATGTTAGTAAGGTGGCTAGAGGCATAGTCATGTCCAGAGGCCTTGTGAAAAGAGAAAAAATGTGGAGATTGGAGAGGCTCAGGGGTTTGAAGGCTGAAAATGAGGATTTGAAGTCAACATATGTTTTGCAGATAGATGTGGGGATTGTAGCATCGAGCATAAGCGATTAACCGAGCTTATTGGTGTGGGAGGCTGATTGGAACTTCTTGCCAGTAGTCTAGGGGTTAGCTTTACATTGACGAGCATTCCTCTGACATTATGACATGCATTACAAAGGAAAGAAATGGAGTTGAGGGCTACATGCTCGATGAACTAGAGGATGGAGATTTGTAAGTGTCCTATGGTTTGTGGGAGAAGAGTAAAGAGTAGGGTGAAAACGAGCAGTGCTTGAGCATTCTCAACGATTAATTGACTCATCTTGTCATATAAATAAGTCAAAATTTTCTCTTGTTGGCTCATATACTTACGAAAAAAAAAAAAAAACTTCATGAACATTAATCAAATTAAAAAATCTTATCTAAATTATAGAAGCACATACAACATATATGTACATAGCATATTACTATATTATACATAAACATGGATATATTATAACATATCTTATAACAAACATAAAAACATACAAAAATACATAAACTCATAGCTATATTATATCTATGTTTACATCATGTAACTCTTTGAGTTCGACCTCCTCATATTTTCTATTGTGAACTTAACTTCTATTTGAATTATCCTTAGTTTATATTTTAGTTTTTGTGCCTGGACTAATGGCTGAGCATTCATTCTTTATGGCATTTCTTCAGACATATTTGTAAATTCATAAATCTACTTATTTAATGCAATTTATTGTATGATGATCTTGTTATGCATATGTAACTTCTAAACTTGGACTAGATCATCAACCCAATCAGATCGATCTATAGCTCTATATAATCAATTTCATTCTCAGCTTCATTTCAAATCCAATTATGCTATAATTTACAATTTAAACCTACTATGATGTCAATTTCAATTGAGCTCTTTTTTGATCCCTACAATTAACCATGAGGTGTAACAGAAGTTGGACAATCCAGTCTGATAGATTTCTCACCAACACACTTCCTGAATTTATTAATTAAGATTGAATAAGTTAGAATTTAATTTATTTTTGGTCATCATAAAAAAAAAATATGCATTATACTTTACAATCATTTAATGAGTCCATCATAAACATTGATTTGGAAGTGTACATAAATGAAATCATCAAATCAAATATAAAGATTCTAATTAAACTTTAAATATAAATTTTTATATATAAAAAGTCTTTAATACACATTATACACACCTTCTATAATACATTCAAAACTGCACACTCAAAAGGCTATGGTATGTTACAAAATTAGTGACATATCTATATACTCAACTACTCCTTCCCATTGCCTGAAAGCAACATTTACAATATTTGATGAGCTAGATGCTTAGTAGGATAAATAAATCTAATATAAAGTTCAATTATACAAGAAAATATGATAACATGTTACGTTTATCATATGGACTAATATTAGTGTGGGCTCCGAAAATTTGGCCCCAGCCTCCGCTCGCTTTTCTTTTTATTCGGCGAAGGAGTTTTAACGGATAAGTTCCGAGGTAAATTTTGGAAGGCAGATGGGTTTATAGATAAGACACTACCCAGAGATTTCGCCCTCATTTTGTGAGGACTTTATGATTTGAGTTCTGCTTTGTGCCCTATCAATCATATCCTATTGATTCATATCTCAAGGATTTGATGCCAATAAGGAACGTAATGGTGCTGGCCATAATCGGTATTTGTTGGTGCCATTTGGCGGCAAAACCACTCGGTTCAGAGGGCCCCGGGTCATAACCGTTTATCCTGTGGTGCCATTTGGCAGCAAACCGTCAGTCAGAGGACACATACCACGTCCTTACTGGCAGGAGACTGTTTTGAGAATGGATCCTAGTGATATTTTCGACTAGGCATTAGCTCTTTGTGAGCTGAAGTAAATTTCATTTTGTCCACCCTGACAAACTTATTGCGGAGAGTGGTTGAATTTTGTTTTAAGTGTTTCATGATTGATTTTCAATTTTAAATATTTTTTTTGGATTTCAAAACTCATGGAGTTTTAGATTTTAATTTTGATGGGCGTTTGAAGTATTTGGAATGGACCCCTCCGGTTGAGATTTTTGTTCATCACGGCTATCATCGGGATATTTGGGGTCACTTTCACTTGATTAAACCTTGTCGACCCTATCGACTTGTTGATAAGGGATCGGGTTTCATAGGCTTTGTGCCATTATTAGTGAATTCTATTGATTTTAGGCTTTGAAGACCTAATATAAATGCATTAAAACAAATACACCGTTGCCACAGTCGTGCATTTGTTTGAAGTTCGAACACTGTGGACTCCTATTGATCTGTATAGAAGGATCATGTTCGAACTTAAATTCACTTATCGACCCGCGCAGCATCCCTAGACGTCACGTGTGTACCAATAACACGCTCGCCGGGGCCCATGCGGGTTTTATAATTGCTTTTACCCCTTTTAGTGTACCTATGTGTATACAAACTACGGTGTACGTGGGGGTACTTTGAAAATATTTGTAGACGCCTTCTGTCCGCTTGGATAGAAGTTGCGGATCCGGTGGCGTGGCGTAGCAGCTTCTGAATAGAGTTGTTCGCTGCTTCGTACAGGTAGACTATCGTGCACTATCCACATGATTTGCGCAGGTAGATTGTAGTGCACTGACGAATCTCCTGCTTTCATTCTTAGATGCTTGTATTCGTTGTAGTTGTTTGGCTCATGTAATACATCCGTCATTGTTGTGAGTGGACATGTAGATGTATTTCTTCACAGACTGAAATTGACTTCAGGATACTGCATTTACTGAAGTCTTTCTGCATTTACCCATGTTGCACGTACATCTGTCTTTATAGAGAGCTTGTATGTGTTGCAGATCTTTGACAGCAGCCCGTAGGCGCTTGCATTTGTTGTTTGCTAATCGTCTCTACTTGCAAATGATCGGCATATTTGATTGACATTTGTCGAATATGAGGGTGCCGTAACAACTCACAAAGGCCTTGTATGCATGTACTGTAGCTATACTTCCTTTGACTACAGAAGACATTGTATGTACATTTGCACCTTGTGATGTTTATGACTAATTTTCTGTGACGGCCCATAGGAGTTTGTATTTGATGCATCTCATCTTTCCTTGCGTGCAGTGAATTGATGTATTCACTTGCATATCTTCCTTCTCTAGTTGCAAATGAAATGTTAACTATGAAATAAGTCTTCTTTAGCAACTCGTAGAGGTTTGAATTTGATGACGGTCTCCTGTGTCTATTTGGAGATGTCATTTTGTGTATGTCACAAGTCTCCTACGGTAATCCATAGGAGTTTGCATTTGCCACCAATTTCTTCATACATATTGATTGGTAGGTAGCTTTGTCCAGTACACATTAGTCTTCCAATTTTTGTAGGAGACCAACACACATTCCTGCATGCTATTATTGGAAATTGGTTGAGTTGTGCTTGCCACTGATTTATCCTTGTATGTTGACTGGCAAGGATGTTTGGATATCCTTGCTATAAGAGCTCGCAGGTACTTACATCTACTGCATATTAGTCACTTTTATTTGAGAGAATCAATGTATTTCACTTGACATTAAGTAGTTATTCACCGCACAAATATCATTGTGTTTGTTGCTTTTGAATGAGATATAGAGAACTCATTCGTCATCAGTCATTATTTGTAGTTGCTATTGACATGCCCGTTGCTTTTGCTCATAAACGATGCACTTATCTTTCGTTATATTCAACAAGTCTTTTGTTTGCTCACTAATGCTTGTGTCTCAATTGGTATGGTGACCTCTTGATATTGAATGAAAACTTTGTATCATTGATTTTCAGCACGCCATTACATCTCCATTTGATCGTTGTTTAGAGATGTATCATGTCCGCCTTTGCAAATGGATTATCATGATCCAAAGGATTCTCTCACATTATAGCTTTATGATTAAGCCATATTCCTCATGATCCTTGTTATTTAGAAGTCAAATTATACTTGCAAAAAGGATTGGAAGCAGTTATCACCCAATTAAAGTGACAATATCTAGATTTTCAAAGAAGATTTTGCTTTATTAATTGTAGACATTTCATTGCACTATTTCTCCACTTGGCTCTTATTTGGATGTTGTCATTTTATCAAAAAATTTGTTTTAAATTATGTTTCATGTCACCCAACTTGGGCTTAAGTTCAAGTCCAAAAACAAGTTCGAATGAAGTTCAGGCTCAAAATGAACCTCTTTCGTTCGTCAAGTCCCCTGTAGTCCTTGCAAGTTCAAGTCTCAAATGCTTGCAAAATCAAGTTTATATTCAAGTTCTTTGTTTTTTTATCATTTGATTTTCAAATCAAATATAAGCTCAAATCTTATATTTTTCAAATTTATTTGAGTTTAAGTTCATTTAGGTCAATTGATTCAAGTCCACAAGTACAAGTTCCAGTCTGAGTTCAAGTTCAGTTTGTCCAAATTCTGCCCAAGTCCTTGAATCTTCAGTCAAAATTTCGGCAGCCTCCCGGCATCTCCCCCGTTTAGGGAAAAACTACGAGAAACTGGGCCTTTCCCACCACGCTAAGAAAAGCGTGTTTGGTAGGTGTCCTCGGACGAGTACACAGCGGCCGAATTTTTTGTCGTCCCCCACCACGCTAAGAAAAGCGTGTATGGGTCCTCGGTACCTGTTGCAAAGGAAAAGCAATTATTTTCCCGCAAGCGGGTACTTATGGCATCCCCACTTCGTTGTACGCATCGCACCGGGTTCCCATACCACCACGCTAAGAAAAGCGTGTATATGCGGTTTTTCGGTGCGCTACGAACTCCGAAGAAGAAATTTTTGATGATTACCCGCTTCGTCGCAAGCGCCGCGACGCACTTCCTCCCACCACGCTAAGAAAAGCGTGTATAGGTGGTCGTTTTGTCGTGCCACATGCATCGAAACGAGTTTTCTAAAATTATTTTTTTTTTTAAATCTCTTTTTTTGTGATATTCTTTTTCCTCTTTCTTTTTTTTTTCTTCTTTTTTTGAATGCTCTCTCTGTCTCCCCCTTTTTTTTAGAAACAATCTCACACTCACCTTTTTTTTTACATACACACATGCATGTACACACACATATATGTCCAACAATATTGACTGACAGAAATACCTGTAGCACTAACTTCACCAAATAGCAACATTAATTAATATCCATAACCAAAAAAAAAAAAAAACCAAAACAAAAAAAAAAAAAAAAAAATCAAAAGCAAACAATAATAATGAGGTTGAAATAAAAGTTTGCTGTTTGAAGCTTTGTGAGGGAATGTGAAAGATAACCTTGGGTGAAATGAGATAGTGGGGTGATACAGCAAATGAAGGGAGGGATTAATAGCTTTTGGATAATAGATTTATGAGGTGAGAAGCTTTGTTGGCTGTAGCATGCAAGAGGTGGGCCTATCTAAAGAATTGGTGAACTTCATTCAGCCACTAATGACATAAGCAAAGTGAATAAACAGGGAGTTCGGAAGAATATCATAAAGCAAAATATATGTACATGCATTTAATATCATTATTAATGTAAACAATTAATGATAACAATTTATTTAACTACAGAAGTTAGTAAAGGTGAAGGAATCTCACAGCAGCTTTTCCTCTCCCTTGGAATATGCGAATGAGCTCAGGACTAAAGGAAGAGTTAATAAAATGAAGAAGCTTGTGGGATGTGAGGAGGTTGCATGCGGATGAACCTCTTAGGGATGGACGGGTTACGGGTGAGTTCGACTAAGATTGAAGACGAGTAGAAGGAAAGGAGAGATACTTCTGCAGGTTCATAGTAGAGGTGGAGAAACTAGCTTTTGGAAGGGAATGGCTTGATCGTTTGGAAGTGGAGATTGCTACAGCGAGTGGATGAGACTCTGGTCGTAAATTGCAAAGTTCCTATGCCTTGAGCTCTCCGTGAAAGCTGTCTGATTCTCGGCACAGTGGAGGCGGAAGTTTTAGGTTGATAGCAGAAAGAGGACGAGCCGTTGGATCTGTAGCTCAAACAAGGCGTTCTTGATCGCGATGAAGAGAGGCCGTTGGCCGGACAGCTGCACAGCACCGACGCAGGCGGATCTTTGAGTGGGAAATAATGGTCGGAGATAAATCCAACTTTAGCTGGTTAAACCTGGGATTCAGACTTGCTGAGATATGCGTGGAGTAGGAGTGGACATGCAGCTTGGTTGAAGCGCGAGAGCTCTTGAACTTGTTTGTTTTAACAAGGATATCTTGCGTTCAACGAGGCTAGCGACGTCTGAGGCAAAGATTTTTTTAGCGGGATTCAAGGAATTTGACAGAGTTCAGAGCAGGACTTTTTGACAAAATGAGTTCAGATTAATTGTGATTTGAAGTTCAATTTGACTTTCCATTTCTGATTAGATTCACAGGAAATTCCAATAATAATTTGCCCAAATTGGTAATAACATTAATTAAGGCTCGCAACAATGTCGCAGTCGATCAGAAATTATCTCAATTTGCGTGTTTCCTTGAAGTTTGTGTATATTTTACCTCGTAATGTGTGTCGATCTCGCAGAACAATTATAATTGGACAAATTGATAGTGTATTTAGAGTATTGCCGATGTTCCGGTCACAACGACGTAGTCCACTTTGCGATCAGACTTCATTTGAGCGTCGTCGAGGCATCGTTTCCTTCGTAACGCATCCATTCGCAACATATTTGAACCGCCTTTGAAATTTGCGACACCACCTCAAGCGATCCAATTTAATCAAATAAAATATATATTTCTAATGCCGATGACGTTCCGGACGCAATGGCACTGTCTGTTTGTAGATCGGACGCGTCCGAGCGTCTGCGAGGCCTCGTTTCCTTCTTAACACATGCCTTAATATCATATTTGAATTGCCTAAAAAGTTGTCAACATCTCGGACGATCCAAATTTATTAATTAAAATGTATCTTCTAAATATCAACGATGTTCCGGACGCAATGACGCTGTCCGTTATTCGATCGGACGTCGTCCGTCATCACCGAGGCCTCATTTATTTGATACGCACGCCTTCACAACATATTCGAATCGCCTCGAAATTCACGACGCCACCTCAAATGATCCAATTTGATCAAATAAAATGTAGACTCTTAATGCCGACAATGTTTCGGATGCAACGGCGCAATCTATTTTACAATCGGACATCATTTCATCACCGACGAGGCTAATTTCCCTCGCAGCGCGTGCCTTCGCATTATATTTGGATCGCCTTTGATATTCGCCACCATCTCAGACGATCCAAATGTATTAAAGAAAATATATATTCTGAATGTCAGCGACATTCCGAACGCAATGGCGCTGTCTATTTGTCGATTGGACATCATTTTGTCTCTGTAGAGGCAAATTTCCTCGATATGCGCATCTTTGCATTGCATTTGGATTCGTGCCACCAATCTAGATACTTCAAATTGATAAACAAAATACAATTTTCATAGGTTGGCAACATTCCGGACGCAACGATGAAGTCTGTTCGTCGATCCGGGATTGTTTGATCAGTCTTGCGCTTTAATTTCGGGTGTCGGCCGTACCTTTTGATCGATCTCATTCGATTCAATTGCGAGGGCCTCGACCCAGCAGAGTTCAGTGTCCTGATCACAATGATACGATCCATTTGGCATTCGGAGGTCATTTGACCCTTCAAATGATGTGTCGTACCAACCCGTGCGCTGCTCGATTCGCCACTTTTATTCTTTTTGCGTGTAGTTTAAGGTATAGGGGTCAACAATTAGCATTTATCTTTATAATACAATTAAATTAGTGCAAAACCTTTAAGTTAAAATATTCTTTATTGTACTGAATGTGAACATCTATAAAGTAGTAAAGCATATATTTAAATGTCAAATCATTTATGCACTATGCTACTTCATTACTATTATAAAATTTGCTTTTGTTACTAACATTTTATTCTCCATTTATACTCATAATTTTTTTTAAAATGTTATGTAAAGTTTGGTATAGACTTTTGATTTATTTAGACATTTGCTTATTACCCAACCTATAATTATAATAATTATTGATAAAGTTTGGTCAACACAACATAATAGTTATCAACAACCCCTCGATTCAAAGTTGGCCCATTTCAATTTTTAGAATCGAGAATTTGTAACAATTTTTATTTTTCTATTGAGGCTCATCTCGTCAGAACTTTTGTTTCTTATTGCACATGTCATCATATGAATCATTTATTAGGGATTAAAAAGATTTAAATTATATACATGAATTTATTTCAAATAAACTGATCATAATTGAGGCTATGGATTTCTTGATATCTTATTTGTAATTAGCATGCTCAATATAAAAAAGTTCTATAAACATGTACATGACATAACAAGTCAATACGTATACAAATTTACAAACATTATATCTATGAACAATTTGCTCTTTAGATTGAAGATCGAGTATTTCATCGAAATTATTGGGTTCTCCTCAATATGTATTTCCTTATTTTTATCTACGTGAAATCTCATTCTTTTGTATACAACCTAAATATAACGATTTCATCATTTTATAAAAATTTATAAATCAATAATTCAAGCTAACATAAATAAATCTTTAAAATGAATAGGTTCACTCTGATAACTTAGCCATCTAATAATTTGCTTAAGAAGCAAAAAAAAAGGATAGCCTTGATGTTCATAAACAATTTGTGAATCTTGGTATCCTTGCCAACACAAAAATTCTGTGGGCTCCGAAAATTCGGCCCCGGCCTCCGCCCGTCCTATTTGCTTTTTCATTCGAAAGGGGGAGTTTTAACAGATTAAGTTCCAGGGTAAATTTTGGGAAGGCAGATGGGTTTGTAGATAAGACACTATCCAGAGATTTCACCCTCATTTTGCGAGGATTTTATGATCTGAGTTCTGGTTTCGTATAGGCGAAAGCCCCTATAGTTAATTACCCCTCCCGATAACGAGAGAACTTTCGATTAAGGCTAGTCGTCAATCGGATACATATAAATACGTGTTATCTGGCATATAGTAGCAGCATGGGTATGGGATTCATTTGAAAAGTTTGGATGTTTGGAAATTTGGGTTGAGATATTTGAGAAGTTTGATATTTAAATTAGAGATTTCACCATCTTGCACTTAAAGCGGATGGTGGGGGAATGGATGATGGACCCGATCAAGATCCCATGGTTCCGTCGTCCCGGACTATCGTGGTCCCTGGTCTACTTATTCAGAGGAGGTAGTCGACCCAACCTAACAGAAGGATCCTTGTCGGCAACCATGGGTTGCTTCGTCCAAGGGAATCTTGTAGACCTAGGGTGGATGTTTGTCTAAGGGGACATTTGAATCCACCTTAACTAACAGAGAGCTTTGTGCCCTATCGATCATATCCTATTGATTCATATCTCAAGGATTTGATATCACTAAGGAACGTATTGGCTCTGGCCATAACCGGTATTTCATGGTGCCATTTGGCGGCAAAATCACTCAGTTCATAGGGCCCCGGGTCATAATTGTTTATCCTGTGGTGCCATTTGGAGGCAAAACCATCGGTTAGATGACACGTACCACGTCCTTACTAGCAGGAGATTGTTTGAGAATTGATCATGGTGATATTTTTGACTAGGCATTAGCTCTAAGTGAGTTGAAGTAAATATCAATTTACCCACCCCAGCAAACTGTTGCAGAGGGTAGATGGATTTTGCTTTAAATGATTGATGGATAGATTTCAGTTTTAAATATTTGAAGTTGAGATTTTTGGGAGCTTTGAATTTTGTAGGTGTTTGAGTGTCATTTGAAAATATTTATGAACCCTTCTGGTTGAGATAGTCATTCAATACGACCATCATCGGGGTGTAAGGACGTCATTTCCATTTGATTAAACCTTGTTGACCACTTGACCCTATCAACTCGTCGATAGTGGATTAGGTTTTGTAGGTTTTATTCCTTTATTAGTGAATTCATATTGTTATAGGCTTTGAAGGCATGATATGAATATATTAAAATAAATATAATGGTCGACGCAATCGTATATTTGTTTGATGATTCGAACCCTATTATCTCCTATTGATCCACATAGAAGGATCGAATTCGAACCTGAATTCACTTATTAGCCCGCACAGCATCCATAGGCGTCACGTGTGTTCGTACAACACGCTCACCGGGGCCCATGCGAGTGATTGGGGGCATTTTATAGTTGTTTGTTGAACCTTGTTGACTCCTATTACTTAGGAGGATTGGGTTCGAATTTATTGACCAGCGCAGCATCCTTAGGCGTCACATGTATACCAATAACATGCTTGTTGGGGCCCATGCGGGTGTATTATACATTTATCCTTTTTGTGTACCTATGTGTATACAAATTACAGTGCATGTGCGGGAGTATTCTTGGAATATTTGTAAACGCCTTATGTCCACTAATACGAGTGTTGCGGATCCGGTGGCGTGTTGTAGCAGCTTCTAAATTGACTTGTTCGCTGCTTTGTACAGGTAGACTGTCGTACATTACTTGTTGCTTTCTGCAGGTGGATTATAGTGCACTAACAAATCTCCTGCTTTTGCAGAAGCTTGTATGAACTTGCATTCACTATATTCTCTGTACATTTCATTATGGTTTTGGTCCTTACAACACATCCACTACTGCTGCAGGTAGATGTATTCATTCACAGACTGAGGTTGACTACAGGATATTGCATTTACTGAAGTCTTTTTGTATCTACCCATGGGTGGCATGTTACATATACATATGTATTCATAAAGAGATTGTATGTATTGCAGATTTTTGACATTTTGCTTACAGGCAATATATTTGATTTATAACGGATCTTCTATGGTAGCTCGTAGAAGCTTATGTTTGGCACATTCCTTTATGCATTTCTCTTTATAGATGACATGCGGTGTGTATGGTGAACTTAGTATAATTTATGTTTTCTTACAACTAACATCATCTGCTTGCATTATTTGTTCACTCCATATTGGTCGTTATTCATGATCGATGTGCTCTGCATCATTGCTTACAATGATATTTATTGAAGAGAACTTTCTACCGACGTTAGCAATCAAAGTGTGTTCTTCTGTCGCTTCCCTTTTCATCATTCGTAGGTAGGACATGTTTAAGATATGTTCATCACAACTCTCTTACTTATGTCTATTGATGTCTCATTAGACTCAATGGCCTCAATAGTTTACAAAAGCTTGATGTAACTATATATAAATTATCTTAATTTCACCATTCATGGATGTGATGTTAGAAATTTCCCGCACCACGATTCTTTATTTGCTTGCACTTTGTTCGGATGTTGCAAGTTGATTAATCTCTACTTTTGTTTACAATTGCTCATAAGTGTTGCTATGTTCATTACATATCGTAGAAGATCGATGTGTTTGCTTGTATATTGATCTTTACTGTTTACAGAATATGGTGTGCTTGATTGTATGACGGTGTTGTAATTGTCATGCCTCTTCTGCACTCTGCTTATGATTCATGTACATCATACTCATCTTGTCCTCACAAATGAGTTGTTGTGCTTCACGAAAATCTTGTATTCATGCTTACAATCATGTGTGGTTCGTTGCCCTTCTTTGCACATCAACAGTCACATCCACCAATAGCTCTCCATTTCAATGCTTTCAAGCTCTTCTAACATAGACTTGTGATTTGATTGATATGAATACCACTAGTTTCATATTGTTTCTATGTAGATTAGAGGTTCTGCAGCATTTTCTACAATCAAGTTGTATATTCATATTGCTTGTTGCTTGTGAATGGGATATAAGAATTATCCTCATCCACTATGTCTCTTCATTTGCTCACAAATGATTTGTATTTATAGGCATTCGGCTCATCACAAGCCTTCGCACATTCTTGTGTATTTAGTTTGTGCATTTCATCATCTTAGTTCTAATTCATTGAAGTCCAATAGCTTGAAAGCACAACATTTTATTGTTTAATTTGGATTCAAGTTCAAAAGAGGCTCGATCTCGAGCTCAAATTCTAGTCTGAGTTCAACTTAAGCTTGAGTCCAACTCAAACACAAGTCCTTCATGTTCGTTCGAGTCCACATTAAGTTCTTTGCATTCAGATCAACTCGTTTGGATTCAACTTGAATTCTCAATTTAGTTTAAGTTCAAGTCATTGTCATTCGGT
Organism: Dendrobium catenatum; assembly: GCF_001605985.2. Taxonomy (NCBI): domain Eukaryota; kingdom Viridiplantae; phylum Streptophyta; class Magnoliopsida; order Asparagales; family Orchidaceae; genus Dendrobium; species Dendrobium catenatum. Next base: position 124,292 of record NW_021319804.1, read on the forward strand.
CCAAATCAAGTCCAAGTGTTCAACTAGCAAGCTCAAGTCCTTGCTCAAATTATTCAAGTCAATTCCCTTGTTGTCTTTTGAGTTCAAGATCATGTTCTAACTCAAGTCTTCGTTGTAGTTCATTTGCAAGTTCAAGTCTTATAATTTTTAAATTCATTTAAGTTCATTTAGGTTCATTTTGGTTCAACTCCGAATTTACAAGTCCACTGTTGTTCAAATGTGTCCAATCATGCTCAGGTACGGTTTCATATTTACTTGAAATTTCGGTAGCCTCGCTTGTCTCCCCCGTTTAGGGAAAAACTACGGGAAACTGGGTCTTTTTCACCACGCTAAGAAAAGCGTGTATGGTAGGTGTCATCGAAACGAGGACATCGCGGCCGTATATTTTTGTCTCCCACCACGCTAAGAAAAGTGTATGAGTCTTTAGTACCTATTGCAAAAAGGAAAACAATTGTTTCCCCGCAAGCGGGTACTTATGGATATCCTCACTTCGTCGTACGCATCGCACCAGGTTCCCATCTCATCACGCTAAGAAAAGTGTGTATAGACGGTTTTCAAGTGTGCCACAAACTCCGGAGAAAGGATTTTAGGTGATTACCCGCTCTGTCGCAAGCATCGCGACACACTTCTTCCCACCACGCTAAGAAAAGTGTGTATAGGTGGTCGTTTTGTCGCGGTGCGTGCATCGAAAGCAGGTTCTCAGAGTTTTAGGGTTAAAGGATTGTACCTTGGTGACTGGCGGAGTTGGCACACATATCGAGGCGAGCATTTAATTTAGGGCCAGACATGTTATTTTCGGTGTTTTTGGATACCAGAGCTGTTTTCTCCCTAAGAATGGTAAGGAGAAACTTTGGAAACAGGAAGTTTTGGTCATAATTTTCAAACATTTCCTCCCCTTCTGCCAGGGGGTGTCCTTTTTCGTACATCGGTCCTGCCTTGTACCCGGGTGTAACTTGTAGATTTTGATCACCGCTGCGTAGTGATATCTGTACTGTGCCACAGTGATTCGTGTACAATACACTTGTTGTATCCCACAAGTGTTCATTTGCCATTTGTAAGGGATCCGTACTTGGCCCACAGTGATTCATCATACTTGCAACAACTGTTTTTTATCCACAAGTATTCATATGCATTTGTAGGGAACCGTTTATTCCACTACGAGCCTTTTGAAAGTGTTTGCGGGAGAACCCATTGCTTCATGCCCATCATATCCACCCTTTTTACCAACTCTCGGGGGTTTATAGTTGAACATTTGTTTGTAGAAGATGAGATCTTTATTGCTGGTCTCCAATATGGCGCTCTCAATCAATCAGAACAGCGTAGGGATTGTTAGGAGTTCATTACACCTACTCATACTATGTGGTTGATAAGTGATGAAGCTTGATTATGGGTGCTGAAAATTCAATAGTCCATATCATTCCACACTTGTTTAGATCCAGTATCTAAACCCATATTTGAAACTTAGTTCAAGTTTCAAACCAACGCGTGTGTTCGAATTGTAGATTGAGTTTGAGTAGAAGTTCATCTCCTGAATCCATTTAGAGATTCAAGTTCTCTTGTGGTCCTCATTCAGATCTTCGCTAGCTCATTTGCAAGTTTAGGGTTCTTGTAGTTTTGTTGATGTTCAAGTTTGAATCGCATCATTATCAGCTGATCAGATTCCATAGATCCCTGAAATTCAACCCGGTCTGATTCTGATGCAAGTCCAAGTTGCATTATTGGTTTCAGCGATCTTCTGAAGTTCTTGCCAAGTTCAGCTGATATCTCAAATGCCATTTGCATTTGGCTTTCAAATATGATTTCATTTGAAATTTGGTTCAAATTAGGGTCCACGAGTCCTTGTTCAGTTCGACAAGTCCTCTGCTCATTTAGTTCAAAGTCGTGTGTATTTATGTCCGAGTACAGTCTCTGTCTGTCTTACTATTTTGTTGCTGAAGAAAGGTTCTTCATATATTGTTTCAAGTCTCTTGTACATTTCAGTGAAAATTTCGGCAGCACCCCGCGCAATATCCCCCCGTTGGGGAAAAATATGGGGACTGGGCCTTCCCTCACACGCCATACTAGAGCGTGTTATGGTAGGTGTCCTAGAACACCGGCAGAGCGCGTGTACAAATTTTTCAATTCCCACCACGACTAAAAGAAGGCGTTAGTCGGCGGCCTTCAGCAATACCCGTTCAGCCAGAACAAGCCAGTGACGTATCAGAACAGCAGTGAGTCCCACCCACGCTACAAGAGCGTGTATAGGGCTCTCCCACCTCGTCGTATGCGTTCGCACCGGGCTCCCGTCTCTGCTAAAGAGCGCGTATAGGTGGTTCCCCTGTCGCCTGCAAACGTCGAGATGGGATTTTTGGACCATCATACCTTTTGCGTAGCAGTGCGGCCGTGTCGGGTGTCGAGGTCGAGACCGTAACCCCACCACGACTACAGAGCGTGTTATAGGCTTACCCGGCCTCGTTCGTATAGCTTCGCACTC
>NW_021319804.1:126864-160727 GCF_001605985.2 Dendrobium catenatum
TTAATTTTATAAATTAGGTATAACATTAACTATAATTAGTTGTATTTAATTTACAACTAATATATTTAATTTAAAAAAGAAAAGTAATTAGGGAATTTAAATTTTTATTAAAATTTTTTAATTTAAAAAATTAATATAATTAATTATATTTTAAAAATATAATTAATCATATTTAATTAAGATTAATATAAATTATAGAATTAAACCTAATAATAATAATAATAACATAACTTATTATAATTACATAACTATAATTATTAATAATTATGATAAACATAATTATTATAATTAGTTGTTCTTATAATTATAATAATATAATAAGCCTAATTATTAAAATATTAAGTAATTATAATAATTATAATAACATAATTATTATTATAATATTTATAATAATTAGATACAATTGATAGTAATTAAGGGTAGGATTACCTTGAGTAAGTAAAATGAGTTGGAGGCCTAAGTTGAGTTGAGTGGGGTAAGGGTTGAGATGGATGAGTTGGGGGCTAAAGTGAGTTGAGTGAACTGAGCTGGCTGAGTTGGGGCTGAGTGGATTGAGTTGAAACTGAGTCATAGAGCAGGTTTTATTGAGTGAGGGGGCTGGTGTTAGGGATTTGCGGCTAGGTCTTGTTTGAGCTTCGGTGGAGCAGAGTGAAGAGGGATCGGAGGAGGCAAGGTGGAGTTCGGATGGCAGAGATGGGATCAGCTAGGAAGGAAGAAATGGAGGAGGTGCGTGAGTTTGGGAGATCCCGTCAGGGAGGTTCGTTAGAGAAAGGAGGAAGGAAGAAAGCTCTCTCTCTCTCTCTCTCTCTTCTCTCTCTCTCCTCTCTTGAGCCAAAGAAGCGAAGGGAGTCGGGAGCTTGCGAGAGAAAGTAGCCGACTAGAGCAGCTCTAAACCAGCCTAGCTTTCGTTCATGATTTATAGATGCGTATGGGTAACGATCGAGGAGAGTTCGCAAGATTCGCAGGGAAATGACGCAAACACGCCAATTTCAGCAGTGGATTGTGAGCAAAGATTCGGCAGGAAATTGTGGATCCGATTGGCGCAAGGTATGTACGCGGGATTCATGCCTTCTTCCCCTTCTTTTTTGTGTTGTTTATATAGAGTTAATACAATTCGTGCAAATGTAATTCTCGAATTGAACCCAACCTCTTTACTAGGGAGCTGAATAGACCTCTTAGCAATTCAAATCCTGTAATTTGATCATTATTAATTTGCCATCATTCTAGGAGCTCAACTTAAGGATACTAGATGACTTGATGGCATGGCTTAGTTGTTACATCAACACATATGCCAAGCTAATGAACTATATTGATGTTCATTGACTGTAGGCTGGCATCTTCCCTAGGAAATAAACATGTCAAATACTTTTGGCTCATTGTTTGTTTCAAATCATCATCATGAATTGTTTTAAGGTTATCAATAAATTCAGATAGTCTCAGTTTAAATGTTTTTAAATTACAAAGGTTCTATGTTTAATTCAAAGAACGTGAAAGGGAAAAGCTTAATTTTATTGCACAAAATTATCTATATTTATAGATCTATACTAAGATTATATTATAAGGAACAAATAATTACAAAATCATGCATAATTGCTATAATATACTCCTTCCTAAATCAGCCAACTAAATATGGAAGGGATTGACGTGATCCAGGTGAGGCCTACCATGAATTCCCATCCTAGCCGTGGATCAAAATGCCAAGGGACGGCTGTGATTTAATAGTGAGCCTCCCACGGATTCCTATCTTAGCCGTTGGATCAAAATGCCAAGACGCTAAGATTTTAACACTCACTCAACTGGGGAATACATATCTTGATCATCCCTGTTAATAATCGAGTCCAGAAAGATAGAGTTATCGAGTTCCTTGGTGAATATCTGCAAGCTGATCTTTTGTGTGAGTCATGATTGATACATATTAAGACCCACTGTTAATTTCCCCTTTTTGAATTGTCTGTCCACTTCTATGTGCTTGGTCCTATCATGTTGAATCTGGATTATAGCTATGTCTAATTGTTATCTGTTGTCACATGCTGAGCTTCATGGGCTGTCAAATGTCCCGCTTAATCTTAGGTATTCTAGAATCATCTTGATCCATAGCAGCTCACTATTCCAAGATCATACTATGTATTCTACTTCTGCACTAGAAACTTTCCACACATTCTATTTTCTTCTCTTCCATGTAAACAAGTTTCCTCCAAGGAATGTTGTATCCTGAGGTAGATCGTCATCTATTGGCGATCCTGCATAATATGCAGCCGTATATGGCTTCTGGGATGATTGTTCGCAGTCTCTTATGAAGAGAACCTTTACCTAGATCTCTCTTACCGGGCTCCCTCCTACCGTGCTACAAGAGCGCGTATAGGTGGTTCCCCGGTCCGCTGCAACGTCGAGAACGGGGTTTAAGTTAGAAATTTTACCTTGAAGTCCGGTGGTGGAGAGTCGTTGGCGACTGTCTGCTCGAGGATCGAGGCGGGAGAAGACAATCATTTTCAATTAATAATAACTAATTATTTAATTGTAATTAACCATTAATTATATTTAATTATAATTGAAGTTATTTAATTATATTAAATTATAACTAATACAACTAAATAATTAATTAAAATTAATTATAATTAACTATTTAATTATAATTAATCTATTAATTATAATTAATTATAATTAGTTATGCCTAATTATAATTGATAATAATTAATAGTAATTAATGATAATTAACTGTTAAATATAATTAATAATAACCAATATTATTTAACTATAATTAATTATAATTAATAGAATTAATAACTAATTATAATTAAAAATAATTATTAAATTAATTATAATTAATATTAGTTAATTAATAATATAAAAATAAGTAATCTCTCCCTCTCTCTCTATCTCTCTGTTCGACGGATTCAGAGGATTTGGCCGGGGATTACAGCAGGGATTAAGTCGGATCTATACTAAATCCAGCCAAACGATTTCGGTGTGCACGTTAAATCCCGGCGATGGGTAAATCCCGGATTTAAGGACTTACGGCTTAAATCCCACATTTACTAAATCCCTTAGTTCGGTGGATTTCGGGATTTGGCCGAAGAAGAACGCAAAGGGAGAAAGTTACCCTCACAGCCGGCAGCTCCCGTTCTTGCACCCGATCAGAATGTCGCAACTTTCAATCTTCACAGCATGCGGAGCTCCTGTCCGCTTCCGATCAAAGTGTCCTAACTTCCGATCCAACGGGGAGGGACAGTTGTGCAAGGGGCGAAGTCGATCGGCCACGGGAGGAGTCAAAGAAGCGTCGCAAGGGAGAAAGTTACGATCTCAGCAGGCGAGCTTCCGTTCGTTGCTTCCGATCGTTGCTTCCAACCTTAATGTCGTGACTTCCGATCCTACTGGGAGGAGAGAAGGCGAGAGAGGTAAGAGCTCGGGAGTAGAGTAGGGAGAGATCGAGAGAGTCGGAGAGATGGAGTCAGTGAAAGACTCGAACGAGTCAGAGAGCTGAGCTCTCTCATTTTCTCCGACATTTAACGCTGCAGAAAAGTGCCAGGCAACGTCGTGCAAGAAACGACGTTGAATCGTGCGTAGGTACGGCGACGACGTGCGACGAGCATAGCATGTAGGATTTGATTTATTCTCTCTCTTTTTTTTTTTGTTAACTGGATACGGGTCAACAAATCCCTTTACCTAGGTTCCCCTTACGGTAGATTATGTCTACAGCTTGCATGTGAGTCTGGTTTGGATTTTGCATGAATTGGCTGACCATGCTTACAATAAACGCTATATCTGATTTGGTGTGAGAAAGGTATATTAATTTCCCCACAAGTCTTTGGTAAGATCCTTAATCTATATTTAGATCTTATGTAGCTTCCCCCAATTTGAGATTTGATTCTACTGGTGTTGGTGTTAATTTACAAGCTAGTTTATTTATTTCTTTAAGAAGATTATTAATGTATTTTTATTGTGAAATGAAGATTCCTTTGCTAGAGTGGGCCACTTCAATTCCAAGAAAATATTTTACCACTTAAACTCCAAGAAATATTTTAATCTACTGAGATCTTCAATCTCAAATTCCTTGGCAAGAAATTTCCTTAAGATCACTTTCTCCTTTTCATCATTCCTAGTCAAGATGATATCATTCATATAAACTAATAGAATTATGACTTCCCCTGAGTCTGAGTGCTTGAAGAGTAATGTATGATCCCCTTAGCTCTGCCGATAACCATTAAGTAACATAACATTTAAGAACCTTCCAAACTAAGCTCTAGGTGATTGCTTTAGCCCATATAGAGTTTTTTTAGCCTGCACATTTTGTTACCCCCAGATTTCTCCTATAATCATGGTGGTATTTTTTCATAAATATTTCTTCCTCTAAGTCCCTGTGTAGGAATGCATTTTTGACATCTAGCAGTTTCAGATGCCAATTATAAGTTGCTGCTAGTGAGAGCAGGATCCTCACGGTGTTCATCTTGGCCATCGGTGCAAAAGTTTCATGGTAGTTAATGATGTACATCTGAGTTTGCCCTTTCGCCATCGGTCTTTCCTTAAACCTTTTCAATGTACCATCAACTTTGTATTTCACAGATAACACCCATTTGCAGCTGATTGGTTTTTTTCTTATTGGTAGGTCAGTGATCTCCCATGTATTTTTCTTCTCCAGGGCCTTCATTTTCTTTCATGGAACTTTTTCAATTTTCATTAGATAAGACCTCAAAAATATTATTAGGAATATGAATATCATTTAGTGTAACCAGAAAATTTTTGTGTGAATGTGAGAAGTTATGGAAGTATACAAAGTTGGTTATAGGGTACAAGAGAGATTTTTTTGGTGAACTTGTGTTTACCTCAATTTTAGGAGACAGTTCAGATTCTTGAATCTGTTCTGGAGCATAGCTTGGATTTGTGTGCCTAGAATACACTTGCCTAAACCTCCTGGTATCCATAATAACTTTGTCCTCAGTTACCCTGGCTTTGATTTTAGGTTTCTGGGGAATTATTTGAGGTGGACCTAGAAGGTCAAGAGGAGCAAGCTCACTTTCCTCATCTTCCTCAATTTGTCTCCCACTGAAGATAAGGTTTGGTGAAATAGGGTTTTTGTTCATCAAAGGTAACGCCAATTGATACAAAAGTTTTCTTGGTGGAGGGATGATGACACTTATAACTTTTTTGCGTGGATGAATATCCAACAAAGATACATTTGAGTGCTCTTTGATCTAATTTTTCTCTATTTTTACTATGAATGTGAACATAGGTAGCACATTCAAAGATTCTTGGTGTAAGGTTATTATGGGTTTGTAATTCAGGGTAAAGAGAGGATAGAATATCCATTAGTATTTTTATAGTTCCAAGGTTTTTGAAGGTAGTCGATTTATGAGATATGTGACAGTTAGAAGGGCTTCCCCCCAGTAGGATTTGAGTACATTGTGGTGGAATAGAAGTGCATGGGTGGAGGCTAGAAGGTGACCATTTTTTTACTTTGTGCAACCCTATTTTGTTGTAGGGTGTGAATGCATGAAGACTCATGAATGATACCTTCTTTTTAAAAGTAGGAGGATAGTGTTTGGTTAAAGTAATCTTTAGCACTGTCTGAACGAATTTTTTTTTATTTTTACACTGAATTGGTTCTGGATCATGGTATGAAAAATGGAGAGGATAGTGCTAACATCAGATTTGTTTTTAAGAAGAAAGATCTAAGAGACTCGAGTGCAGTCATTAATAAAGGATACAAACCATCAGACTCCTGAGATGTTACAGATTTTTTAGGGTCCCTAAATTCTCTATGAATGAGGTAAAAGGGAGTATTACATCTCTCATATTTGTTTGGAAAAGAAACTCATTTATGCTTGGCTAACTCACAAGTTTCACTATGAAAATATATATTTTCCAACTTATAAAAAAGTTTTGAGTACATATTTTTTAAGACATCAAAAGATAGATGTCCTAATCTAAAAGGTTGAAGCCAAATAGTAGATTTTTTATCAAATTGGGACAACATATAATAGACATTATTGATAATATTAGATCAAGGGAATATGGTTAACTAATTTATCTTTTGAAATTATTTTTGAATCTTTAAAAATTAGCTCTATCTTGATGTCCCTTTCAAGAGCTCACATGAATGCCCAGTATATATGCTTGATTTTGAGTAGTACGCGCCTCTTGTTGATTTGATATCATCATTGGTATTATTCTTTATTTATACTATTTCGTAATTCATTTAAATGCTTTGATTTCTTAGTCCTTGGGATGGTGACATGATTTTATAAAACTTGTCTAGTAGATCATAATATAGCTAAAAAAGATCATAATATTACGGCGCATGAATCAAATCTTATGGCTTTTCTTATGAGAGAAATCACAACAAATTTACTAAATTTTTAGAGAGCAAAAAGCTATCATGTATTTATGTCTTATATTATTCGAGGATAAAATGATCTTTGTGTGTGATTTTATTAGATGATTTAATGATACATAGATGTGATATGTTTAAGTATCTTGGATCTATATGCAAAAGAATAAATATTTGTGTAATGATATAATTTTTGGTGTCAATGCTAGATGGTTAAAATAGAAAATTGCCTAACAATTATTATACAATCAGGAGAAAACTTGGGGTCTTGAAAGTAAACTTTATAAAGTGTAGCTGGGCTGACTTTATATTATATGGTTCTGAGTGTATCTGCAAAAATAATGTAGATAACTAAGTTAGGTGCCTTGTGATGGAGGGGTGGGATACTAGGAAGAATAAATTGAAGAAATATTATAATAAAAGGTATGGACGTAGTTGCTTCTATTTAGACAAGATTGTTGAAAATAGATAGGTGGTTAGGATAGTATAATGAATGATAGAAAATACACTAAAAGAAGTGCAGATAAAATTAGCATCAAATGATTTTGAATGAAAGGAGCAAATCTAAGGTAACATGTGATAGAAGTTATTCACAAAGGTTTGTAAATAATAGGTTTAAAACCTCTTGCAACATTAAACATGAATCAATGGGAAGCGAAGACTCGTAAAGCCTTACCGAATAGTTGGGGTAAGCTTAATAAAGATGATGATGATATTTAATTTTTATTTATATCTTTATTTTTTATGTTCATATTTGAGGAGTGATCAGAAGTTGCATATGAATCTACTATAGGTATTGTTTGACAACCGTAAGCTGACCTCAATGGGGTACCAATTTACATGGAAACCACTTCCTAGAGTTTTCAAGCTTTTTGTTCTTAAGAGTTCATTTTCCATGCTGAATAGTTTTATGTAAGTTTTATATCAGCTTCAAATTTTTTGACTGAGCATCCAATGTCTACTTTGTTGCAGTATATAAACATGAAATCTCAAAACCTATCCATCATACTCAAAAAGAGGTTCACAACTCCCAATTGGATTAAGGTTATTTAAAGTTTTATTCACTTATTTCTTTTTTCATTGTAGATGCTGTTTATCGCTCATTTTTTTACCCATTATTATGATGCATTTTCAGCACAAGGAGCCGCGAGAAGTTAATATGTTCGTGGACCTACTTCTTCAAGAGGTGGGCATGCTCAAATTTTCAAAAATTTCTTTAGCCATATTTTGCTGCTGATAAAACTTCATTTTAATTGAGTAGTCCAAAAAAATGAAATTTTACGTGAGTCACTTAGTTTAATTTAAAAAAAAAAATGATACTTCAAACAGTTATAGTATTATTTTAGCGTTGTTGAAAGAGCATATAGATTAAACTGTAATAAAATTTTCTGATGCTTTAGGGTTTAATTAGAGTAGTTGTTATGAAATGAAAATCAGTAAGTGTACCAAATTCTAAAATCCAAATAAATATGGATTTAAAAGTTAATATGATTTATTTATGTATGAATTTACTGAAAATCATTTGTAAAGTGATCAAAATAGCCCTTAGACTATTTAGATATGTTCATGTAGTCACTGACTTTTTTCAGCCAATTCATCTCACTTGCCTGGAATTGATGGAAGCTATTTGTAGAAGTCTTAGGCTGACGATATTATTGACTTTTTGTGTTTTGGTATAGATGAGGTATTGATGAAAATTTCTCTTATAATCATTTTCCATTAATTTTAGGTTGGTGAGATGACAGCAGAACTAAAAAGTAAGGATTTAATATGTTAAGAGACTAAATTGAACACTAAGAAAAGTCTAGGACTAAAATTGACTCACTTGAATAGTCTAAAGATCATTTTGATCTTTTTTCATTGTTTGTATAAGCTCACAGTGTTGCTGCCCAATATGCCCAAATCAATGAGAATACGCTGTAGCATGCAAGAATAGGGGAAAATGTTTACAAGCAATTTCAGTTGATGTCTGTTTAGGTGGTATACCGGATATAGTGTTCTTTATTACCATTTCTTGCTGAAGTGACCCTGGGTGTGATGATCTTAGTCCGATGCTTTACACCTTGATAGGATTTATTTAATGAAAAAAAAAAAGGTTTGATAAAAGGTCATGTTAAAATAACAATTAATTATTAGTGATGATTAAAAAAGCATAGAGGAATTCATTTCAGTCTTATCATTTTCTTCTGTTTGTAGGACTGGGTTGAAAAATAACAACTAGATCTATCATATTTTTCAAATTTTTTTGATGTGGTTTGATGGTTTTTAGTGAAAGAAAACTACTGTTCATATCATCAAGTTGTAAGAAACACAATTTATCTTGTTATATTATGGAAAGTTGAGTTCTTTGCCTCTAGGTAACTAACATATATTCTTACAGTTGGATGGTGTTGTTGCTGAGGTGCGACAGGTCCTACAACGTGGCCTTACCAGAAGACATCGCCGTTCTGACAGTAATGGAAGCACTAATTCTTCTCGTAGTAATCCTTTGCGTGAGGATAAATTTAGCCGATCAAATACTCAGCGTGCTAAAAGTCAGTTTTTGGAGAGCCATCTTGCAAAATTATTTGAGCAAAAAATGGAAATATTTACTAAAGTTGAATACACACAGGTTTGCATGACTTCTTCTTTCAAGCTTGTTTTTATCATTGTTATGCATACACTTTATTGAATAGTTGGCAATGTTCCAATAGTAGCATCTTTTCGCTATCAAGCCTAGTTATCTGAAATTCTAGATTCAAATACGAGAAAGAGCAAGCATGTTCTAATTATACAATCAATTGTTTTTACTATAAATTGAATATAATTTGAAGATTGTTACGGAAATTTAGTTTTGGGGAATCTCAATATTTTTTATCTTCTCATTATATATGCATTAGCTTTTGTGAACCTCAAAATCCATCTGGAAATCCACTCACCTTTGACATTATTTTGCTCATTATTGAAAATGATGTGAAACATATATGGAAATAGGAATTGCTTAGGAATTAATAACAAGTTAAGCTTCACTAATATTAAACTTAATGTTTCACCATATTAGATTCTCGGATTTCTTAGTTGTAGTTGTGCTTTGGCATGCGGTTACAAGAAAGATTAACAGGACAATTTAAAATAACAACAAACTTCTAGTATTAAAGGCATAAACAACAGAAATCTACGATTTAACAAATAAAAATTTCACCTTTAGTTCCCTCACTTTCGCTCTGTGAGGTGATTTTAACGGAAGAATAATTTTAGCAAACTTAGAGATGCCACCATAAGACAATGAAAAGTTATCGTGAGGGGAGAAAGTTGGTGGATGTCCGATAACTCAACACTGTTCGGAGATTTGGTGTTCCTCGATGGCAGATGTCAAGATAAAAAGGATTCGATCAATATAGTCGTCGACGGTGTCGTCAGTCTCCAAATTGAGGTTGAAGAAGGATATCTACTCTTCCTTGAAGATCATACATGAATCCATGATTGTGCTCGGGATTGGCCATTCATGGGGAAGTAGGCTAAGGGTTGGTGTATCTTCTTCCTTGGGGGGTATTTGAAGCAAGAGAGAAAGAGAGATGATGGAAGGAAAGGTGGGCTAGTGGTTCGGCCAAGACTAGGAGCCGTGGCGGTTAGGGATTTAGGTAGTAAGAGGAGTCAAGAGGAGAGGAGGAAATTAATTCCTTGATTAATTAACCTAGAGTAGAAATTAATATTGGAATTAATTTGAGAGGGAAGGAGTCAAATTCTCTAATTGGTGGAGGGATTTTTGGAGAGATTGGGTTTTAATTTATACCTTGGTGACCGGCGAGGTGGAGGGCACGAAAATCGAGACAACAATTTTATTTATTTATTTCTTTCTTTTTCTTTTTTCAATATCTCTTTTTTTTTAATGCTCTATATTTTTTTTAAAAAAGCCCTCTCATTTTTTTTTTGGTTTTTTTTGGCTCTCTCACACACTCAAACAAACAAGCATATATATATATATATATAGAGAGAGAGAGAGAGAGACACACACACACTAAAAGTACCTAATACTAATAATTATAATAATATCTAACATATAATAATTACAAAAAAAAATTACAACATATACCTAGGCATGCAGGTTGGGTCGGGTGAGAGGACATGGAGTCTAGTTGAGTTCGGGTATAGGCACTGGGGAACAAAGTTGATAGGATATATGGTGGAGTTCGGCTTCAACAGAGGATTGAATGGGCTTTGGTTTGCGATCACAGTGGATTGGACAGACAGAGGAGGCAGGTCGAATGGCTCTAGAGGAGCTTCACAGTGATGGACTCCTGTTGCTTCTTCTGATTCGACAGAGGAACGTCGTCAAGGGAGCGAAGTCGGAGTCGGGTATGGGAGTTCGGTATGGAGAAAAGGTACGGGGAAGAAGCTCTCTCTCTCTCTCTCTGGATCAAAAGATATGGGAAGTTGGAGGCGTTCCGGCAATGGGGCTCCGATTTGCTATAGAGGTCGGATGTTTGAGTCAGAAAGGAGTCGGGTTGGATGGAGGTTGCGGGAGCTGCGGGAGTTTGGCCTGAAGTCCAACGGGTTGAGAGAAATCAAGATAAGGAAGCGGAAGAGGAGAACTCTCGCATGCGTGGGAAAGAGGCCGACGGTGATAGGATGAGTTCGGCTAGATCAGAAGAGACAGAGGGAATGGGGGAAGAATTCAGAGAGTTTGCGATGGGAGTTGGGGTTTGCAAATGGAAAGGGAATCAAGAGCTTCATTTAGCATCGTATTTAACGACTTGAATGGGAAAATTATTAGGTCCTCTGCCCGAATGTTGCTATAGATTCGGCTACCAATAATTTAATGCCACGTAGCAGCCCGAAGACCCGACCCAAACCCGTGGTAATTAAGATTTTCACGTCTCTTTTCACTAATTTGGCTGAAACGGGCGGGAAAACTTTAAAACCCGCGGCACCTTTATATGAATAAACATTTGGCCGATTAGCTTTTGTACACAGAACGTTATACAGTATTTAGGATTTACAGGTAGAAGAAAAAAGTTTCGCGAAGTGTTTAAGGCGATGGATGAGAAGAATCCTTCAATTACTTTGGAAGAGTTTGACGATTTCGACGAAACTTTTGGCACTTATACTCCGGATGACGATTTTTCTTATTTTATACTAGTAATTTCTCATCCATCTTTGTCTGATCAAATCATTTTTGTATATTTCTTTTTCTCGGTACAACTCGGTATTTGTATATTTCTTTTCCTAACGATAGTGAGAAAAATTATGCAGGGAAGATACTATATTTCAGAGTGGAAATGCAATGATTTTCAGAAGCCAAATGGACGAATTGTTGCTATGTGAAGAGCTTGATAACAATCATGTGGACGCTTTCGCAATTTTGTTATCTGAAAAGAACGACCTGGTTCCAGGACTGAATTAAACCTTTCTATATGTTTCTAGTTTTCATTGGGTGAGTTATCATTTATAATACAGGTTTACTGTGTATCATTAACTGACGCAGTGAGTTTTTTTCCAGGGATATTATTGTCAAAATAAAGAAACGAAAACAACTTCATTTGTAGAAAATATCACCCGAAGTGCTGTTAAGAATGCTAACCTTATATTTGTTCCCATTATAAACGAGAAACATTGGACTTTACTTGTTGCCAACCTGAGGAAAAAAACTTGGGATTTTATGGATTCAATACCAAAAGCAACACACAAGGCTATAGCTCCGGAAGTTGTAAGTCCTTAAATTTATCTTTGGTTCAAGCTATAAGATTGATTATAAATATTTGAATTTTATTACCTTTACAGATATCTCATTTATACGCTGATACAAAAGATGCTTTTGAGGATGATATACGAACCTGGCCAATCCAAACAATCCCGAACTTGTCAGCACAAGAAAACAATGTGGCATGTGGACTGTTTGTATGTAAATATATGGAAACAGTTATACAATATAATAATATTGAATGGGACATGCATGAGAACTGACAAAGTAATATGACCTTATTTAGGGCTGAATTTGCATATGCACTTTTTGTAATACCATGAAATAAATTTATAAATTTTCATCTGCTATTTCTGTGTTTTATTTACTTTGATTATACTGAGTTACGCATACTACAAACAGAATACAACACATAATTTTAGATAAAGTAAAAATCTTTACAACAAAAACCCAAAGATAGTCTAAAACTGATTATTACCGAGCAATACCGAGTTATACCGAGTTATACCGAGAATAAAATTTCTCGGTATAACTCGGTATTGCTCGGTATTTGTTATTCATTTACTAGTTCGTATTGTAAGTACACCTATTCCATAGTTTTTGTTATTCTCAGTATTTTGGTATATCTATTTCTTTATACGTACAGACATAGTAAAACTTACAATACAAATCAAAGACAAAATATTACTCTAATACCGAGTATTAAATGCTAATACCGAGTTTTACCTAGGCATAGAGACATGTTGATAACACTTACATAAAGGATGACTGACTTCCAGATTATGTAGGTGTAAAATATAAATGTGTAGAGGGATTATGCTCTGTCGGTTTCACTTTTTTGGGCTTCCTCTTCTCTCAATGATCCTTTAATCTAGCATTAGAGACTCCCTTAGGCCGTCGCTTTGCAGGATCTCTAATTGTTTAGTGGATGCCCTCAGTTATGCTTTTATTTCTTTTTCCTTCCATAATGTTTTGAACGTTTAATGCCAATGCATGCATACAATCGATCATACATTGTTCTGCATCCTCATTACCTTGTGCTTCGGTGCTAATTTGATATGCAAATCGACATACATAATTTTTAAAAATCATATTTTGGGAAACTTGATTCCCTGTGCACATGCTCTTAGCCATACGTTGGATATTCAATCCACTATATAGATCATTCCGAGCACTAGACGACCATCTTGGATTTAAGTATTTCTGAGGAATATTACTAACATCCAACTGACTCATCACTCTCATGCAATGATACACAGTATTCCCATCATCTCGAACTTTGCACAGCTGCATTGTATAGTTCCTTCAGATGAATTAAACAAAACCGTCCACTTGTGTGAATCAAAAGAATGGTCTATGTTCTTCACAGAAAATGTTGATGAGTCTGGTGAAGAGTGATCAATGCATAGTCCACCTAAACCATTTAAAAGCTCCTCTTCAAAAAAGGAATATAACTTTCTTGAATAAAATTTGGCTGCTTGCTTTAATATCGGACTTCTTTTCATGTACGGTTGTATTTCGGTTTGACAACACCTAAAAATTTCATCTCTTTCATTCATACGTCAAGTGTTTATAAGTTTCTCCAATCCAAGGAAACATTCGGTGAGAGAACTTGTAGCCTTTGAAATACCATGACAAACAAAATTGGTGGACTCACTACGTTGTGTAGACAATATTCCAAGGTTAAATCAATCTTTGTTGAAAGCTATAGACCACTTTTTCCTTATTCTATACAAATCTTTTAACCACTGATGGCTCTGTAGGTCTCCTTCTCTAATCATCTCATTCCACAAACTATCAAATTCCTCCGCAGAATCACACTTGGTAAAGCAACTATAGAAAAGGCCTTTCACTTGGTTGTTACTATTAAAACACCAAACTTTGGAAGGAGCCTTCTTCTGTATATTCCATTGGCACAACTGATGTCTTGTATTAGGAAATACAATCGCTATCGCCCTAGCCATTGCTTGATCCTGATCAGTGAATATATTAACTGGATGCTTATTATCCATAAATCTTAAAAATGTTTGAAATAGCCAACAGAATGAATCAATTGTTTCATCAGATAGAAATGTCATCCCTAACATAATGTTTTTCCAATGATTATTGACTCCAATAATAGGGGCACATGCTAAGTTATATTTGTTTAAACGGTAGCTAGTATAAAAAATAATTACATCCCCAAAGCAGTCGAAATCCACTCTCCCCAAACCATCAACCCAAAAAAAATTTACCAACCTGTCTTCTTCATCAGTTTGCACATCCCATGCAAACAGATGGTCTTCAGCTGCTCGATTTTTGAACAATTCGATTAGCGAATTGCTGTCCCCATTCTCAATTTTTGATCTTCTCTCCTTCTGAATGTAGTTGTATGCATCTCTCTTGGTAAACCCCAGATTTTCTACACCTCCAACCTCATCGGATAGATAGGAAAATGCAGTTATTGTTCTTATTCCCGTATCAGCCATTGATTTCAAAACGGAGGCATTTTCCTCAGTGATGTGCCTAGATGCCTAGATGATCTCAACAAATGTTGATCATCCGGTTTTGCCAATTCATGGTTGTGTGTTTCTACCGAATTTTTCACCGTCCATATTCCATATTCATTAACAGAAAATCTCACCATAGCAGGACATCCTGTTCTTGTAGTTGATTTTCGAAATTTTACCTTTTGAATTTTTTCTGTCCTTCTTGAATCCAGCTTTGGAACAGACAAAAACCTTTGATTTTAAATTCCTTGAATTAGGCCAGTATGAAATATGTTCTTTCCGAACACTAAAACCATGCGCATGTGCGTATCGACAATATTTAACATATGCTTCCTTCTCAGATTTATAAACCCCCTGTGAAAAAAAATTCCAATATTATGAATGTGTACCACAGAATAATTACCTAATAATACACGGAAATACCGAAGTGTACCGAGTTTTCTGAGGGGTCGGTACAAACATATGGTTTTTATAATCGGTACATAGTAAACTAGTCTGACAGAAAACAAACAAGAAAACTCAGCGTACCGAGTTTTACGTATAAATACCGAACTATTCCGATTTTAATTAAACTCGGTACAAAGATATTAAAATTAAAATCTCGGTATATACAGAACAGAAATGACGTAACGATACGAAAAACTTATCCATACCGAGTTATACGTATAAATACCGAGTTATATCTAGTTCTCAAAAAACTCGGTGCAAGTTCTTCATAATTATAATATCGGTACAAAAACCAATTCCAAATAATAGAAATAAATCTCGAGCAGTATCTAGTTATAAAAAGGCTCGTTACAAAATTATCATAATTATATTTCCGGTACAAATATACAATTCGATTATTACATATAATACCGAGCATGACGGAGATATCAGAAGGTTCGGTACAAACAAAAATGATTTGATCAGACAAAGATGGATGAGAAATTACTTGTATAAAATAAGAAAAATCGTCATCCGGAGTATAAGTGCCAAAAGTTTCGTCGAAATCGTCAAACTCTTCCAAAGTAATCAAAGGATTCTTCTCATCCATCGCCTTAAACGCTTCGCGAAACTTTTTTCTTCTACCTGTAAACCCTAAATACTGTATAACGTTATGTGTACAGAAGCTAATCGGCCAAATGTTTATTCATATAAAGGTGCCGCGGGTTTTAAAGTTTTCCCGCCCGTTTCTGCCAAATTAGTGAAAAGAGACGTGAAAATCTTAATTACCACGGGTTTGGGTCGGGTCTTCGGGCTGCTACGTGGCGTTAAATTATTGTAGCCGAATCTATAGCAACATTCGGCCGGAGGACCTAATAATTGTTCGAGGCGAGCTTGATATGACTGCAACGGCGCCGAACAGGGTATGGGGCAGCTGTAGAAGTGACGAGAGCAACGATTCGGGCTGGATTTGGCTACAGGTAATCATTTCAAATGATTTTTTTTTATTTTGTTTTGTCTTTTTCCTTTTGGTTATAGTGTGGAGGTTAACAATACCTTGTTTATAGAAAGCAAAACACGGTTATCTTTGTTATTGAAATAAGATTTACAAGATAAGCTCAAATCAAAATTTATCCAAATCATAAATAATTTAAAACACAAATCAAATATTATCCAAAGGATTTTTAAAACTAATTTCAGTTATACTAAAACAAAAACAAATAAATAAATGATATGCTAGAAATAATTCCTAAATCTAATTTAATGTGCTGCATCTTTTGAGGTCTGATTCCACGTCAACATCGCAGTGCTACGGGATGTTAATGTCATTATGTAAAAAGCTTTTGAGAGTACGAGGAAGACTGGGAGAGGTGAGAAGATGAGGATGAAGAGAAGGTTGAGTGGGCTGGGTAACAAGTTCAGCGAAGAAGACAAGATGGGATTTTTTACGGATTGGTTCAAGCGGTCAGGTTGTTTTGTTTATCTACTTAAGACCTTAACAACACCAAATTTACAATTATGTCATATTTAAATACTTTTAATAGATGCGGGCTGGGTCCTTTTGCCAATGAACTGAACATGGCTTTTTCAGATTTGAGCTCATTACACACGCTCGAAGTTGGCTCATGAATGAACCTATTTACTTAGTTTAAGCCGGACAAAAAATCTGCTTAGTTGCATCTTTAGATGGAGTAGTTCAACCAAACTTTTCCATTATTTTGCGGAGGATTTGCAGCTCTTAGCGGGTGCAACATCCTTAGTTAAATTTTCTTTTATTATATTTTCTTACTCAGGGGCGATCTACCTACCTGGGGGGTGTAATTGCCCCCACCATAAAAGTTTTACAATATTATGGCCTTTAGGTGATTGCCCCCAGCATAATTAAACACAATATGTAGAGGTGTTATTGTAAAGAGAATCCAAAAATATTCTTTGCCCTCTTGGACCCCCGGCATATCCACAAAATCTCTTTACTTTTACTTATAAATTTGCCCCTCCTGAAAATTAGATTGGTTCCGCCCATTTTCTTACTTTAAAATGCTGTCTTTTGGCAGTTTAGTAAACTTTCATCCATTTCAGTTTTTTTATGATTCTGAGTTCATTCATGGCTTCAGGAATCAGTTGTATCAACTGTTGTCAAACTATGTCTCAAAAGCTTGCAAGAATTTGTTCGTCTCCAAACCCTAAATCGAAGTGGATACCAGCAAATCCAGTTGGATATTGAATTTCTGAAGAATCCCCTGAAAGAATATGTTGATGATGAAGCAGCCATTGATTTCCTGCTCAAAGAGGTAAAGATAATTATGCTTGTAATGATTAAGTTCTTCCATTTCCTGATCACTAGCTGCCTCAGCTTTTCCAGAATCCCAAATAACAAACAAAATTTCATTTAAAGAGCTTATAGCTATTGGCACCAATCAATAAAATGCAAAAATCTTTCTATTAATATTATTTCTGCCTGCTTCAGGTTATTAGTGCTGCTCATGAGAGGTGTCTTGATCCAATCCCGCTGGAGCCTCCCATATTGGATAAACTTGTAAATGCTAAGATAAGCAAGAGCAAGGATCAGAAAACAAGTGCGTAGAAGCTTTGAATACATAAGTCACTAAAGTTTACATTTTATTTTTACAAGTTAATAATTTTTTTCTTTCATAAAAAACTTGTACGAGTTGATGTAAATTGGCCTATTGTCCTTACATTTTGTGCGTGGAAACTACAAGCAATTATTGTACTTTTTTCGTGTGTGAATTACTGAGGTGCTATGGATGAGCGGCACGAACAATTATTAGGTTCTCCGACCGGACGTAGAGGAACGTCCGGTCGGCACTAAAATCCCGCCAACTCTACGTCTGGCCGGCACTAAAATCCCGCCAAAAAACTCGGTATTTGCTCGGTATTGCTAGGTATTATTTGGTAATAACGAGGAATACCGCTCTGTGAAGACCAATACCAAGTTATACCAAGCTATACCGAGTTATACAAAAAAATATCGAGTTTTTCTGAAAAACTCGGTATAGCTCGGTATTGAGTCTTCACATGATGGTATTCTTCATTATTGTTTGGTAATGCTCGGTATTTCTCATTTTTTGGCGTGATTTTAGCTCCGACCGGACGTAGCTCTACGTCCGGTCGGAGGACCTAATAATTGTTTGATTGGGACATATTTGTATTTGCATATTTTATGAGTTAATAGATCTTTCATTTAAATTTTACTTAAAAGTATATTTTTTAATAATTATTCATCCGAATTATTTAATAGATCTAAGTATCATTTTGAGATGATTTCTTACTATTTTTTTAGTACATAAATTTAAAAATTCTGGTACTAAAATGTTTTTACTCACTAATAATATAAAAAATTTTATACTTGAAAATTATTGAAGTTGTACCAATCAAAGTCTAACTTTCATTTTTATATTTATTGTATCTTATTAAATTATTAAACAAAATAATATAATCTCACATGACCATACGTTAAAATACTCTCATGTTTTACACTTTGTTGTTAACTTTAATGGTCATTATTTCCCCAAAAAAACTTTACTGATTATTTTATATTTAAAGTTTTTTACTATAATTAAGTGACTAAATTAGTACAATGAGATACTCTTAAGATAAAATTAAAAACTTGTTAACGCCGGAAGACATTTTTGGATATTTTTCTGATTTGATATGTAGTTCAGTTCTAACTTATTTTTGGTTGCATGACTACTTGTTAAAAAAATTTCGAATGTTGATGGTAAATTCATAACACGCATGAATTTCGTATTTTTATATTATTTATGTTTGTAAGTTGAATAAATTTGTATGTTGCAAGCATAAATATACACAAATATCCTAACTCAGATGCAAACCACCAGTATTTGACAATAGTTAGATTTTGTTTGGAACACCTTTCTTACTCAATGTTTCGGGTTTACATCTTTTTAATACAAAAATTTATTAAACTAAAAAATTATACTTAAAAATCACTTCAGAAAATAATATAAAAGCTATCTCAAATAGGAGAGATTATTCTGTGCGGACTCCGGACACGTCCGATTTTGTCTCTGTGAACAGTTATAGACTTCACAAAGACAAATCGGACGATTCTCCCCATCCTATATCCACAGAGAATAATTCGTCCTCAACTAAAGCCTTGAAAAGTGCAGCAAGCAAGAGTTCAGTATCAGGTTGAAAGGATCTGTTTAGAGCCGGTAAATTAGAATCTCACCTTTACTCCTGTAAGGTAAAAGGATCAGTCAAAAACATACTAAAACATCCTCACAAATTTCACAATACTATCACTCTTTTTTTGTCATCTCCACTCACCTGATAATGAATTCAACCCACAGAAAAAAAAAAAAAAAAAAAAAAAAAAAAAAAAAAAAAAAAAATATAAGTTAAAAAAAAAAATCAAAAATCAAATCAACAATAAACATGAGTATCACATAAAATATTAGAAAATAAGTTAAATAAAAAATACATGATCATTCAAAAAATTGAAAACGGCAAAAGCATTTTACTATAAATCTTGCTCATTTCCATTTTTATCTCTGTGGATTTCGCTGTTTATTCTGCTTATTACCCCTTGTTCTCGAACTGGTTTCTGCATTTTCTTCCTCTTCTGCTTTCTGCTCAGCCTCCAGTATAGCCAGCTTAAATGCACAAATGAAAAAAAAAAAAGTGTTACCATAGAATCAACAGAACTGTAAGGAAAAAAAAAGCAAAATCCTACGAAATATTTTAGTCACCTCATCGAGTATAGGCTTAAGCTCTTTGAATCGTGACTCAGCAAGATCAAAGCCATCTTTGCGGAGCTCCTGGAGTTCATAATTTATTTAAAAACAGAATGAATTGCAATAGTAAAACGAGGTTGAGCAAACCCTAATAAAATGCAGAAATTTTAGTAGCCAGAGCTGCTATGGTTACAGTTTGGTTGTAAAAGACATAGGCTTCATTTGACACGGTTTTTTTACTGTTTCTTAAAGCATCTTTTTAGTATAAAAAGTTATTTTAAAAAGTAATAAAAAAACCGTCCCAAATGAAATCATAATCTAAGAAACAAAAATGCCCGTTATATGGACTTGATATTAGAGGAAAATTTATCATCCTTTTTTCATACTATTTGGACGATTTCAAACAAAGGAATAAAGAAGAGCATTTATCTCTAAATATTAAGATGCTCAGATAGGTATTTCAGTTTCTTAAAGCAACTTTTTAGTATAAAAATTTCAATTTTAAAATTAAAAGGCTACTTTAAAAAGCAATAAAAAAACCGTCCCAAATGAAATCATAATCTAAGAAACAAAAATGCCCGTTATATGGACTTGATATTAGAGGAAAATTTATCATCCTTTTTTCATACTATTTGGACGATTTCAAACAAAGGAATAAAGAAGAGCATTTATCTCTAAATATTAAGATGCTCAGATAGGTATTTCATAGCCTGAGATTAAGACTGACCTTTCCCGTATGTTGGGTGTGCTCATAAGCAGCCATTTGCCAATATGTGTTCGTTCTTTTGTAAAAATCCTTCAGAGATTCTCCAGGCTTAACATGACAATGAATAGAAACGAGGATATTAAATACCAGCTTTGGCAGCTCCATATGTAGATGAAGATAAAAAGTGTTATGATTATAAAAATCATGCTTCTATTTGATTAGGAGATTGAGGCTTCATTTGGGACAACTTTCTTATTGCTTTTTAAAGCAATTTTTTAGTACGAAGATTTTAAATTTTGTACTAGATAGCTGCTTTAAGAAGCATTAAGAAAGTCGTCCCAAACGAAACCTGAACCACTCAGTAAAACAAAGTTACAAAAAACAAATTTAATATAAAACAGGTTCAAAATCCACAACGCAAGTCCATATAGCCAACTTCTCTCTTGCAAGTAGTTTCGAATAAAAACTTTTTCCTTTTTGAATACATGACACAGATAGTAATTTATGGGTTCAGATCCTATATTGTTACCATGGTGATTGTAGAGGTGCAGTTCACCAATCCCAGCCTTAAAATCCACTTTAGGCTTGAATCTAGCAAAATCGTAGTTGTTTTTCTAAAAAATTGTTGGATTCAATCTAACAAAATCGTAGTTGTTTTTGAATCTAGCAAAATCATAGTAGTTTTTTTTTTTTTTTAATTTATTGGATTCAATCCTAGCTATCCAAAACCGATTGGACATCTGGGATTGGTAAATCACACTGATGAGGACATCAGACATCAGTAAGAGATTCCGGAATGTCTATCATGGGAAGCAGCGCAGAGCGACGGCCTTGATCAGAAGACTTTATTTTTATTTTGTATTTGTGTTTCTTTTATTAGTTATGATGATTGTATCATTTATCTATTTGTGTTTGAGTTATAGCCCCAAGGGCATTTTTGTCTTTCTTTTCTAATTGTTTGGAGGCCTATATATAAGGTCCTCATCTTGTATGAGAGGATGGTGAATATTGAATGAAATTTTGTTTTCTTTGCTTGATCTCTAAGTGAGTTCATGAGAGGAGAAACCCTAGGTGGGTGAAATACCCGTCAACCTTCGGTGAATTCCAAGGTTCGCGGCTCCATTCTTTTCTTTTCTAATTTTGTTCTACTTTCATCTCCCCTCCTAACCCCTACCCGCCGTCCTTCCAAACCCCCCATCCCCTTTCCTCCTCCCAAAAACCGAACCCCACCCAATACCTCACCCTTGTGCCGCCGGCCTCCCCTCACCGTCCACCACCAACCCACCACCCAAGGATTTTGAATTCCAAATTTCAAAATCGTCCATAATTACTTTCATTAATTGCGTCCTCATTAATTTGGAAAGTTGCTTCATTTAGATTCAAATTCAAATTTGAATTCTAAAACTTTCCCTATTAATAACGTATATTAGAAAACCTCCTTGTTGCGGGCTAGAATATACGTGACGATAGAGTTTGTAATTTTACGTCCAAGCGTTGTACGAATATTCAGCACACACAAACAGAAGATAAAAAGGGAAATGAACACCAGGACTTTTACATGGAAAACCCAAAAGAGGGAAAAAACCACGAGGCCACGCCCAGTTGAAGTAATTCCACTAGTGTTTGTTTGAAGTACAAAGGCTGATTCGTCCCCACAAGTCAGGACGATCAGGTTACAATCAATTTCTTCTAAATTGAAACAAAGTTACAAAGTTCTGCAGAATTCCGGCGTCTCCCGAATATCCGGCATAATTCGGGCGTATTAAGGCGGCGGAAAGAACTCTGGCGGTGGTCGAGAAGCTGATTCTCCTCCTCTTCTTCTCTCTCTTGCTTGAGTTCCCTCTTGTGAAGAATGAGGGCTCTATTTATAGTTTTTCTGGAGTGACATAGCTCGTAAATAGGCGTGAGATCAGGGTCAAATAGGGAGTGGTTGAATGGACGGCTGATATTGAATCCCTTGATCGTGCACCGTTCGTTAGACATTTGAAGGCCTTAGTGATGTCGGAATTCGATGATATTGGGCTCATTGGATTCGTCTCGTCGAGCCGTTCGATTCGACTATAAGCTCGTTAAAATTGGAGACCGTTTGGTAACTCAAATTGTGGTACGAGCTTTCCAACAACACTTCGGGTGCTTGATTTGGGCTCGGATCGAGTTGAATTTGGTGTCGTTGGGTTCGTATTTCCGAGACGATTTGAAGGTCTTAATGATGTTAGAATTGAGTGATCTTGGGCTCGTTGGATTCATCTCGTTGAGTCGTTTGATTCGAGTATAAGCTCGTTAAAATCGTAGACCGTTTGGTAACTCAAATTGCGGTTTGAACCTTCCAACAGCGCTTCATGTCCATGATTCGGACCCATTTGGGCTCGGATTGGGTCGAATTTGGTGTCGTTGTGTTCGCATTTCCGAGACGCTCAGTTTGACTATAAGCTCGCTAAAATCAGAGTTCAACTGCTCTTGATTTTATTTTTTGAAGTTTCTGAGTAGATTTTGCCTCGAGATTCATGCTTGATCAAGATAATTTTATGATAATACATCAATATTAATGAATCACTTGATCGTGGACCTCGTCAGATATTTGAAGGTTCTAATGATATCAGAAGTCGAAGATCTTGGGCTCGTTGGATTTGTCTCGTCGATCCGCTCAATTCGACTATAAGCATGTCATATTTGTAAACTGTTTGGTAATCCACATTATGGATTAAACCTTCTGAATGTGCTTAGGGTCTTCAATTTGGACCCATTTGGGCTCGGATCGGGTTGAATTTGGTGTCTTTAGGTTCATATTTTCGAGACGCTCAGTTCGACTATAAGTTTACTGAAATCGGGGTTCAGATGGCCCCATATTTAATTTTTGAAGTTTTCAACTTGATTTTTATCTCGAGATTCATGTTCCGATCAAGATAATTTTTTGATGACATATCAAAAATGATACACCGAACCATCTCATAATTTTATAACTCGACACTTTAAACTATTATTACATTTAAAATGCATAGTACTATACCATTAAATAAATAAATAATGTTTAATGAATATTTATTAACATTTTAAGAATGAATATATGTTTTTTTTTTTTTTTTATGATTGAGATCATTCTCAAGTGATTGTTATTCTATTTTGTAATTGTTTGCCTTTACATTATTGATGGCCTTAAGTCTAAGCATCTAATCTTGTGAAACATTAGTTTATATTGCAAAGCTTAAAGTTTCACATCACACACTTCTACAGTCATCTTGATAATTTCAGAAACCCAAATCCATAAATCATATTCATAGATGTTAAACTTCCCTAATAATCACAAAGTTTAAGCCCGCAGGTAGTCTTCATTGAACCTGCAGGTTCAACAGACTATTTTTTGAGTTGGATCCAACCATTTCACAACATTTTTTGGAAGGAAAGAGTACATTTTGTGTTGTTTTCAAAATATTTTTAGATGCATAAGAGGCATGTCTATATCAGACATGTTAGGCATGATCGATGGAACAGATTAATCTTGTTATCATACATTGAGCAATGAAAATGTCTTTGAATCACATTTCACAGAGCGATGAAAATGTCTTTACAGACATATATGTTTCCCCAGGGGGCACCCAAGCTTATGAAAGGTACAGTAAGGAATAAAGAGCATAAGTTCAAGAAAGAAATACAGCAAGTTTAGCAAAGAAATTACCTTCGGAGTCCTTTGTGAATCTGCAAGGCCAAGGCTAATTCGAATCTGTTCGATCCTAGCACGTTTCTCTTTCCTGCGAATATTCTTTTTCTCACCCCTTATAATGGAAACCGCATTTCCCAGATCTATAGCCTTTTCGGTATGATCCACAGATTTTGCAATCATACAGGAAAAATAAATAAATGATAGAAACTCAAAGCAGCAAATGAGGAAAAGGCGCAGTAAATCAAAGGTAATTTAATAAACTAAATATGCTGGACAAGAAAACTTGAAGCCCAGAAGAGATGCTGAACTTCTGATATTGTTTTTGTTCTTTTAACTTTTTGGCAGGTTAAATGTGTCTTAATAAAAATTGTTCAAATTTAAAAATAAAAAAAAAACCAAAACTTTATTAATATCATAAAAAGACCTATTCAAAGTTAATTCTTGAACTATTTGATGATGGCTAAACATTAGATGAAATAACAAGGCTAAATATCAGTACAACAATACAAAACAGATATTTGGAGATGCATCAACTGCATTGCTGCCAGGGTAGATGATCTGTTCCAGTTCACACAACTCTCTTCAGTAAATTTTCTCTCCATTTTTTACTATACATTGGCAGTGACCATGTTTATTTTTTTAATTTAATCGAACAAGTCAATTCTTTTAGAAGACAACAAGTTTGCCCCAAGAATCAACTTGAAATTTGCTGAAAGAGAAGAAAGAGGTAATACGAGTGACAAATCTGAATATACATGCTAGGCAATGGTAATCTAGAGAGTTTGAAGTAATCAAGAAAATATTCCATGGTTTTATACCTTAATAGTACGCACAGCTTTTTTGGCCGGTTATTAGAAGGAAACCCCGTAAAGTTTGTAGCATATTTTGGGTCAATCGGTATACTCGCTTGGTGACCTCTCCATTAGCTGAACACCCACACGCAATGTTTAAAGTAATTTAATGTCAATAGTTTGAACTATATCATTTATCCCTACTCTTCTGATAAGAAGTACTTGTATCACAAGTAATCCCTAGCCCAAATCAGTAAAAATCCACAGCAAAACTGCTGTCCACAGCGATAAAAACAGCAAGAAATAGGGAGAAACTGAGAGAAAACACAAATAGAGACTTGTATTTCACAAGAAGCAAAGCAAAATAACCAAGATATAATTGTTCTTCGATCCGAGAGGAAGAACGTACTCTTCACGATCTCCGGCGATGCCAAGAGCCCAAAACAAAACCTAGATCTCAAATTACAAATTCAAATTCAAGATGAAAACTCAACTCCCACCATAACTCCTAATTAAAAGCAAAGGAAAAAAGCAAATATCCTAAAACAGCCCCTCATTCAAAAAATTTCCTCCCACAATTGATTTAACCCCAACTGGGGCCCACAGGGCTTCCGCCCTCCCCCCCTTGCCATTTCCGCCCAGCAACCAGGCCCCGCATGGCATACACTTGGACTGGTCCTGGTTGGACCGGTCTAGCCGGCCCCTCCTGGGCCGGCGTAACATTACTCCCCTCCCAAAAACTCACCTTGTTCTCAAGGTGAAAGGAAGGGAATTGCTCTTTCACTCTTACAAATGGCTCCTAGGTCGCCACAAAATTAGGGAGGTCCTTCCATTGAATCAACACTTCCTTGTTTCCTCCTTGATCTGATCTTACCCCCATAAGCTCCAGGGGTTCTAACATCACTTCCCAATCCTCCGTATTGCTGGTAACTCGGCGCTAACTGCATGCTCCCCCAAAGCTCTCCTCAGCTGTGACACATGGAACACTGGATGTATAGTAGCGAAGGGGGTAGCTTCAGACGATACGCTACTGCTCCAATCTTCCCCAAGATCTCGTAAGGACCAAAATATCTTGGGGCCAGTTTCTCGTTCCTCCTGCTAGCCACTGATTTCTGCCTGTAGGGCCTTAGCTTCAAGAACACTTTCTCCCCCACCTCATATTGTATGTCTCTTCTGTGCGTATCCGCTCGCTTCTTCATTATTTGTTGTGCCATCTCCAGATGTTTCTTTAACTCTTACAGCACCCTGTCCCTCTCCTCTAAGTAATGTTAGACTGAAGAAACAGGTGTGTTACTCTTCCCATAATGTACTAAGTGTGGGGGGTCTCTTCCATAGAGCACCTTGAAAGGAGTCATCTGGGATGCCGAATGGTACGAAGTGTTATATCAGTACTTCGCCCAAGGTAACCATTTAGCCCACTTCTGTGGTGTTTCCGAAGCAAAACACCTCAAATATGTCTCCAAGCTCCGGTTAACCACTTCTGTCTGCCCGTCTGTCTGTGGGTGTTATGCGGTGCTCCTCTTGACAATTGTGCCCTGCATTCTGAAAAGCTCTCTCCAAAGCTGGCTGAGGAAAACCTTGTCTTTATCCGACACAATTGATTCTGGAATCCCGTGTAATCGAACCACTTCCCTGATAAATGCTGCCGCCACTGATACTGCGGTGTAGGGGTGTCGTAGGAGGATGAAATGTGCATACTTACTGAGTCGATCCACCACGACTAAGATGACGGTGAATCCTTCTGAGCGGGGAAGGCCGTCGATGAAGTCCATAGACACTTCCTCCCACACTCTGTTCGGAAGTGCTAATGGATGGAGTAATCCTCCTGGTGCCATTGCCATATACTTATTCCGTTGGCACACCTCACATTTTGCCACCATCTCCTCAGCATCCTTAAACATCCCTTTCCAGTATAGCTCCGATGCCAATCTCCTATATGTCTTATGTACTCCTGAATGACCCCCAACTGCACTGCCGTGGAATTCCTGCAAGAGGTGAGGAATATATACTGATGTTCGTGGCATCACAAACCTTCCTTGGTATAGAAGCCTCTCTCCCTCCAGGTAGTACCCTGAGTGGCTGCTACTGTCCTTCTTTAATCCTTCCCTGATCTTCTTCAGCTCTTCTTTCTGCATGCTCTCTTCCTTGATGGCCCCCCAATCAACCATCATGGGTACTGAAACTGTTACCTCATGAAGTTCCCCCATACACCTAGATAAGGCGTCAGCTGCCTTATTTTCCACCCCAGGCCGATACTGGATCTCAAAATCATATCCTAGCAGCTTTGACAACCACCTTTGATGCTCCTCAGTCACCATCCTTTTCTCCAACAGGTATTTTAGACTCCTCTGATCTGTACGAACAATGAAATGCCGGCCTAAAAGATAGGGGCGCCACTTTTGAATGGCCAAGACTATGGCCATCAGCTCTCTCTCGTACACAGATTTCAATCTAGCTCTGGTTGATAACACCTGACTGAAATATGCTATGGGCCTGTGATTTTGCATCGGCATTGCTCCTAAACCATACCCTGATGCATCGGTCTCCACTATGGTCTGATGGAAATCTGGGAGGGCTAGAACTGGTACCGTGGTCATAGCTATCTTCAACCTTTCGAAGGCCTGGGTCGCTACATCCCCCCAGGAGAAGTTGTCTTTCTTCAACTGCTCCGTCAACGGCCAAGTGATGGAACTGTACCCCTTCACAAACCTCCGATAGTATCCCGTCAGTCCCAAAAAACCCCTCAACTCCCTGATGTTTTTGGGCATGGGCCATTTCTGCATTGCTTCAATCTTTGACTGGTCAGCTGCCACTCCCTCTTGAGACACAATATATCCCAAATATTCCACTCTCGACTGGGCAAAACTGCATTTCTTTAAGTTAGCTTTCAGCTGATGTGTCTGTAGGATCCTCAAAACCTCCTCTAGATGCTTCAAATGTTCCTCCTCGGTCTGGCTGTACACCAAAATATCATCAAAGAAGACTAGCACAAACTTCCTCAAGTGCTGCCTGAAAACCCTGTTCATCAAGGACTGAAAGGTAGCGAGGGCGTTAGTGAGCCCAAATGGCATCACGAAGAACTCATAGTGCCCCTCATGTGTTCTGAATGCTGTCTTCTGAATGTCCCCTTCCTTCATTCTGATTTGATGGTAGCTCGATTTCAGGTCCATCTTTGAAAACACAACTGCTCCATGCAGCTCATCTAGTAGCTCATCGATCACAGGAATGGGAAATTTGTCCGGTACTGTCTCCTTGTTCAGGGCTCTGTAGTCCACGCAAAACCTCCAGCTTCCATCCTTCTTTTTGACCAGTAAGACTGGACTGGAGAAAGGACTCACACTGGGTCTGACAATCCCTGCTTCCAGCATCTCCTTGATCAGCTTCTCAATTTCATCCTTCTGAATCTGAGGTAATTGTACGGTCGAACACTGATCGGTGACACTCCCTCTTTCAGAAGAATGGCATGCTCCTGCTCTCTAGGTGGTGGCAATCCCTGGGGTGGCTGAAACACCTCTCTGTATTGTTGTATGAGCAGTTGCACCATCGGTGGAATGTCTCCTTCTTCCCCCACACTAACCCTCTCCAAGCGTTGCAGCTCCACTAAGTATCCCCCTCCCACCTCCTGTATGGATCTGATCATGGATTTGAGGGATACTCCTACCCTGGATAGCCCCGAATCGCCTTGGATCGTCATCCTCTGTCCCTCCACCATTAGTTCCATCCTCAGAGCACTCCAATTGACTTTGGTCTCTCCCAAAGTCTGCAGCCATTTCATTCCAAGGATGACATCCGTACACCCCAATTCTAGGGGAAGGAAGTCTTCCTTTACATGAATCCCCTGAATCTTCAATACTACTCCTCGTCCCATCTCTACCTTCCCGGTGCCCATCATTACCCCGTAACCTCCTGTATCCACCAGCTCCACCCCCATTACATCAACAATTTGGGTGGAGATGAAATTGTGAGTTGCCCCACTATCTATCAACACCACAACCTCCCGGTCAGAGATCTCTCCTTTCACCTTCATAGTGTGACTCGAAGTGAATCCCACTACTGAGTTCAGAGAGACTTCTGCTACGTCCAGGTGCAGCTTCTCCTCCTCTCCTCGGGGTCACTCCCACCTCCCTCTTCGTCTTCCTCGTCTTCACAAACGAGGAGAACCTGAAGAGATCGGTCCTTGCACCTGTGCCCCGGCATGTACTTCTCATCACACCTGAAGCACACCCCTTTGCCCTTTTCTCTTGCAGCTCCTTCTCAGTCAGCTTTTTGAATTGCCCACCATTGCCGCCTCCTATCCTCTCCTTGGTGCCTCTCGTGATGCAGCTCCTTTTGGAGCTAGGAAGGTAGTCGTCATCCTATAGGATCCCCCAGAGTTGCTGCTACGAGCCCCTTTCTCCAAATACCTCTGATCCTCCACCAACTATGCCAACTCCATGGCTTCCCCCAAATCATGAGGTCTCATCACCCTGACAGCCGCCCTGATCTCCGGTTTAAGACCCTTCATGAAGTTCCCCTCCAACACGGTCTCAGAGAGACGATCCAGCCTGCTCGCGAGGTACTCAAACCTATCGCGGTACTCGGTGACCGTCCCCTCCTGTGTCAGGGCAAAGAACTGTTCGTAGAAGTCTCCTCCCCTACTGGTTCGGAAACGCTCTAGTAGACAGTCCTTGAACTCCCTCTAGCTTCGAATGGGCCGCCTCATGTCCCGCCACTGGTACCAAGCTAATGTTTTCCCTTCCAAACACGGTCCTACCACTGTCAATTTCTCCTCCTCGGTCAACCCATTGACCGCAAAGTATCGCTCCACCTTGTAGATCCAGTCATGTGCGTCCTCGCCCTCAAAGATGGGCATCTTCAATTTCCTCACCCTCAGATCTCCCCAGTTTCCTCTTACTGCTCCATAACCTCCCATTCCCCGAGGAGGAAAAGCTCCCCAATGGTCACAAACTTCTCTCCGCCGATCATACCCCTACCCTTCCTCATACTCTTCCCTTCTCCTCTCCTCCTCAGCACCTCGACGGTAGAACTCCTCCCTTCTCCCAAAAAATTCAGCACCCCTTCTCTCATAGCCCATGCTCATCTCCTCTCTAGAAAGTGGTTCTAGCGGAGGCATTCCGTCATTCCCATCAAGGATCTCCACTTCGGTAGTCTCCCTCCCCCTCAATGGGTTCGGGTTCCCGTTTCTCCCATTGTCGCCAGTGGCCTCCCTTGCTTCTTTTGTCGTCGGGTTTGGTTTGCTCTCTAATATCTTCTTCATCATTTCTTCTAATGCCGTGAACCTCCCATCCATCTTTTCATGGATGGACGCAAATTGATTTTGAAACTCAACGATTCTCTCTTCCAAATCGGTCTTCGGTTGGCCGATTTCACCCTCCAGAACTTCTACTTTTCTTCCGGCCATCTTCTCTTTCACGGCAACCGAAAATTTTCCTTACGGAAGAGGGTTTCTTGCTGAAATTTCTGAATTTTTAGCCGCTGATGGTCCCAAGATGATGCTCTGATAACAATTTGATAGGAAATACTTGTATCACAAGTAATCCTACCCCAAATCAGTAAAAATCCACATCAAAACTGCTGTCCACGGCGATAAAAACAGC
Organism: Dendrobium catenatum; assembly: GCF_001605985.2. NCBI lineage: Eukaryota > Viridiplantae > Streptophyta > Magnoliopsida > Asparagales > Orchidaceae > Dendrobium > Dendrobium catenatum. The sequence continues at coordinate 157,255 of NW_021319804.1, forward strand.
AAGAAATAGGGAGAAACTGAGAGAAAACACAAGTAGAGACTTGTATTTCACTAGGAGCAAAGCAAAATAACCAAGATACAATTGTTCTTTGATCCGAGAGGAAGAACGTACTCTCCACGATCTCTGGCGATGCCAAGAGCCCAAAACAAAACCTAGATCTCAAATTACAAATTCAAATTCATAATGAAAACTCAACTCCCACCATAAGTCCTAATTAAAAGCAAAGGAAAAAAGCAAATATCCTAAAACAGCCCCTCATTAAAAAATTTTCCCCCCACAATTGATTTAACCCCAACTGGGGCCCACAGGGCTTCCGCCCCCCCCTGGCATACACTTGGACCGGTCCAGCCGGCCCCTCCTAGGCCGGCGTAACATCTTCCCTATATCTGGGCAAGGATGAGTCTTGTTTGACCCGAAGTTAAAAAGTAGAGTTTTATTTATTTATTTGTCCATTACATCTTCATTGCAGGAAGAGAGAAAAGTAAACCTTAATATTGAAAAGCTACGATTACTCGAGATTTGTCCAAGCACTTCAAAAGAAATGAAGATCATTTCAACAAAGTAGATTACTTGAGATTTCTATGAAGTTGTAAGAAATATATGATTCTAACGAAAGTTGAAGATTTTTTAATTTCCACGATGAGTTTCTCTGCATGTTTGAATCTACCTCCAATATTTTGTCAACTAAAAATTGAAACTTCTAGTGTTGCCATATATTCAGTTCCTCCACTTATTTTTGTTTTACACATTATTTTAAGATATAGTTAACAAGTTCATGATTTAAATGCATGTTTTAATATGGTTGAATACTTATTCCCGCCTATGTAAAGGTTACTTGTTACAACCCTTCCATCCCTTGTGTTCCAACAACAATGAAATTATTTTGAATATTCTGCACATATGATATAATGAAGGCGGATGTGTGATGAGAGAAATTGTTAGGTGTGGAAACACCCCACTGCTTACATGCATGCATGCATTGACAATTTCTCTCATCACACATCTCACTACATGTCTGCTTATATGCATGTATGCATTGGCATGTATTCTTACAAACATAGATATACATCTTGATCGAATATCAAGCTAGTGATGCAAGCAAACTAGATTGAAGAAACCAGATAAGGAGAACGATGGGAAACACTATAAGCAAACTCGATTCAAATAGTAGCAATCATCTATAAGCACAAAACCGATGGAAAAACTAGAAGAGAGATCAAAAGAAAAAGAAATTTAAAACGTCGCTATCCTCATAACATCCGACAGAACGGTTTCCTCACATGCATCGAAATGTAGGTTAAGTAAAGTATGTGCTTAGGTCTAGCAAACTGTTGACCCGTAATGTTAAAACAAAAAGAAAAAAAAATCAGTACCTATTCAGCGACATTCCTCGCACGTTGGCGCCGCCCTCTCTCTCCCACGATCTCGTAATCAGATGTCTTCCATTCCTCGCACGTCGTTGAAGTGACTTTCACGATCTTTGCACGACTTGTGTCGTTAAAATGAGGGAGAAAGGGGCACTCGCGGGACACTACTTCCTTCCCTCTCTCACGACCAAACTCCCGCACACAGAGCTCCTTCTCCGACTTCTTGTCCGATCAGAAGTTACGACATTTTGAATCGGAAGCAAGATCGGGAGCTCGCCTGTGAAGGTAACTCTCTCCCCGTCGAGCACTCCTCCGGCTCCTTCTGGCTGTTCGACCCCGCTCCATTACCGACGTTTCCTTCGAGTCGAATTGGAAGTTACGACATTTTGATCGGGTGCAAGAACAGAGCTCGCCGCCTGAGAAGGTAACTTTCTCCCGTTCGGCATCTTCTTCGGCCGAATCCCGTAATCCGCCGAACCGAGAGATTGGGGAGGGAGAGGTATAATTTATTTTAATTGTAATTACTTTAATTAATTTTAATTAATTACAGTTGTTTATTTTTAATTACCACAGTCAGTACACCTGTGTACAAATGCAACCCGATGTTACAAAAAAGAACACCCTTGTGGAAGGAAGAGAATATTTGAACAAATTAAAAACGAAAACTTCTTTGTATCCCAAACCTCATTCTTAGTCTATTACTTAAGAAGAAAATTAGTTCTGGTGCCCAACACAACCGGAAATAACAAGCCCACTACGCACGAAGAGCCTAAAAGGATTCTCCCCAAATCAGTATCACGACTCCAAGTTCAGGAAAACCTCCCCCGGTATTGAGAAAGGGGGAGTTCAATAATCAAAGACAGCAGCCACCTGGATCTGCAACATATACACGCAGACAGACAAGCGCGTCTACAACATTCATATTCGCGCCTTCAAGGGCTAAAATCAAAGAAAATCATGAACAAAAGCACAAAAGTCCTATGAAAACCCGATCCCTATCATAAGTGAAGGTCGACAGTTCAATCAAATGGAAATGACCACCAACACCCCGATATGGCCGTGTTGATGCTTAATCTCAACCAGAGGATCCACGAATAATTTCAAAAATAACCCTCAGAAACCTATACAATAATTCAAATTAAATTTTATCAAGTGACCTCAAGTCACCTCCATTGATAGACCGGTGTAATGTGCAGATCTCAACCGGAAGGGGTAACCCACAGAATATTTCAGATCTCACTCAAGTGTCTATCAATACCCAAATTCAAGATATTTAAATTCGAAAATCAAACCATCAATCACTCCAAGCAAAATTCATCCACACCGCTCCGCAACAGTCTGCCAAGGGTTGTACAAAATTCAAATTAACTCTACTCACAAAGAGCCAAATGCTGAGTCGAAAAATGATCACTAGGATCCATTCACAAACAACTCTGCCAAGTTAAAAGGACGTTGGTACGTGTTCCCTAACCACGCGGTATCTGCTCGCCAAAATGGCACGCGGATAAACGGTATACGAAATGACCCGGGGCCCTCTGAACCGAGTGTTTTTTGCCGCCAAATGAACCACAGATAGCGGTATTGGCCAAAGCCATACTCCTTATTGGCATCTAATCCTTGAGATATGATATTCAATAGGAAATGACGATAGGAGCACATAGCCCTCTGTCAGTAAGGTGGATTCCCAAATCTTGTCCCCTATAGCGAACACATCCCTCCCAGGTCTACAAGGTCCCTTGGACGAAGCAAACCCAGCTCCGACAAGGATCCTTCTGTCAGGTTGGTATCGACTACCTCCTCTGACTAAGTAGACCAGGGACCACGATCGCCAACCGGGACGACGGAACCATGGGATTCTTGATCGAGGCTCATCATCCATCCCAGCCCACCATCCGCTTTAATAGCAAATGTGCATCCAATTTCTAATTTTTAAATATCTAAGTATTCCAACCCAAAATCCAAAACCCAATTCTTCAATTCCCAGATATCCAAACTTTCAAATTCTCAAATCCAAATCCAGTTTTCAAATCCATACTCATTGCCGCTACTATATGCCAGATACACGTATTTATATACGATCTGATTAACGACTAGCTTAATCCAAAG
>NW_021319804.1:160827-179307 GCF_001605985.2 Dendrobium catenatum
GAAAGTTTTCTCTCGTGATCGGGAGGGGTAATTAACTATAGGGGCTTGCGCCTATAGGAAACCAGAACTCAGATCATAAAGTCCTCACAAAATGAGGGCGAAATCTCTGGGTAGTGTCTTATCTACAAACCCATCTGCCTTCCAAAATTTACCTCGGAACTTAGTTCGTTAAAACTCCCTCGCCGAATAAGAAAAGCGCGGCGGGGAGGCCGGGGCCGAATTTTCGGAGCCCACACAAACCAATGGTCCACCATAGCAAGAAAGTCCAAACTTCCAACCAAACTCCTCCAGCAAATGCTCCCAAATCAGCCAACAAACATCACCCTAGCTCAAGAAGAAGGATACAAATGGAGTGAAACTTGTGTAGAGAAGAAAGAGGTAAGAAGCACAGACGAAATAGAGAAGAAGAAGAAGTGGACAAAGCTCTCAAGCTTTTCCAAGAAGAAGAAAATCCTTAGGTTTTTTAAGAGACTAAGCTCAATCAAATTCAACAACCTCTTCCTTTAAAAATCATCTTCTGTATATAGGCAAGAGAGGGGAACCAAACAACCATAAAACCTTCCAAATAAACCAATTAGTTTTAGGGAAATGAAAGGCCAACATCCACCACGTCAGTCCCCAAACGGCACGGCAAAACAGAGCAGAAGGCTCATGGGAACCAAGCAGGAATTCCAAGGAATCAAGCAGACAGCTGCGGGAACCAAAGGGGCAAAAGCACGGGAAATCACCCAGCACAAGAAAATGAGAAGAAAAAAGAGGAGGAGAAAAGACAAGTCCACTCCAAATTGAATCCTTGAATTAAAGCAAACCTTTATGGAATAATGAGCTAGGAAGCTGAATAAATCTCCCAATAAATGAACTAAACTTCAGCTCAACATTAATGAGCTAACAACTTAGAGAATAAAGCTCAACACCAATAAACCACAACCTCCCAACATCATCTTCAGCTCAAACTGAGAACCATAAGCCAACCCGAGAACCAGCAGCAGCCCAAGCAACCCAACAATCTCGTAAACCAAAGGTCTATCAAAGCCCAAGCACAACCTACCATGATTATTGGATGCTTTCCGATCATTGGATAGCTAAAAAAAAATATAAAACTAAATTAAAAACTAATGTTCAATGCTTGATAAATAAAATACAAAAATTATGATTGCATCAGCTAGCCTAATTTAACACAACCTCTGCTAAATCCAAGACCTGATTTAAGTCTAACACATTAATCAATTCATTGATTTCCATTCAAGCCAAAGCACAATCTTTTTTCTATAGATATGAGTCATATGACCTTTAAGTTAAAACTTTAACCATTTATTTCCTTCAACACTCCACTGAACAAAGGGGGAAAATTACCTAGCCAGCTTTTCCAAACAAAATCAAATCCGCCCTATTTCCTAATCATAACTTAACGCAGTAAAACCCAGCAAAAAAACTAACAATATGCAATCAATCAAACCAAGCTAAACAACCATAACTGAGAAAACCATAAATTCAACCTGCCGACATTACATTTCTCACAATGAATCATACTCCAATTGTTTAGACATTGATAGATGTGCTAATGAGATAGCAGATAATGAGATAACATTTGATCTGCTTCAACAACAACTAGCTTATTGTTATCACCTTTTCAAGTCTGAAACTCTTTAATGTATTATTACTTCAACTATTTGAAGTAGAGAGCATTTCATTCCATATAATTTCAATTGTTTGATTTAGTTATGCTATAATGATCAAGTTCTTGTTTATATATTTGTTTATGACATCGACCTTTTTCCATGTCAGTTTCCATTGTTTCTCTTATCCAATTTGTCATGAGTTAATATAGCATTTATCATTTAGTAGGCTAATTTATTTATTTGTTTTTTTAAGAGGAAATTTATTTATTTGTCTTGGGGTAATTTATTTATCTTTTATTTGTCCTCGGATAATTTTGCATTTGAAATAAGGTCTGCAATTATAAATAGTAGCCAATTTCAAGTAATTCAGATTATGCTGGTATGATCAATAGAAAATAAGAATTTCAGCTGTTAAGAGTATTTCATCCCCTTCCCCATTCCTTAGGATTGTTTTATGTAATCATAGTTGTGTAATGCAACCATCTAGCAATATAATGATGTGACCTATTTACTGATTCAGCATGTCCTCATTAAATTGAGTGACGTGACATATACTGATCCCCCCACCCCCCCACCCCCCCCCCAAACCCCCACCCCCCACCAAAAAAAAAAACACATACACACCCTGAAATGAAGGTAACTTAAACATTTCAAATCAGGAGAATAATCTTTGAAAGGAGTTTTTAATATGATGAACATTGTGTACCCCTGCTAACTTTTATATGGCCACTTCTTTGAGGCACATGATAAGTCCCTATGAAGTTCCAAAAGCCACTTCTGATTTTAAAAAAGCCATGTGAACAATGCGAGAAGAGAATATACATATACACACACACAAAAATTGATATATAGACAAGATTAGAACCAGCATGGTCAAAATCTAACCTCCGTGTCTTCATCTTCTTCGTCATCATCTGTCTCATCAGCACCACTTCCACTGTTGCTTTCTTCATCTTCAGTATCTTCTTCATCCTCATCCTCAGAAATTTCTAGCCATTCAGATTCAGAAGCCTAACACAATCCAAGGTGGCTCAAATTAGTTAAGCATAATATACTTCAGGTTCCACAAATCAAAAGATTTCACATATAGCAGAATTTTTTTAGCATAATTATTGTAACTTTAAATACAGTGACACTCCCTTAGTAAATAGTAGCTGTAAATGTCATGTGCATCAAATATCATAACACTAAAATATAAAAGAAATAACAATTTGAGGGATTGATTGACATTTATTTATTTATTTTAGTTAGGGGAAAAAAGACAAATATCACAAGAAAACTCATACAAGCATTAAGTATTACTACAGACGGGTTGTTTTCCCTTACAAAAAGAATTTCTTCCATATATATTAAGCGGTTCAAAAACTATAAAGAATGAGTAAAAAAATTAGCACAGAAGAAGACAAAAAACAAGTGTCAGATACTTTGAGGTGACCAAATCGCTCAGAGGCACATTCAAAAGTCACATATATATAGGTTATTGCAAATACAAAACAGAAATAACTTCTGTTTTGAACTCATTGACCATTCACCCAACAAGATAGAACAGATGGTCTGGAATGAATTGGAAAAACCATGATGAGATGACAGAGAAAGAGACTAAGAGAGAGAGAGAAAGAGAGAAATCAGAGATAATTAAAAAAAAAATCTTCATACCGGAATTATGCACTTCCACTCATCCAATTTACTGAGATTAAGTGAATATAAGTCATCAAGAGTAATTTCTCTATCATTGACTTCCATCATCCCTCCATACAAATAGAGTGTATCCCTACCCACAACCATGCATGAATTAATGCGCCCACAAGGCCGGACTACCTACAAATTCCAGCAATCAGTATTAATCCACATATGAATATTATATCAAATTTCAAATAAGATGCTTAATGACTCACTTCCGATGAAAGGCCTGCTAGCATATCAGAAGCACTAACTAATCCCTGTACTTTCACATCATTTATCTTGCTCGAGGAGGCAGTATCTAGGCAAAGATTGTTATTCGTTTGATGAGAAAGCTCTTCAATTCCAGATTGCATAACAGCTCCTTCAAAGCCTTCGATATTCTCATCCTCTTCATACGTGATACTCAGCTGTGAATCCGGTTGGTTGTCTCTGCTAGAAGCTGCTATTCCTTTAGATCCGTCAAATCTTTTGCTTCCCTTTAATTAATAAAAAAATTAATCTTTAGTTCAACATTTCATGAGCAGGACAAGAAAAAGTTATCTTTGCACCCTATCTTTACAGAGAATGAACATATTTGTATTCTAATAAAATAATAGACATCTGCAATAGTAAGTTAGCGACATCTACAGATTTCATAATCATTAATAGAAAGATGGCTATATTTTGTTTCTAAGATGGCAATAGTTCGATAAAAAATTCATATAACGTTTCTAAGAAATATCTATTTACCATGGGAAAAAAAGATCAATTCCAAAAGTGATACAGAATTTTACTTGCTAATGAGAAAAAGGATTTCCATAACTTGTGAACGCACTTTAGGCACAAGTAAAGGAATAACAATATGACACTTTAAAAATTAGCAATGCATTCATTTTCATTATGATGGCCATCTTTCTTATTTTATTATTTTCATTACATTTTAATAAGCTATTTGGCAATCCACTTACAAGAGTATCAAAGAGAATTCCAGTTTGCTGATCAAAACATAGTTCAGCAAGCTTAAGCTGCAAGTAGACTATAATTAATAATTCTTAAACAGTTCAAGCCTTCAATTACACCAATAGTAATTAATAACTGGTTATCCAACTATTTATAGTCTGTCTTCATAAATCCCCAATCTCCTCCGATAGTATACATATCATATTTTTCATGAATTTAAAAAAAAAATTTGAAGCCTGCATTTTACTGAAAGATAACTTTTAATTAAAAACTTCTAAGGCAATGTCATGTATAAATGCTAAATTAATGTTTGATAACAGGGTACCTTATCTTTTGTAGACCTATCCTTTCGTAGCTCCAAAGGATACCTAGAAGGCAAATGCAACGTACAAGCATTAAGTGTTTACAAATCACTTTAATTTTAATACATGCAAAAAAAAATACAGACATATTACAAAACCTTTTAACTTGAAACAAATAACACGATTCATTTATATGAAGTAAAATAAGTTCCACATGATGTGGAAACCAAGTCACTAACGTCATACCAAGGAACTTTTAAATGTCTTGGGTCAAAGGAACATAGAGTAAAACAAAGTTCCTTCTTGAAGTTTCACGCAAGAACATGTGCAAGCTAATACCAACATGAAAAGCAGCAGCATGCAAATCCACAGAAATTACTTCTGATTTCAAAGGTGGCTCCAGTTGGGGATTCTTTTTTTAATTTAAATAGCTTTGATTTATTTCTACTAGAAAATTTTATTAGTCTATATATACTTCCACACTTAATAGAGAATCAAGTTATAAAATTCCAAATTGCTTTTCAAATTTTATAATTTTCTACATGGTATCAAAGTAAGTTGGCTTTCTTACTTTCAACCTTTGTTCTCTTTCATTTTTGTCGGTATTCTGTCTTCTGTTCATTATATTTGATTTCTTAGAATTCCCTTTTAAAAGTCATATTAAGGGAGAACTCTAGGGGTTACAAGCGTCGTAAGGCTTTGATAGGAGAAACTATCTAAAGTTACAAGCGTCTAAGGCTTTGATAGGAGAAACTATCTGAAGTGATCCTAAATTATGAAAACCTTTATAAAAAAAGAAAAATATCCATAAACTTATGGATCCTCCTCAAAAATCAGGAGAACCAAAGTTTGTACTTTGATCATGGCATGATTGTCGATATCATGACGCTTGAAATCGATGGGTCATATATGTCCCCCTCTACAGCAAAGTTTAGGGCGTCATCAAATAAATGAAGGTCACCAAATAGCAAGGTTGTCTATCTTATGGAATTAGAATTGTTCAGTCTAAAAGAAATTAACAAATTCAAGAACTTTATAAACTCTTTCAAAAAATCATTCGGATCATGCTCTCTTGCTAAGAAAAATGATTTTTAACTCTTATATTTCCAATGCCTTAAATAATTCCTCTCACACCTGGATCATAGATCCAAGAGTTATTGGCCACATGATCAACCTTAATTTTTGTTATAACCTATAAATCTTATCCCAATAATAAAAAACAAAAGTGGTTGATGTTTCTCTAAAAATTGTTAACATGTTTCAATTTTCTTCACATTTACCCTCAGCACTCCATGTTAGTCATCTAAAAGTAAATCTTCTATCAATTCGTAAAATCATTAAATACAATAATTGTAAAGTAACCTTTTGCAAATCATTGTGTATTTCAACGTCTCAATATAGGTAAGATGATTATGCAAGCTAGAGAAAATGATAGACTATATCTTTTGAAGATGAAAAACACTAGTTATGTTCCTTCATTTTTATCCTCAATATAGAATCATTTGTGAACATCATTATAGGTAAGGGCATCCCACTTTCAAAACTTAATAATATATCTTTCCTTCTCTTTTTTTATTGAATGTAAATATGAAATTATTTTTATTATGAGACTAAAATTGTTATATATCATCATGTTGTTTTTACCTGAACTGATTTTAAATCCTTTACTTATTTTCTAATTGTTCGCTTTGATATTTAGCGGCTTCCAAAATCCCCAATATTTATGGATCTATAGGATTTGTCACCTTCATTGATGATCGCACTCAGATGACATAGATATATCTTAAAAAGAAAAACATATCTCAAGATTATTCTCTCCATTTTTATTGTCATGATACAAAAAATAGTTTCATGTTAACATCAAGATAATTCAGACTGATATTGCTTAGCTCAATATTACTTTGATCATAAATTGTTATCTTTTTTTTCCAAAAAGAATGTATTATCCAACAAAATGGAGTGACAAAAAGTAAAATCTTCATCTTCTAGAAAATATTATAACTCTTCTTTGTAAGAATCAAATGCTAGAAAAATACTAGGAAGAGGTAGTCATAACTATAACATATCTAATCAATAAAAAACATTCAATGATGTTTGGCTTCAAAAGTTTTATAAACTATATAGTTGAATTCCTTCAAAAAGAATTGCCTATGTCCACATGCACAAACAACATAAGGATAAACTTGTCCTAGAGCTCTCAAATATCTTTATTGCTTTTTTCCTCCACTAAAATAAAATAAATATTATCATATTATCACCAAAAAATTCTTTACTTCAAAAGATACCACATTTGATGAGAAGCAAAGCTTTTTTTTTTTCAATTAAACACATCTTTATGACGATTGAACTAAATTATAATTTTCACTCATTTGATCATGACTAGCGAAGTCAGTATGAAAATTTGTGAAAAATATGCCAAACTAGATAATCCGCTTCTATTACACCAGATATTTGACAAGAAAGCATCAAAATGAGATATGACATTCACTTCTGTATTGTGGGGTCACTTGAATATCAACATATATACTCAATAGAGTTCCAAATTCTTAAATATCTTGTAAATGGCAACTTAAAGTTTGAAATAAATATCGAGGCTATCATTTTCAGCAATATTGGTCAGATAATCATTCAAATTTTATCCATTGACAGCCATTGTGCTCTAAAAATTAAGCGTGTAAACTTCCTTAATCCAATCATCAGTGCATGTCCGTTCTACATCATATATATATATATATATGTGTGTGTGTGTGTTTGTGTGTGTGTATGTGTGTGTATGTATGTATTTATATGTATGCATATGTATGAATGCATATAATTTTTTTGCAAGGTTTCAAGTACCCTCATATTTTATTAAAATTTCATATTTTCCAAAAGAAATAAGGTTCCAAAACTTGAAAGTCTGACAACAATTGAACTTGGTAAAATATGGAAGAGTATTATACCAACGTCGAGTATCTAACTGAAAGCCATATAACTCGTTCATAAATAAGCTCATCAGCACATCACCTAAACAGACAAGGAAAAAATTCCTATTTAGCCATGCAGGTCTTTGTTCGTCATGCTTACAATTTACAACAATATTCATACCCGTTTAAAAATGTTCAAAGTATAAACTTTTGCCGATAAGAAAAGGAAATAAAGAGCAACTAATACATTTTAGTCTAATACAGTGTGTGCCAAGTATTACACCTTTTGCTCAGAAGCAAAACAAGAAAAAGAAAAACATGAAATTATACATGCGAGCACAATGCCTTCCAAAACAATTTATCATATGAAACAAAGGTAAAAAATGATAACTACGGATGAACTCAGCATTGGAGCTAATCGGCACAACCTTTTTTAGAAATACGGGGAATACCCAATGCAGCAAACTCTTTGAAATATCCAGACTTACCCATGCATAGGAGAAAACTGTTTCAAATTGAAACCCTTGTCCGTAAGGTAATAGTAGAGCAACATAATCATTGCTCCAAGATCCACGCTCTAACCTCTTCTAGGGAGCGAGAGAAAAATAAATGCAGAGAATAATCAAAACGGACATAAAACTATTCATAACATAATAAGACCTACATAAAATCTCTCAAAAAATACCAATCATATTAATCAAATTAAACCTAAGAACATGAGGGCCAAATGCAAATGGAAAACTTTTAATGCAAGCGAATTGGATTCTTTACCTAGCTTAAAGTAATACTTCTTGCTTCTTGGTATCTTTACTTCTAAAAGATTTGGCATATTAGAACTTCGATTTGATCACAAAACTTGTGACGAAAAGTGCATATAGACCTCCTCCATGGCTTTACAGTGTTGGTCAACACATTTATATAGTCGATGGACTAAATTGAGGCAATGTAATACCCTTGGACTAAATTGGCCACACACAGATAGTTTAGGGATAGTTTTGGAATTTTTATGTATGTACATGTGTGTGTATAGTTTATACACTACTTTTATACCAATAAACAGCATATAGCATGTTGTCATATCACACTTATTCATAATGGAATGCATTAATATGCATTATAACATGTTTAAATAGGATGTCACTTGGCATATTAGATATCAAATTCAACTTTGTCTCATATATGGGTCCATCAATACATAAAATATTTTATACAATTGGTAGTTTGGAGTATTCAAATGTTCGAATAGGAGAAAAAAGCCTAAAATAATCCATCGACTCTTCGCATGTATTCAATTTAATTTTAGAGTCTCACATTTCTCCAATTTAGTCTCTAGACTAAGCAAAATTATTCCTAAATGATCCATCAGGTAAAAATTGACATAAATTGGGATATAAAACATGTAAGGCAATTTGGGATCAATTTTGTATAGTTGAGGGACTAAATTAGAGAAATTTAAAACATTGGAACTAAATTGCTCACATATAAATAGTTCAGAGACTATTTTGGGTTTTTATCAAACATGGGTGTGGCTCCACTAAAGATGATTTCTTTCTTCTTTTTTATGAATGATGTGAAAAAATTAACAAATCAAATGTCAGATTGCAATAATAATTAAAATAATTAAGAAATAAATTAAGTGCCTGTCTGAAGAATAAGTTTGACCAACCTTCAACCTCCATATCAACAACTCCTCCAAATAATACAGCCCTCTTTTTATGAATACACATAGAAAAACTAGCACGAAGGCCAGGAGGAATTCCAACTTTCTTGACCTAAAAAACGAAATGCAGTTAGTACTTAGTACACGTCAAAGGAGAGCATTGAATTAATGCAATGTCTAATGACTAGATGAAAGATTGCATGAGAAACAAGCCAAATAAAATGAAAAATGTGAAGTGAAATGTAAAATAGTTGATCTACTATGTCAACAAACAAATAAATAGGTAAAAAGAAAATTACTCTTCAATGAAGCTAGGTAAAAAAAGAGAATTGTAAAACAAACATGCTGTAGCCAAACGTTTTTTAAAAATTCCTATTAGCATACATGGGTTTTATAAATGATAATAAATAAAGGAGTTATAACAAATTGTAGTAAAAATATCTAGGTTTCAAGAAACCCTAGAGCATATATGTACGGGTTTCATAAAATCCATGTATTTATGCTAGGGTATAAAGATAACATGTCCTATATACCCTAATTTTTTAGTCCTACTCGTTATTGGTTAAAAGAAAACTTTCATATGCTGACAGGAATTCTACCAACATTGTCTGCTGATGGAATTCTAACTCTCTTGATGTTCTTTTATCGTGGGTCAGAAAATACTCCATTATCATCCATTTTCACAAGAAACCTAAACATTATGATTTTTCTCTAATAATTGTTCTATGCCCCTTCCAGAGAATATGATAAACTTCTTTTCTAAAACAACTTGTCAACTTAGAATCCAATTGATCTTCTTAGTGGATTCTTCGATGTGAATTAAATGACACATTGAATTGTGATGCAAACGCTAATAGATCTAGACTTCCTCTGATTTTTTGTTGACTTTGTTAACTTCTTCAATTTGATTCACCTTTCCATGGATATACGATCGTTCAATCAGCCCAATAATAAATTTAATAAAATTTGCCAAATTGGATCATTTTCTCATTTCTCCTTTTTGTGATGTTTTTTTTTTCCAGATGACGGACAAAAGGCTATCAGAAAATTCTTCTCACATCATTATCCAGTTATTTTTAATTCCAATCTCACTCCAATGCCCAAGTTTCATATCTAAATATTGTAAAAAAATTTTATCAACAAAAATTAAAGAATATGGTTTCTAATTAGTGGAGTTCCACTACTCATGGGTGGTGCAAAAGGTTACTAATTAAGTTTAAAGTTACTAAACATTGCTTCATAACTAGGAGGAGATAACACATGATCAATCAACAAGACCTTAATCACATGATTGCTAAACTAAATAAAATAGAAGTTAAAGCAGAATCAGGTATTTGCTCCATGGTACATCCAAGATCCTAAAGAATATGATCAACTAATAAAATAGCTATATAACAAACTTAAAGAGGAAGAAATCTATTTTGTAACCAAAGAATAAAAATCAACCAATTTTTAAAATACAATAGAAACACTTTTTTCTTTCATGTAGTTGCCAATAGGAGAACGAAATAAAACTTCATTCAACAAATTCAAATCTACAGAGATATATTATTATTGAACAAAAAGATTTGCTACTTGCTTTTACTGACGTCAAACACCACTTCGAAAGAAATGTTTTGAAAAGATAATCCATTGCTACCTTCAGTCTTAGAGCTTGTAAATCACCACATTAGGATAGCTTCACTTCTAAGCTTTTTTAAGATGAAAGAATGATTTAATGCAAGAAATTATGGGGGGTTTTTTTTTTTTTTTTTTTTTTTTGGGGGGGGGGGTGAGAGGTGGTTAAATAACTTTGATTAGAAGAAAGAATATGCAAAATTTATAGACCCAAATAATAAGCTATTTAATTGACAAATTAATATTATTATTATATCAAAAAATTCTGAATAAATCATATATTTAATAGAGACACTAAATTGAAATGATTAAAATTATGAATTACTCAAAATAATTACAATTTATATAAAGGGGTATAGTTTTTGAAAGGAAATCTAATGGTTATGGGTTTAATCAAATTTAATTTTCTAATAAATGTAATGATATAATAAAATCGATAAATCTATTGTAAATTATTATATTAAAAAAATTATTATTATTATCAATGCTTGTACATCTATTCTATTAATAGATGGCGTGGGATTCAAGCAATACCGTTTAAAGAATTAATGAGAAAGGGCAAACAGGCAAGAGGGAAAAAGAGAGCAAAAATATAAAGCATGTAAGCAAGTGACCGAAGTATAATGAGCAACTAAGTGAGTGGAGTGCATCCAATGAGCAAATGTTCGAGCAAAAGCAAATGCATGAGCAAGCGACAAGCACCACATGAGGATGGGGGTCAAGTAGAGCATAAACACATATGTGACGAACCGTGAAAATGACTAAAAGCAAAATTTCTAAAGTTCTTACTCCTTCCTAAATAAAATCAGTCAAGAAAGACCTAAAATCCTAACCAAATAGTTTCCTTTATTTCCTTGATGAACCCACTGGAAACTCTATATTCAGATCCAACCCCTAGGAATGACAATGGAAAATAAGTTTAGGGAATTTTAGGCTTTTGAAAGTTATAATTTTAGATGACTTCATTTATGATTTATGTATTATGCTAATAAGATCTATATGAGAAATTATCTTGATTTCTAGGTTTTATTTAGGCAACTTGACTAACAGGATGAAAAATGATTAATTAGACCACCAGCGGCCAGCTTCCCACCTAAACAGATAATCAGACCACCAGCTTCCAGCTTCACAGATGATCAGCCAGCCCACCAGCCTTCAGAAGATATGATCAGTTCATCTGCCTGAAGCACATGGATGGTCAGCGTATCAGCTCCAATTATTCTATAGTAAGTTTTCAGCACCTGATTCTCTCTCACAAAAAAAAAATCAAATTTGATTAAAGCAAGCCTTATTTGCATATCCAACCAGTCTAAGTCCAGTAAACATTTCAGGAAAAAAAAAACAATAGGCTTCGAGTATAATTTTTTATAAAAATAAAGTCGCGTATATGCCATTTTTTGTTATGATGGAAGTAAATACTAGTACTTGCAAAAGAATGATAGCTTAATACAAGTTGATCAATGATTAACAATTCAAGTTGTTATATGAAATAAAATAGTCAGCAAATCAATAGCTACTTACTCATAGAGACAAGAACAATAATGGGGACCAAATACACACCACTCAAAATTTACTAGTTATGTCCTTTCCTAGATGACATAACATATTAATAATCATAGGGAATACAATCAAGAACTCAAAGCAAATTGCATACATGACTAAAGCTAAGGTTTATCTAACATTGTGGCACTTAGTCTCCAATGCCACTCCACTTGACATCAGATACTGCACCATAGGACAGTTTTTATGTTCAAAGACAAGATATACTGGGAGGTAAACAAACATGAGCATCAAAAGAAATAAGATTCTGAACAAATTGCTAAATTTTAACTTTGGCAATTAAACATTCCAATAAGATTATAGTAAATTTCTATTAGAAAAAGAACACCAATGACAACTAGTACAAGGATTTCCCAAGCAAAATGACAAGTTCAACAATAATATGCAGCTCCATTTACATCTAAATAAAAAGAGTTCAACCATTGAAAGAGTTCTGAAAAGGTAAAGCATTAAAATGCAAAGAACCTTGCACCATTCCCAGGTTCGGGGATCAAGAGCCCACAAATCTGAATGAACAATCCCTTTCTCTGAGCCAGTTTTATCAGGTGAAACTTCTTTGGAATAACCTCCATAAAGAAATATCTGTCAATATATATAAGGAAATTTTAGTTAATATTTTGAAAAAATATGAAAGTCAAGATTTTATGGCTTCCTAAATTTTAATTTTAATTAAAATTTTAATGACTTAAAAACTTGGATTTATTTATATAAGTATATAATGAAAATAATTTTAGAAATAACAAATAAGAAATTTTAAATTTCAAAATGAAATGAAATAAAATATAGAATATTCAAATGAATATATATAGACTATAAAAGTTATAAATATTAATAATGGAGTTTTATTTTGAAAGTGCAGGAATTAATCAAGAAGAAAAAGCATAGGTTATTAATAAAGAACAAAATTTTGATAAAAAGACTTTGGGGTAGTAAAATAATTAAAAAAATCTTATGTTATATAGGTATCGCGATAGGGAAGGTAACCTTCAAATATTAAGCAAACATCAATTCATCTAAGGTTGAGGTAGTTAATTGTGTTTTCTAGTTTATAGTAATTATTTATATTTCTTTTAGATCCAATACATTTACTTCTACAAACTTCATAAGCATTGAGAATGTTTTGATTTATAACAGACTGTTATTCCAAAATGCTTCAAGTAATTATCTCACTTTTATTTACAAAATTCTCATATTAAAATAAATGTCACCCAATACTTTTCATAGTTGAATATCAAATAATTATTTCAAATTATAACAAGCAAATGACATGATTAAAATAAATGCATGGTGAGAAGAATATAAATGAATATATTATATGAAAGTGAATGCATGTGCATGTTGAAGAAAGCTACTCAACCCATTATGATATAGTTGGGGATGCAACATACCCGCACGCATAAATGAAAATGAAAAATGTACCTGCCATCCGGGTTTAGGTTTAGAAAATTTTATGAGATGGTCTCTCTTTAGTGGTACACGCGTGCATAAATGGAAATGGAAAATGTTATCTATCATCCAATTTTCTAAGTTAGGAGAGTAGATGTATTAGATTTGATCTAGGTAAAGAAAGGTAGAGATAGACCTAAAAAGACTTGTTTAGAAAATATTAGAAATGACCTTTTAATAGATTTACATGAGAATTTGACTCTTAATAGGACACAATAGAGAAAAAGGATTCATGTAGCCGACCCCATGTAGTGGGATAAAGACTTGATATTATTGTTGTTGTTGTTTCTATTTCCACCTTAGTACTCTGAGCTCTCGGGCAAGGTCATGACATAAATACACCAGCACGCATACACCAACATGTGATTTTATTGTCCTACAAAAAGGTTTACCGTAACAAACTAGATGGCATCCTGTTCTGAATATATATATATATATATATATATATATATATATATATATATAACAAGCACTAGATGGTAAATATCCATTACATCCACTTTTGAATGAAGTTTCTTGCTAAAAAATCTTTTAACAATACGATATCAATTTAAAAAAGAAAGGGAGGAGAAATCATTTCATTTAACCTACACTCAAGTCTATTTGGCTCTTTTAGTATCCAACATTAATACAAAAGCCAGTAAATATTCATACAGAAGCCAATAAATATAGAATAACCATATAGCCATTTTAAACAGCACAACCACTATGACTCTATGGTTTCAGGAAATGTATCTGTTTGCTTACTGAAAGATGAAGTAAAAAATGAAAAGCAATTAATATGGTCTTCTAAGAAAATATAAACTTAATTGTTATGGAAGAACATTAAGCAATAACTTTTACGGCGAATGTTCATAACCAAATCTAATATATTAAAAGTATCACCTTGCAACTGTTCCAGGCTTACAGAATTTGGCTGGAAACTTGGAAGGAACCTAGGATGGTTGTTAACACAAGCACAACAATAGAAAGTGACATTTTTAAAGAAATGGCCATAATTATTGCAATTTTGTACAAAATAAGTTAAGTGTTGCAAGATGAGGATGCTTAGGTGGATGAGTGGCTTCATTCTTAGAGACAGAATGCGAAATGAGTATATAAATGATAAGGTTGGAGTCAGCTCCGGTAACAAAAATGATTAGAGAGAGTTGTCTTAAATGGTCTGGTCGCATAAAATGTTGGCCTTCTGATGACCTGGTTAGAAGAGTAGATGTATTAGATTTGGCTAATGTTAGTAAAAGTGGAGGTAGCCTAAAAAGACTTGGTTAGAAAGTATTATAAATGACCTTTTTTTATTAGATTTAAGTGAAAATTTGACTCCTAACAAGACACAATGGAGAAAAAGGATTCATGTAATCCACCACGCGTAGTGGGATAAAGGCTTGATGTTGTTATACCTTTGCAAATGTTGTTAATACTCATTATACTTAACAAAGAATAAAGGGTAAAAGTGGTCAGTCGTGAAATTGGATGAAGATGACACAAGGATCCATAATTATTTAGGAAATTAAGATTCAAATCGTGATTTTAACATAGTTTTATTAGTTGTTTCCAAAATAATACATAACCAACAACCTATTTATCAGAGATATTTACAAAAGATAGTGATCAAGTAAATAAAACGATAAAATGAAGCACCAAGCAAACAAGTAGTGATGTTGAATTTTGGCACAACATTATAATCCTAAGTAATAAAAGAATCCATTACAGGAACCGCTAAAAGATTCTATGATTGAAGATCCAGGTTCACTTTTTTTACCCATATCTAATATCCTAAAAGCTCCTTAACCAATTTTTACTACTAATGTACAAAAACAAGTTAATTTAAAATGAACTTAAAAAGTCCAAGTTGTGAAAGAAAAAAAATGAAATATTTACAATGAAATAAGAAGTAATTACATTGCTTCTGAAAGTAACTCAAAACTTAACCTAGAGAAGCAAATAATTGCTCGCAAGATAAAGTAGGATTATAACGCATTGCTACGTGACTTATGAAAGTTACAGTTCTCTGCCAAGGAAATATCGATTTAGAGTAATAAGATAATGGACTGTTAAATAGGGCTAAACAACTAGCAAGTAATAGGAAAGAAAAATCTGCTCCGCATGAGCTTGCCTCATCTTGGTATACAAAAAGCTGGAAACCGCTCCTAGGGCTCGGCCATAAACATCCAGGTCTCGGTTTTATTTCTTGCCACTGCAAAACATAATGACCAAATCAGATATGCATAAGGAAGCCCAAAATTGCCTCTCACAACAGCTACTATGAACTGCAACATAACAGATATGGTAAATGAAGGAAAAAAAAATCTACATAATGACGAAGCTATGCACATTATCTCTTAGCTAATCAAATGGTTCCCCTCAAGCCACTCAAAAGCTTGAGAATTTGAGGACATAATGATTAGAAAAAATAGTAACTACCACATGTTCGTGAGAAACTAAATGAGCAAGAGAGAAATGTAAATGTTGAGAAGGAGATGAATTCTTGAATGTTGGAAAGTATAAGAAAGGAGATGGAGCAGGATAGTGCAAAGGGAGCAAAAAGATATTGGATTGAATAAAGGTAGTGATAAGGTGACTTCATCGAGCTAATCATCCATGAATAAATTAAAAAACATGGTGTACCTATGCTCCTCAAGTTCGATTAAAGTTTTAAAACAGCTTTTGAGAACAAATTGATGAACTATTACAATGTTTTCCTAAGGAATAGATAATAATTATTGGTCGTAACTTAATGAGCAGGCAGGTTATAATAGGATGGGCTGTGAGTAAATTCATGGTAGATATGTAATAAAAGATACAAATGTGATGCAAGATAATTTCCTAAATGTACGAGGCTTACATGATATAATGTTCAAGTTGAGAGTGATCCACCTAAACAAGAATCTATTGGATTAAGAGAAAACCCTGCTGATAATTGTCTAGATGTCTTGCCAAAGGAGGTTAAAAATTTGCATTTGCAAAGTTCTGATGCGTAGAGGTCAGATTGATGTAAAATAATCCATACTAAGAAAATAAAAACTTTATTCCAGTTCCTAGTCAATGAAGCTGGGATAGAAGTTTCTTTGAAACTAAGAGGTTTCATCCTATAACTTGATTATTTCAGCAAAGCTCAGTAGTATAGAGACCACAACTAGGATTGGTGTCATATGCAAAAGATCTGTAACATGTGTCAAGAATGAAATTGGATCTCAATATACTTGTGAAAATTCCGTTTAGTTAAGATTAAATGGTAAAGACCTGGATGTCCAAGGCTGCTTTAGAGAATATGGCCCTTCAAAAACTTACATTATTAGACATTTCCTAACAAGATGTCTGTAGAAAAAAAAAACACAGCTTCATGAACTATGTAGGCTAAAGTGAAAATTGATTTATATCGGAGAACAGACAAATTTAGGAGCATAATGTCCTAGATATTCAAAGCTTGTTACCCAGGAAATCGATTAAATTGGCTAATACTTAATAATTATTTGTGATATGCATTAGACCAATGTAACAATTGTAATAATGGAAAAGGGAGAGAGGGAGGAATTAGAGAGAGAAAATAAGGCTCACTTTAAATTGGTCTAGATCAAACACGTGCAAGTCATTATAATACCTGCAAAAAGCATAACCATTTTCAAATAATTTCATGCTAAACAAGTGAACTACATATTAAAATATATTTTCAATAATATTAAATATATATTATATGTCTTCAAGATTTTACACATTATTACAACAAAATTGAAGACTATCAAAGTGCCAAACTTGGCAATCTTTTACATTATTTCACCTTAACAAAGTTTGACTAGTATAGTAACACCAAAATTTTACACTATGGAAATATGTTTAAAGAGAGGACTAAAATAAATTCTTTAGAGTGTTTACAAGGAAAAGGATCACGTGTTCTCTCCGTCCCTCCATGGCCAAATGTAAAAGAGAAATGATTTTCAAAATCCCTCTTTGAGGCACTCAATATTTCTTCCCTCCATGGAAAATGATGAAAGAAAGAGGAATGAACAGAATTTCTTTCATCATTGCCATCATCAGCCTTATCCCAACTATTTTGGGATAGCATTATGAATCAGCATTCTTTATTCTTCTCTACAAAAGTGTTGCACGAGATGTTAAAACTATGTTATATAAATTGTTTGCACAACTTTAATTCAAGTAACCTCTGGCTAGTTAATTAATAATCCTTTTACAATTATTTTATATGCGAGTCACACTTGCAACTGTGGGCTCCGAAAATTCGGCCTCGGCCTCCACTCTCTTTTCTTATTCGGCGAGGGAGTTTTAACGAACTAAGTTCCGAGGTAAATTTTGGAAGGCAGATGGGTTTGTAGATAAGACACTACCCAGAGATTTCGCCCTCATTTTGTGAGGACTTTATGATCTGAGTTCTGGTTTCCTATAGGCGCAAGCCCCTATAGTTAATTACCCATCCCATTAACGAGAGAGAACTTTCGATTAAGGCTAGTCGTCAATCAGATACGTATAGAATACGTGTTATCTGGCATATAGTAGCAGCATGGATATGGAATTGGAAAGATTGGATATTGGTAGAATTTGGATTTGAAAATTGGGTTTGGATTTTAGAATTTGGGAAATGTTTGAAAAGTTTGATATTTAAAATAGGAAATTTCACCACCTAGCACTTAAAGCGGATGGTGGGGGAATGGATGATAGACCCGATCAAGATCCTAAGGTTCCGTCGTCCCGGGCCATCGTGGTCCCTGGTCTACTTAGTTAGAGGAGGTAGTCGA